>NC_073640.1:22469444-22775000 GCF_029407905.1 Bubalus kerabau
GTGCATGGGGTCTTTCACGCAGGGTCTTACGTTGGGGCCTTCAGGCTCTCTAGCTGTGGCGCAAGGGCTCGGTAGTTGCGGTGCATGTGCCTAGTTGCTCTGTGGCATGTGGGATCTAAGCTCCCCGACCAGGGATTGAACCCGTGTGCCCTGCATTACAAGACAGACTCTTAACCACTGGGATGCCGGGAAAGTCCCTGATAAACTTTTCTTTCAGCCGCCATCCAAGCAACTTTGTCCATCAAGTGTTAGGAGAGGGCTCCACGAGCGTCCGTGTGATTTGACTGTTTGCCCTCCCAGGCCCCACCAGTAGGAGGCTGCAGAGCTAAGGCTGCAGGCCTAGACCCCATGGAGGTTCTCCCTGAGGATCCAACCCCTTGTAAAATTAGTGCTCCCGGAACAGCCACCTCCTCTCCTCACCAGCGACACCTGCGTTGGTCATTAAAATGTTAGTTGATTGCAGATAGAAATAACTCATCTTCCAAAGATGCTGGATTTCTTAAAATCTGCAGAAGTGATATTGGAGAGCCACTGGACTCCCTGCCAAGCTACTGGCACATGATGACCCAGGAGGAGAAAACAATTGGCAGGGATGACCACAGGCTGAGGACTTCAATACTTGTTCAATAATTGATAGCTGAGTCCTTAAAATGTCAAAGATGAAGAACCGACTTGGGAAAAATCAGCGCCAGTCTTGGAATAGTTTTGCCCAGATCATCTTTGTTATGTCTGGACTGTGAAAATCTATTGTGAAGGGAAGGATGTTACATCAAGCTACTAAACAATTTTGGATAAAAACTACCCCCCCCCCAAATCAATAATGGAGTTATTCTAGGAGTTGATGCTGTATTACTTTATGGCCTAAACTTTACCATCTGGAACATAAAGTGAAATTGTATTCATAACTTTTAGTTTCAGTTTTTAAGAGAAGCCCTCCTCCCCACCCCCACCCCCACTGCCCATCAAATCTTGTATCTCCTGACTACTAACAAGTGTTGGATCTCATTTTTCAGTGGCCTTTAACTCTGGGCTGATAGAGATCTTAGAAAAAAATATTTATTCTGTGTTTGGCTCTCTGCCAGGTACCCTGGCCAGCCTGCACCTGCCCTGGCCACAGTGCCCTCCAGCTGGGTCCTGGCACCTGCTTGACCTCTGAAGCATCTTCCCAAGGTCATCCCAGGGCAGCTTGGTGCTCTGTGACCCTGGGATTGGGACCCCACTGGGAAAACCAGAATTCTTGGGCCCCGTCTGCGCCTTCCTAGTCCTGCCCAACCCCTCATAGCAGGCAGGAGCTGGGCAGGAAGGCCGATCTGCTCTGCAGCCCAGGGCCACACAGGGATTCTGGTCACCGAGGCTGCTCTAATTACTTTTTCACCTTGCCTCCTTCTCGGGTGCTCTGCATGCTGATGGTGTGGAGCCCAGTGTCCACTGGGTTGGAGTGGTATTTTTTTAGCGTCTCAACCAGTGTCCGGTTGACTGAGACATTTCGGGGAAGAAGCAGGTGCATTTACTTTTCAAGTATTATTTTACTAATCAATTGAAAAATTACCTTCATGAATGACAGAAGTGCAGACCTTTGGATTATTTCATTAAAAGGAGCAAACATTAATTACAAATCCAGTCCAACCTTGCACAGACATAAATTATGGGCCTGATCTATTTCCTCTGTGCTTAATTGCAAGCAGTGACTAGTTCTTTAAATTATTATCTGCTGGGCCTCCAACAAAAAGAGAATTTATGGAGAAGTATCCTGAGACCGTGCCTATATGGCTTTGTGGGGATAGATGGTGAGAGGGAGGCAACAGAGGGTGGCATAAATGCCCCAGGGAATGAGTTCCATTCTTTCCAAGAATGGAGAAGGGGACATTTCCCACCACTGTCCTCTAATGGCCTTTGTGATCTGGAAACTCAGGAACTGGCCTTGTTGCTGTTCAGTTGCCAAGTCATGTCCGACTCTTTGCAACCCCATAGACTACAGCACACCAGGCTTCCTTGTCCTTTAACATCTCCTGGAGCTTGCTCAAACTCAAGTCTATTGAGTTGGTGATGCCATCCAACCATCTCATCCTCTGTCGTCCCCTTCTCCTGCCTTCAATCTTTCCCAGCATCAGGGTCTTTTCCAGTGAGTTGGCTCTTGGCATCAGGTGGCCAAAGTATTGGAGCTTCAGCTTCAGCATCAGTCCTTCCAGTGAGTATTCAGGATTGATTTCCTTTAGGATTGACCAGGAACTGGCCTAAGTCCTTCTGAAATGAGTGAATAGGAGACGGATGCCCCTTCCTTTGTTATTTACTGCCATCTATCAGAGGGCAGTTACAAGAGTGATGACGGGTCAAGATGACCAGGCAGTGGGTGATGCTCCCTGCAACTGTGCAATGCAGCAATGTGCAGCCAAATATGGAAAGCTTCAGGGATACCCATTAGTCAAAATGAAGCTCTTTCCTTCAGATGACTTCTGTCTGGCGTCTAACCTCCACTCTGGCTTAGCTGACAGAGCTGGTGGGTCAAAAATCCCTGAGCAGGTGGAAGTTTAGGCTTTATCCTGGAGCAAATGGCCTTTTCCCTTTCTTCTTCTTTTTTTAATAGCTATTTATTTGGCTGTGTCAGGTCTTAGTCTGGCATGTAGAATCTTTTGTTGCAGTGCATAGGCTTTCTAGCTGTGGCATGCAAGGGCCTTGCTGGCATGGGCTCAGCAGTCATGGCTCTCAGACTCTTGAGTACCAGCTTCAGCAGTTGCCACTCACAAGCTTAGTTGGTTTGCGGCGTGTGGGATCTTAGTTCCCCGACTAGGGATCAAACTCTTGTTCCCTGCATTGCAAATCAGATTCTTAACCACTGGGCCACCAGGAAAGTCCCAAATGGCCTCTTTTCTGAAGCTGTGACTCAGAACATGAAAGACTCCAGGGGTTATGTGAGTGGCTATTTGGAGGCAAGGTCTGGCTACAGTGGTTTCCCTCCCAAATGCTGTCTCTGGAAGTTCATAGTCCCTAATCAGGCACCTCAGACAGTAACTTGGAAGGACATTCCCGGGAGAGAAAATGGGCAGGGTTGGAGCTGTGGCAGGAAGGAAAGCCAGCCTTCGCTTGGGAGGCCATTCTGGGCTGTAGTGAGTCACTCTTCTGAAGTCCTGAGTGGGTATATTTGTCGTCCTAAAAATAGGCCCAGTGAATGTGAGCTCATGGATTTGGGAGCTCATCTGTACCTCCCGCTCCCTGATAGGAGGTAGTGAGTGGTCCCAGGCTGTCTCCTCCGCTGCCTGCCCTGTTCTGCCTGGGCTTTCTGAACCACTTGGACTCTGCAGAGAAGGCCCCACTGCAAGGGGGTTCAGAGTGATATCAGAAGCTAGCTCTTGCTCATCTCAGGCTGGGCTATTTGCAACTAGGCCAAGTGAAGGTCCAAGGAGAATGGATGGTCAATAGGAGAAACATGGGTGACTCCCTCCTATGAGGGTGTTTAGGGATCCGTAGTCCCCAGTTTATCACAAGCCCTTTCCAAATCCAAGCTCCACCACAGGACAACCCTAGCCTGCTCATCATCTTGATGTCTTTAAGGATTCAGCATTCTATTTTTGAGCCCCTGGAGTAGCTGTTTCCATGACATCTTCCCTCAGCCATTTGTAGGAACTCCCTGGTTTATGGCATTTTCCCCAACAATGACAGATCTGTGGCCAACTGGAAGTAAAAAGAGTGCTATGACAAGACTACCAGATGCAAGAGGGACTGCCAAAACCCCACCAACATTCTTGTACAAGAGTGTTTATCTTAAAAAAAAGATGATGCAAAATTCTACACGATACTGTTTCTCAGTATCATGCTGCAGGTTATCTTTCGGTGGAATCAAAGTTTCTTTATATTGGTTGGAGTCCTATCTGGAAAGAGATGCAACACTTGAGTGTTGCACACGGGGGAACTAGAGGCAGGTTTGATACTGGGACTCTACAACGATGTGAACAGGATGTAGAAAATCCACCTGCGATGGAGCAGCCTGGGGGGGCTACGAATAGCAGTAGTATAACCTTCCTTTGGGCCTAAAAAGTGGTAAAGAATGAGCCTGCAATGTAGGAGATGCAGGTGACATGGGCTTGATCCCTGGATTGGGATGATCCCCTGGAGGAGGGCATGGCAATCCACTCCAGTATTCCTGCCAGGAAAAATCTCATGGACAGAGGAGCCTGGCAGGCTACAGTCCATCGTGTCTCAAAGAGTCAGACAAGACTGAAGTGGCTTAGCACACATGTATGCAGGCCTAAAACAGCCCAATATGGGGCCAATGAAGAGATCCTGGAGACAGAAGGCTGTATGGAGAGGGTCCCTAGGAGGAGTCGTGACTTTGGAGGGTGGGGGAGGTGGAGGAGGCAGTCAGTCATGGTGACTCTTGGGGGCAGACCTGCCAGTGCATCCTGTTGGTTGAACCCAAACAAAAGCCAAAGGAACAGGGATACCCCTGCTGTAGCTCATAATCCAGGTCTGCAGAACAGGGCAGAAAGGGTGGAGAGAGGATCTGGAGCAGCAAGCAGAAGACAGCCAGCACATTTGCCTCTGACTCAGCCTGGGGGTTAGCACTGAGGTCCACCCTGACCTTGAAATGTCACGTTCCATTGTCTCCTGTCCCCACTCACTGCCATAGCATTTCCCAGCTCCTATAAGTCTCACAGGTGCTCACAAGTCTTCTCCAGGACACTGGGTGTGAGCGCTGCTCTGGATACCACAATGCGTTGCAGCCTCGTGCTGCAAAGCTTCACGGTAGTGAAGAGGATCAGCCCCCCATCAGAGGGGTCCCAAAGCAAGGATGTGGACTGAAGCATCTTGCGTCAAGTTTTTGAATGAAATTGCCTTCTCACTTTTTACCTTCATCTCTCTTGTTCTCAGGACTCTGATGATAGTCCCCAAGGCTGACCATACCAGAAACAACTGCTCCTCCATTGTATTCAGATTCCAAATCCTTCCCTAATATCCTATAGCCAAGGTTTTCTTCCTTGGCCAAGTTGACCACACCTGGGCTTCTTATTCAGGGTAGCCTGTCCCAGGAGGCTGAGTCTTGCACCCAAAAGGACTCCTGCAGTTGTCCATGAATACCCCACTCATTTTCCCAATTCATCTGAATTCCACTGTGGTTTTAAGCTGAGAGACTGCCATCTGTGGGAAATATAACTGTGATGCAGGTGTCTAAGTTAGAAGATTTCATCACATCTTTGCTGTGTGACCTTGGGCAAGTAATTTCCTTCCCCACAACTCCATTTCCTTATCTGCAAAATTAGAATAATAGTTTCTATCTCTGTTGGGTCATTATGAGGATTATGTAAGATAGTATGTATCACATACTTAGTAACACAATCTCTAGAACATGCCTATGTCCTATTTTTAAATTTTTTAAATTAATTTGCTGCATCAGATCTTAGTGATGTCATGTGACATTGAGGCGCACAGACTTAGTTGCTCTGCCCTGTGGGATGTGGGATCTTAGTTCCCCAACCAGGGATCAAACCTGTGTCCTCTAGATTACAGGGTGAATTCTTAACCACTGGACTACCAAGAAAATCCCTATGTTCTATTTTGTACAAAATTTGGAGCATATATGAGTACTATTAAGTACTATGAGTACTATGGAGTACATATTGAGTACTATGCTATTAGGCTCTCTCAATGGCAGAAATCCATCTCAAGTTGGCTACAGTTTGTATTTATCTATCCATCAGGCTCTCCTGTATTTGAAGCATTTCCTCATGTTTGGAGAATTCCCCACCTTTTGTAGCAGAGCCCATCTTGCACTGTTGTGGTGGGAAAATGCCATCTGTCCATTTTTCCAGCCTCCCTTGCAGCTACAGTATGGTCACATGACCCAGGCTCCACCAATACATGTCCTGGACTTTCCACTGCTGAAAAAGATCATGGCTATGGTGGCAGCTGTATCAGATTCTCAAAGGCAGCAGGAGAGTATTGCTAGGGCAGCACTAAGGTCCAGCATCAGGATTGGCAGGAGGCAAGGTGAGACTGGCACCCAGTGGTGTCCTCCTGGCTCCAGTTCTGTGGCATGAATTTGGGCATAGTTCTGAGCAGGACAGCTCCAAGTCCTGGTTCTGTTTTTCCTGATGAGTGTCTGTGAGCAATTACCATCCTTTTAATACATTGTTTTCAGTCTAAGTTAGCTAGAGTTGATTTCTATTGTCTATCATGCAACACCAGATGAATGCATTAAGATGACATAACCATTATTACAAAGAAGTCCAAGGAATTTGGTGGCTTAACACAATGGAAGCTTACTTCTCATTCACCTCAGTCCAGCTGGCAGTGGAATGAGAAAGCACCTTCATCCATACTGTCATTCAGGGACCCTACCTGATGCCATCTTCAGTATATGGTTTCCCAAATCTTCCTGGGTGCTTTGCCATTTAGCCCTTGATGGAGAAAGACAGGAGTGTGAAAGATGGCATGGAAGGTTTTGGTGATAGTGGTGTTCTTTAATTCTGTCTCTGATTTCACTGGCCAGAACTCATCTGTGTGGGACTTGTAAAGAAGGATGTGAAGCAGAGTTCCACACTGGGTAATTGTTTCTCAGCAGAAACTTCCCAGATCTCTGGTGGCAGTCTCTGCCATTCTGGATTAACTTGTTACAGGGAATTTACTGCCTCCATAACTGCAGAGTATTCAGTCATAGGAATGACTACATCTATGTATGTAGACTGTTTCTCCTCGCTTCTTGGCTCCCTGCAACATCCCACCCCATGTTGTTGACTCATTTGTAGAAAAGGTCTTCAGCTTTAATGCAGGATGTCAACCAGAAGCTCCGGGATAACATTTCACCAGCTTAGCAAAAACAATGGGGAGAGTGCTGGTCAAAACCCCAGGGCTGAATCTTATTGGATCACCTTGAATCACATGTCCTTCTCTGAACCAATCACTATGGTGCAGGAGATGAAATAAGCTGATTGGCCAAGTCTGAGACATGTGCTCACCATCCCTGGAGGCAGATGGAGGCAACTCTACCTAGACTTCATAAACTGAGAGCAGGAAGGGAGCAGGTGGTTACACAAAGAGAAATATGGGTGTTTTACCAGAACAGAAAACAAAGAAGCAATCATTGTCTATCAAACATATGTAGATGTTTACTCCTGGCTGCGGCCTATGGAGAAATGGTCATGGGCACCTGGGGACAGGTCCCATCATAGAGCATTACTTAATACATGGAGGATGTTCCTAACTGTGGCATTTTCCACACGCAGAGTCACAGGCCTAGCATCTGAGTGCCCCAGACACATCCACTTTTCTATTTGTCCATCTTCAGCTTTCCTGGGATTTGGGAGGCCTGGCTCTGGCTCTGTCACTCTTCCTGTGCGTGACTTTGAATAGCCTTCTCCCTCCTTGAGCCCCAGTATCTCATCCTGAGAAGTTGAGGACAAGGATGAATCAGGTGAGAGCTGAGTCCCACCAGCTTGGACATTTCAGGGATCTGCAGAAGGCCATCTTTGTTCAGATCTGGAAAACTTAGCTTGCATCTGGTCAGCACTAACAGGAAAATTGAATGAACCCTGGGTTGGTGCTGGGGATGCTTGCTAATCTTTGCTTTATTTTTGCAGGATAATTCAGTTTTACAAATATTTATTGAGTGCCTACCAGAGTCAGGAGGGGCTTCTCTGATGGCTCAGTGGTAAAGAATCTGCCTCCAATGTAGGAGATGCAGGTTTGATCCCTGGCTTGGGAAGATCCCCTGGAGGACAAAATGGCACCCCCCCCCCCCTCAGTATTCTTGCCTGGAAAATCCCATGGACAGAGGAGCCTGGCAAGGTACAGTTCATGGGGTCGCAAGAGTCAGACACAATTTAGCAACTAGTCACTCAGTTGTATATGACTCTTTGTGACCCTCATGAACCGTAGTCCCTCAGGCTCCTTTGCCCATGGAATTCTCCAGGCAAGAATACTGGAGTGAGTTGCCATTTGCTTCTCTTTTAGCAACTAAACCACCACCAATATCAGAATCAGGATAGGCCAAGCATTTGAACAGTTACTTTTATGTTTGCAGTATCTGTTCTCTGCTAAGATCCTGTGTGAGTTGTATAGGTAGAGAAGGGGACAGGGCAAGGGAGGAAATACCATTTTCCATACGAGGACACTGGACAGTGTTGCATGCCCCTGACACAGCCTCTCTGCCTCTCTTAATCATAGTTGTCATTTTACTTCAGTGTGGGATTATTTGATTAATTCCAGTCTTTCCCAATAGGGTCTTTGCTTCAGCAGAGGAGGGATCAGGGCTGTTTTTTCACCTAACACAGTACCTGCCACATAGCAAGCACCAAACAAACGTTTGTTTAATGACTGCATGAATGAAAAGGGGAAGGAAGAAACAGAGGTAAGGAGGACTCAAGAGGACATTGAAAGATGTGCTTCTGGGTTTCTCTGGTGGCTCAGTGGTAAAGAATTTGCCTGCCAATGCAGGAGACTCCGGTTCAATCCCTGATCCAGGAAGGTCCCACAGGCCAGGGAGTCACTAAGCCCTATGGGTCACAATTATTGAGCCCGTGCTCTAGAGCCTGGGAGCCACAACTTCTGAAGCTCACACACCCTAGAGCCTGAGCTCTGCAACAAGAGAAGCTACTGCGATGAGGAGCCCGTGCACCACATCTAGAGAGTAGCCTCTGCTAACCGCAACTAGAAAAGAGCCTGCACAGCAACGCAGACCCAGCACAGCCATAAGTAAATAAATAAAATTATGAAAAAAAGAGTGATGTGCTTCTAACTTTCTGTGAGACCTTGGCCAAGACCCTTTTCATTTCTGGCCTGAATTTTTTTCCCCTGTCAAATGAGGGGTATCAATAAACAGTGATTTACCAGTAGGCTTTGCATCAGGATCATGTCTGGCACTGAACAATAATATGGACACCCTAGCTGCACTCCAAATTGTCCTTTTTTTTGATTACATGAGTTTTGAGTGTACATTAGATTTCCCAGGTGGCGCTAGTGATAAAGAACCCGTCTGTCAATGCAAGAGATATAAGTGATGTGGGTTCCATCCCTGGGTTGGGAAGATCCCCTGGAGGAAGGCATGGCAACCCACTCCAGTATTCTTGCCTGGAGAATCCCATGAACAGAGGAGCCTGGTGGGCCACAGTCCATACAGTTGCAATGTGTTGGACACCCCTGAAGTGATTTAGCATGCACACAGGTGTACAACATATTGATTCAATACTTGTATGTATTGTGAAATGCTCAACACAATAAGTGTAGTTAAGTTCCCTCACCATACATAGTTACAGTTTTTCTTGTGATGAGAAGTTTTAAGATTTACTCTCTTAGTAAATTAATTAGTAACTTTCAAACATGCAACATAGTATTATTAACTATAGTCACGATGTCATGATACTGTACTTTATTTATTTATTTTTTAATTTTTATTTTATTTTTAAACTTTACAATATTGTACTTTAAATTCCAAGGACTTATTTATTTTATGCCCAATTTTTTATTTGGAATCTCTGAAGGTGAAGTTCAATTATCTGCTTTTTAAAGAAAGCTTCCAAGCCATTCTACTGCAGCCTGCTAGGCACCTGGCGTTTGGAACTCCCAGGCAAGAAAACCCCTCAGAACTTGTCCAGTTCTGATGGTCTTGGATTTCCACATGACGTCCACTCGACATCCACATCAGCACCCCACCTCCCTGGCCAGCCTCTCTGCTCCGCCGAGATGGCACCAAACCAGACTGGCCCTGGAAGCTTCACTGTCTGATTCCACTCCAGCAAGCACCAGGTAATTTGTGTTAAATTTTACTCTGACTTCCCAATCGTTGCCCTCCATCTCCGGGCTTTTTTGGGGAGTAAACTCCTGAGTTTCACCTTAGGATCACAGTACCCCCATGCTGTGCAAATGGCCTGGGGGGTGTGCCCACGCCCACCAGGTACTGCACACTCTCATGAAGAGCTCAGCAGAGCTCAGGCATTTCCCCAGCCAGAAGGAGGCAGTGGAGCTGATGGTTGGCAGGTGGCGAGTGCCAGAGAGGGGAGAAGACACTCGGGCATCACCACCAGTGCCAAGGGCCCAAAGTCTCCCACCTCCGACAAAAGACTCCTCCCCTCCTGGGAGGGACAGAGGCTTGGTCATGAAATAACAGCTTTCCCTTAGGAGCCTGCCATGTTGCTTTGAAGGTGGTGTTGGCAGGGGGAAGAGCCCTGCACTGAACATTATTCCACACCATGAGCCTCAGTTTATCCACCTATAAAATGGGATCACACCTCTTAACCTATATCCATCATGGAAGCAGAAGCAAAAGAGAAAAAATGTAACTGTAGTTGAGCAGTCTGTAGCCACTTGATATTTATGCATCTCCCTCACCCCCCAGATAAGGCCATATCCCTATGGGCCACAGCCCAGCCATGTCAATAGATGGCTATTTGCCCAGAGCCCTTGGGTGCTTATTGCTTCCACCCTAGTGATGTGTGCATCTCCCAAGGACAGATCTTCAGCTAGGTGGCTGTGTTCCCTCCATGTATATCAGGCAATGCTGAAACTGGTTTGAGGACGAGACCTTACCAGGCCCCAAAGAGTCGGTCCTGCTGGTTGGGCATCCATCTAGCATGAGTGACCATGGCTCCAAAGTCCCTCATCTCTCTCTCGGCACCTGTGAGGCAGGCATCCATGTAGTCAAGAAAAATTGACTTTGGATTGAGTTCATACAACACCCGGGAGTGGGGAGCAATCTTTCTTAGAACTCAAATGAAAAAACATAATGTGGTTAATATTAAATAAAGAGATTGGGCAACCCTCCCCCCTTTCTTTTTATGGTTTGTGCTGATGTGTCCTCGATCAGGGACTGTTTTGTTTATGATTAATGAATGATTCACCTTGAGCTGCTTTCTGTTTATTTCATACTCATTATGAATTTGAAGAGGGCATGTCAAACTTGGCGCCCAAAGGGAATGCTCAGGAATTTGGGGGAAAATGCTGATAGCTCAGAAGCCTTCTGGGAGAAATGGATGCCAGGAGAACACATTCTCAGCCTGCAAGTTCCCAAAGCAGGATCCTTCAGTTTGTAATCACCCTCAAACCATATACCCATCAAGTAGCTGCTCTAGGCCAGGTACTCCTCTGTCCTCACAGAAGGTTGGAAAGAAATTAGCACAGCCACTCCCAGCACACACACACACACTCATTTGTATGTACTTATATGAGTCACAGTTCAGCTTGAGTCCTAGTTCTGCCTGACACTGTCCATTTTTCTGAGAGAGTTTCTTCCCCTCCATGGACCTCAGTTTTCTTATCTGTATAATGGGCTTTCTCTGTGGTTCTTCTAGCTCTGCTCAGTTCAGATCTCCAGAGTGCCTCAGAAACAGAAACTATCTCATCCCCACCTGGCTGGTGGAGAGTTTGCTGATTTGATGAATGAATTAACAAAAGGTGGCAGTCAGAGTGTGGGTGGAGCTTGGTTCTCATCTTCATGCTGCTCATCTCTTACCACATGGCCCATAGCAGCCCCGCCTCTCTCTATGGGTCAGAGTTTCCAGCAGGACAACTCGAAAATCAGATTTGATGGATATAAGACTGAGTCTGGCCTTCCAGATGTTTCGTATTTGGTGCAACATTAAAGGTGGATTAAATGACTGGATACACTTGCTCTCTGGGTGGGTCCACAGGTCATCACCTCCCTGGAGGCCCCCACCTGGTCCAGCCACCCACAGTGATTCCCTGTCTGGTCCCCAGTGTGTGATCTCAGATTAGCCATCCCTCTGAGCCCTTCCTCCTCTGACATCTTGTGAATCTAGGAAGGGGAAAGGAGGGCTGTGGACCTGTGGACACCCTAGAGTGGGCTCTATTTCTTGGAAGAGCCCCTGGGATGATTAATTTTGTTATCAGTTCGATGGGACATGGAGTTCCTCCTGGATTGAACGCTATTTTGGGGTTTATCTCTGAGGGTGTTTCCAGATGAGATTCCCAGTGTGGGTGGGTACCATGCAATCCACTGGGGGCCTAAATAGAACAAAAAAGTGGAGGAAAGAGGAATTTGTCCTCTCTGTCTGATGCTTTAAGCTGGAACATCAGTGTTCTCCTGCCCCCTTGGGACTTACACAATCTTCTGGCCTGCCTTTCTCTCTCCCTCCTTCCCTTCCTTCTTCAACCCTTTTCTCTCTCTTTCTCACAGTATTTCTTTCTTTTTATATGTATTTTCTTAGTTATACTTGGGCTTCCCAGGTGGCTCAGCTGGTAAAGAATCTGCTGCAATGCTGGAGATGTGGGAGAGGAGGGTTTGATCCCTGGGTTAGGAAGAGCCCCTGGAGGAGGGCATGGCAACCCACTCCAGTATTCTTGCCTGGAGAATCTCATGGCCAGAAGAGCCTGTGGGCTACAGTCCACAGGGTTGCACAGAGTTGGACATGACTAAACTGACTGAGCACACATAATTTTTATTTAATTCTAGCCCCCTGGTTCTGGAGAACTCCGATTAATCCAGCCCCAAACCTTCTGAGAGCCTGTCCAGCTGTCTAGTCCTTCAGTCTGGTTTCTGAGGCATCAATGCCCGGAGGTGCTCAGTGACTCCCAGCCACCTTGCTCACTTTCCTCCAGCCTGTGAACGAATGCACAGCTGAGGGACTTGGAGAATACCCAAGTTCAGAACGAATGCTGTGATGTCATCCCTGCCCTTCAAATGGGTCTACAAACTGGCATCACCGGGACAGGCTGAGGGGGATCCCAGGGCCTTGATGCAGGTGTGCAAGGAGGCTCGAGCCAGCCTCCAGAAGCAGCATCAGAACAAGTTCCTTCCTTCTCGATTTCAGAGCTCTGGAGCTGTCTGATCTTGGGTAAGCCTCAGAGCCATTGTTTTCTCATGTGTTGTGGGAGGGGCTGGAAATTGACCCCTCCTTCATTTATCCAACATACCCAGAGTCCTAAGGAGGGACCTTGAAGGTCCTTTGGCCCAAAGAGTCTTATCCTTGAGAATCACCCCCCAGTGTATCTACTGGGGGATGTCTACTTCTGGAGTGTCTGGACAACTCCAGCTTATCTATTAAGCGCCCATCATGTGCCAGGCCTGAGCAAGACATTTTGACCATGAATTTCCTGCCTTGCAGGATTTTCATTGCTTCATGGATGTACATTATTATTGATGGCAAAACTGATGTGATGTCAGGGAGAAGCATTCTATAAGCTGTTGAGTTTTCAGAGACGAGGAAAATGCCACTTTCTTTGCAGTTCAAAGATGTAGCTTTTGAAGATGGGGTTCCTGGTGTAGGAAAATACACCCAACAAATATGTGGGTGTGGTCCTGCACCAAGTGTTTTCCTGGAAGGTGGAAGGGTCTAGTCCTGCTGGGGACCAGAGTGCTTGCAAAGGCAGCTACATGGCCGCTGGAAGGTGATGTAGGGCTCTGAGGACTCAAATAATAACCTGCTGAACTGATGGAACACATTCTTGTCCTCTGTTGTCTTCCCAAACATCCTCTTATTCGAGTTAAGGCTATAGCGTTGAGATCTGGGCTGGCTGCCCAATGGAAGGGGTTCCCCGGCACCCCATGGTCCTGCAGTCCTGAAACTCAGCTGATACCAGCACATTCAGTCCTGTTCCCAGGGCTGGCAGAACAAAATGCCACAAACTGGGTGGCTTAAGACAACAGAAATGTATTCCTCCACAGTTCTGGAGTCTAGGACTCTGAAAGTAAGGTGTTGGCAGGACCGTCTTCCTGGGAAGAATGCTTCTTGGCCTCTTCCTGCTGGGGCAGCTACCTGCAGTCCTTGTCATGGCTTCAAGTCCTTGCCTTCCTGCTCTCATTGTCTCCTGGCCTTCTTCCCTCTGTGTCTGTCTATCTCTGTGTGTCCTCTCCTCTTTTTATAAGTACCTCATTATTTTAAAAAATATTTTTTGGAGTATAGTTGTTTTAAAAGGTTGCATTAACTTCCACTGTACAGCAAAAAAAAAAAATAATAACCATACATATACATATGTCCCCTCTGTTTTGGATTTTCTTCCCATTTAGGTCACTACAGAGCACTGAGTAGAAGGCTTTCGTTGGTTAATCTATTTTATACATAGTAGTCAACATTCAGAAAATTAAGATCATGGCATCTGGTCCCATCACTTCATGGTAAATAGATGGGGAAACAGTGGAAACAATGTCAGACTTTATTTTTGGGGGCTCCAAAATCACTGCAGATGGTGACTGCAGCCATGAAATTGAAAGACACTTACTCCTTGGAAGGAAAGTTAAGACCAACCTAGATAGCATATTAAAAAGCAGAGATATTACTTTGCCAACAAAGGTCTGTCTAGTCAAGGCTATGGTTTTTCCAGTGGTCATGTATGGATGTGAGAGTTGGACTGTGAAGAAAGCTGAGCACTGAAGAATTGATGCTTTTGAACTGTGGTGTTGGAGAAGACTCTTGAGAGTCCCATGAAGTGCAAGGAGATCCAACCAATCCATTCTGAAGGAGATCAGCCCTGGGATTTCTTTGGAAGGAATGATGCTAAAGCTGAAACTCCAATACTTTGGCCACCTCATGTGAAGAGTTGACTCACTGGAAAAGACTGATACTGGGAGGGCTTGGGGGCAGGAGAAAAAGGGGATGACAGAGGATGAGATGGCTGGATGGCATCACTGACTTGATGGACGTGGGTTTGGGTAAACTCCAGGAGTTGGTGATGGACAGGGAGGCCTGGTGTGCTGCGATTCATGGGGTCGCAAAGAGTCGGACACGACTGAGTGACTGAACTGAATTGAACTGAAGTGTATATATGCCAATCCCAATCTCCCAATTCATCCCACCCATTTTTCCCCCTTGGGATCTGTACATTTGATCTCTACATCTGTGTCACTATTTCTGCTTTGTAAATAAGATCATCTGTACCATTTTTTTTTTCAGATTCCACATATGTGTGTTAATATATTTCTTTTTCTCTTCCTGACTTATTTCACTCTGTATGACAGTCTCTAGGTCCATCCAGGTCTCTATAAATGACCCAATTTCGTTCCTTATTATGGCTGACTAATACTCCACTGTATATCTGTACCACATCTTCTTTATCCATTCCTCCTTCAATGGACATTCAGGTTGTTTGTATGTCCTGGCTAGGATTTAGTGCCCACTCTAATCCAGAAAGACTTCATCTTAATTATAGTAGATTCTCACTATTCATTTGGGCTTCCCTGGTGGCTCAGGTGGTAGAGTCCGCCTGCAATGCTAGAGACTTGTGTTCAGTCTCTGGTTCAGGAAGATCCCCTGGAGAAGGAAATGGCAACCTACTTTAGTATTCTTGCCTGGAGAATTCTGTGGACAGAGGAGTCTGGCAGGCTACAGTCCATGGGGTCACAAAGAGTTGGACATGACTGAGCAACTAACACTCACTATTCATGTATCTGTATTGGCTAAATTTACCTACTTGCTAAAATTTACCTGTGACCCCCAAGTCAATACCCACGGTCATTAAAGATATGCACAGAATGGTGAAAAATGTGAGCTTCCTGATTTGCCATTCCTGGCTGAGGCTTCATAGCTCTGCCTTCTTATTTCAGCTCTCCTAAACAGGTGTCTTTTTGACTTTGCTCAGTGTTGTGCTTTTTGTTGCTGACTTTGCTTTGTAAAATGGCACCAAGTCATTCCTATGAGCAAGAAGACTGTGATGTACCTTACAGAGAAAATGCAGAAAATGTGTGTGTTAGACAAGCTTCGTTCAGGAATGAGTTATAGGGCCGTGGCCTTGGGTTCAATGTTAATGAGTCAACAGTATACAGTAAATAAGGTGTCTTTAGATGGAAAGATGCAAAAGATATACATGATAGATTGATGAAAATATCGTGACCAAAGTCTCATGGGAATCTAACCCTATATTCCCAGGAGCAGTGGTTCAGTGTTCTTGAATTCAGTGTTCATTATGACTTTTTTAGAGAAGAACTGACAGAACTGACAGAAGTTACACATACAAAGACCCTACTTCTGGATAAAGTCACATTCTGAGGTTCTGGGTGGTTGTAGATTTGATAGGGGGATACTATTCCATCCAGTACAGACCCCAACCTGGCTCTCTCTCTCCCTCTTCAGTAACTTTCTAAAACTGGCCAGTTATCCCATTTTCCCTTGGGACCTTGTTGAGAATACAGATTTCTTAGGTCCCACCCCAGAGATTATAGTTCAGTAAGTCTAGACTAGGGACTAGGAATCTGCATTTTCCAATATTCCTGGTCAACATGAGGGCTGCTCAGCCTGGAGATTTCCTCTGACTTGGATTTATTTCTGTAAAATGTTATGTGAGGATAAATGAAGAAAGTGCAGTATAGTCATATGCATCATAATAAAGTTGGAAAGCAAAACCAGCAGTAGCATCTTCTTAAATATCTACATCTTCAAGTTGACATATTTTTTCCCCAGCATACTGCCACATTGATCCTCTCCTTTGGTTCTCTTTAAGAACCCTATGAAATACACAAGTGTATTTGTTTATCTATGCGTGTCTGTGTGTGTTTGTGTAGTCGCTAAGTAGTGTCTGACTCTTTTGAGACCCCATGGACTTGTAGCCTGCTTAAATACTACTTATCCCCTTAAGTTCAACTTTCTGGAGTAACTTCCTGAAAGAGAATTTAAAAAAAAAAAAAAATCTCTAAAGGAATCAACAGAGAGTGCAACTAAATTGCAAACAGCTTTCTTTGCTTAGGCACTCTTCATTCCCACTTTATATGTAATTTTCACAAGAACAGGTTTTGTATTAAAAGTAATTGGTGGGATGGGGAGGGAAGTTCAAGAGGGAGGGGATGTATGTATACCTATGGCTGATTCATGTTGAGGTTTGACAGAAACAACACAATTTTGTAAAGTGATTATCCTTCAATTAAAAAATAAATAAATTCAAAACCAAAAGAAAAGTAATTGGAAGTTGCTCATTAGAGATGGATGCGTGTGGGTGCAGGTTCTTGGGGGACAACAGCAAGAAAGGACAATGGACAGTGAGAGGAGGCAGATTCAGTTTCCAAAAGAGGACAAAGTAACTCAAGAACAACCTTGGGGCTATTTCGGTTAAGGTATCTAGCTGTGTACTTGCTGGTACAGTCACTTTCTTTAATAATGAGAAATTTGGGATATAATGGAAGGAGAGCAAGCTTCAAGGGTGACTTAATTAGGGTTTAATCCTATCCCTCATCAGCTAATAAACAGAGCTTGTTTTCCACCCGAAAGATGGGAGCATAGCATCCAGGAAGCAGTCAGATGACTGGTGATGGTAGCATTTCAGAATGATGTGTTATATCATACTTAACTATTTCCAAAGCATTTCCAAACATGCTGTCTCATTTGCTTCTCATGGTAACTTTTTATCCATCCATCTGTCCATCCATTCATCTACCACTCATCTGTCCAAACATCAGTTCATCCATCTATCTATCCATCCATCCATCCATCTTGTGATTGGCACCAGCTAGTTATACGGTAGTGAGCAAAACATGCAAAGAGTGCTCACATTTAAAAGCTTAGAGACCCAGGAGAGAGATAGATCACAGGCAGGTGAGGAGGCAATCAAATAGCTATGGTACGGTGCAAGTTTTGTGACAGAAATAAACAGGGTGTGGAGAGAGAACAATGGAGAAGCCACATTTGGAGAGGGTGGTCAACAGTGACCTCTCTGAGGATAACAAGAAAGGTCAGCCAGGGGAGGACCCCGAAGAAGGGGATTTCAGGCAAAGGAGCAAATGGAGAGCACACCCAGAGGCCCTGCAGTGCAGACAGCTCAGATGATTGCCTTCATTCATCATCCATTCATTTGGAATCCCCTGGAGGCAGAGCTACTCTGCGAGGTTTTGCTTGTCACATACAGAAGGTTAAATGTGAGCTCAAGGCCCTGGGCCAGGAAATGGCCCAGAGTGTCTGAGCTTGGGTCCCTGCTGCACAGCTGGGTCACTGCCAGGAAATCAAGACTGGTCTCCATGGCTCCAGGGTATCCTGCACAAAACTAAGAGACTTCCGTGACCTTGGCCAAAAAAAAAAAAAGATGAGTTTGGATGCCTTTTGGGGATAAAAGATTCACTCTGAATGTCACCTGAGAGGAATAAATGCCTCCTTTCCTTTTCCTGCCCCGTTAGTGATGTGTGAAAGTGAAAGTTGCTCAGTCATGTCCAACTCTTTGCGACCCCATGGACTACACAGTCCATGGAATTCTCCAGGTCAGACTACTGGAGTGGGCAGCCTTTCCCTTCTCCAGTGGATCTTTCTGATCCAGGAATTGAACCGGGGTCTCCTGCACTGTAGGCAGATTCTTTACCAACTGAGCTATCACAATTACTCTCATGTATGTACAAAGGAGGGAGAAGGCAATGGCACCCCACTCCAGTACTGTTGCCTGGAAAATCCCATGGACGGAGGGGCCTGGTAGGCTGCAGTCCATGGGGTCGCACAGAGTCGGACACAACTGAAGCGACTTAGCAGCAGTAGCAGCAGCATGTACAAAGGAGGGGCTTCACTGGTGGCTCAGTGATGAAATATCTTTCTGCAATGCAGAAGACACAGGAGATGTGGGTTCGATCCCTGGAGAGATCCCCTGGAGAAGGGCATGGCAACCCACTCCAGTATTCTTGCCTGGAGAATCCCCATGGACAGAGGAGCCTGGTGGGCTGTAGTCCATGGTGTTGCAAAGAGTCAGAAACAACTGAGCAACTAACGCTTTCCCTTTCCCTGTAGGCTGGCAGCCTCCTACCCCAACCATCAATCTTTTTCTCTTTCTTTTTTTTTCTCAGACACCAAGGGAGCTTGCTTGGGTCAATGGCAGCACAACTAGTCAGGAGTGTGTGTGCGTGTGTGTGTGTGTAAGAGAGAGAGAGAGTTTGTGTGCACATGTGCTCATGCCCTGGGACCACCTTCAGTCAATGGGGATGAGACTCAGTGGGTAAATGGCCCAGCCCCCACCCTCCTAGGGCGATTAGTCAAAGGTGTCTTCCCCATGACTGCTCAGAGGGCCCAGTGGAAATGAGTCTCCACTGCCCACGGCTGTACCAGCTCACTGGCAAAGCCTACATTGGCTTTCTTTCCTTCTCCACTGCCTCATTTGTACTTCCCAGGATCAGCCCCCTAATACACTCTCTGTGTCAGCTGGGATTTGTTCTTAGGTTTCCCTGGGGTGGCTCAGATGGTAGAGAATCTGCCTGCAATACAGGAGACATGCGTTAGGTCCCTGAGTTAGGAAGATCCCCTGGGTCACAAAGAGTCGGACATGACTGAAGGACTAACCTCAATTCAGATGAAGACTGACCTTAAATACCTGCTTCCGGCTTCTGGGACCCAGTGTGCCCTGCTTCCGCTGAGGGCTCTGAAGTCACCATGGTGTGAGCTGTGTGCTGTGCCTGAGGCTCACTGTCTGCTCGCTTCCCCTGAGAAGGCCTGAATGCCTCACCTCCGACCCCCACTCCAGCCCATCACGCTCCACCCCATCCGCCAGCAGATGACTCGCCTGAGCTCCGAAGTGTTGATGCAGTTTGCAGATACCCGGATGGGAGGTGAGTCTTCCGCCCTCTCTTGGTGAAGGGCTCAGCCAAAGGCAATGCCCTGCCCCCTCAATGACCTGTGCCCTCTCCCTCCCTCTGGTAATTAGACCAGGGTCTCAAAAGCCCCCAAATCCTGGGTTTCTAAATGACAGTCGTGCCTACGTGAAGTGTTTTGAATCACACAGAGCTATCCTCAGCCCCGCTGCCTCTTTCCCACATCCACACCTAGCAGAGTTCAGGCCTCGCGTTACTCGGGAGGGCTTAGCGCGGGGACACTCAGGCTTCCAGAGCTGGAAAGGGCCTTGCATTTTCACTTCTGCAGTGAGAGCCCACACCTGTGGCTCCAGCTGCTGCTCTCCAAGATCATTCTCATGGCCAGCGTTGCCCACAGACCGCCCCCTTTTATCCTATGAATTTGAACATAATGGTACGATCACCCCAGACACAGAGTGGGTAAGGTGCCACACCCCTGCCAGGCCAGGAAGCGATGGGCAGGGCTCTGGGAGGTCAGGGATACAAGACAGATGTGCTACCTGTTCTCATGGAGCTTGTAGACTAATGAGAGTCCAGAACAAACAAATGGGCCTGCTCCGATGGTTCAGTGGCTAAGAATCCGCCTGCCAATGCCGGGGGCAGGGGTTCAATTCCTTGTCCAGGAGGATCCCACATGCCACAAAGCTAAGCCCGTGCACCACAACTACTGAGCCTGTGCTCCCAAACAAAAGAAGCCACCGCAGTGAGAAGCCCGTGCACTGCAAAAAAAGAGTAGCCCTGGCTCACTGCAACTAGAGAAAGACTGCGTGCAGCAACAAAGACCCAGCGCAGCCAAGGAAGAAAGAAAAATGTTCACGATAATATCAGGTAGTGGTGGGTGCCATAGAGAGGATAAGCCAGGCTCACGTGAGAGAAAGTGTTGGTGAAGGAAAAAGGCTTTATATTAGCAGGCTGGCTGAGGCTGGCCTGGGTTCCGTGTGCTCCTGGTCTGGAGAGGAGGACAGAAGGTCTGGAGGTGGGAATAAAAGGCCCCCGCCAGACATGGTGTCAGGAAGGAAGCACGATGGGTCACTTAGGACCGAGACTGGGAGTTCTAGAGACTCATGTGAGGACAAGGAAGTGTCACAGGAGGGTTTTCAGTAGGGGGATTAATCTGATTTTTTTTAAAAATTGAGGTATAAACTGGATTCATGGAGTGCATCAGTGCGCACACACTCTAGTGAATGTCTCAATGAATGGTCACATGCACACCTGTAAAAATACAGGGTAGTTCTAGAACCTCAGGCATTTGTGTTTTTAAAAGATCCTTCTGCTGCTCAGTGGAGAATGTGTTGCAGTGGGGGTGAGAGTCAAAAGAGGGAGACCTTAGAGGTGACCGTAGTCATCCAGGCTTGGATCAAGGTAGATAACATGGAAACAGAGAAAAATGCTGGAAGAGTCAGGATGCTTTTTGTTGAAAGAACCAACAAGATTTGCTCTTGGAGGGACAAGGGTGAGTCAGAGCAAGAAAGGAATTGAGATGACATCTCAGAGTTTTGGGATTTAAGAATGTGGATAGGCTGGGAGTTTGGGATTGACATGTACACACTGCTGAAATAATCAACATGAACCTACTGTATAGCACAGGGAATTCTCCTCCATATTCTGTAATAACCTATACGGGAAAAGAATGGATAGATGTATGACTGAATCACTTTGCTGTACACCTGAAACTAACACAACACTGTTAATCAACTATACACAGTATATAAAAAAAAAAAAGACACGGTAGATCATGTGGCCATGGGGCAGCCTGGCGAAGGAAAGAGAAGGGGGATGGCATGGGGCAATCCAGTCAGATGACGTAAGATGGTCCCTTGAACTGGTTCATGCCAGATGCCTTTGGCCACCATCTGCTTCCCCCGGAGCCCAGAGCAGAGCTCCCTAGAAGATGAGTCACAGGATGGGGAGATCTGACAGCCAAAGTCCCTGACGGTCTTAAGGACAGAAGAACACAGCCCCTGACTTGCCTGAGGGCATCGGGAGAGGTAGGGGAAGGGCAGCTTTGGGTGAACACTGTGTTCCATGGAAACCTGGGTCACTGGAAGGAGAGGTGACAAGTGGGAGGTGACATCTGCTTCTTACCCAGGAACCATCTGCTCGCTAATGCAAACAGCCCTGTCTGTCAGGCGAGGTGAGGAAAAATGACTGGGGCAGCCCCACTGTGTAGCCCAAGGAGAGGGGTCTCTGGACCCATGAGGTAATCCCTCCGATGATGTATAGCTCAGAGAAGAGTAGGGTTAATGATCTTCCGCAGGACCCGGGAGTAAAACACAGTAATTTCATAATACAGCCTGTGATGGATTAAGGCGTGTTAATACCAGGAGTATACATTAAGGGAAATGATCTCGCTGGCATACTAAATGGCAAAATAAAAGCACTTTTAGAAACTTCCATGATTAATTGGTCTGCCCTTTTAGTTCTGTACCATGATAAAGTAAAGCTCACTTCTCCTGGTCACCTCCCAGGCAATTCCTCTAAAGTTCCCTGGCCCTCCATGGACCCCCCTCCCCAACCACCCCCTCATCCCTGGAAGAGTCCAACCAGCAGCCTGGGACACGCCCTCATATCCTCTTTCATGGACCCAAGTTGTCCTCATCCTCGTCTGCATCATCTTCATCCAGGGAGTCTGCCAAGCCCTTAGGGCTTTGATCCACATGAAACAGCTGATATTGGACAAGGATTGAAGTTTGACATAGTTCAACCCGATACTGTGTGCAGAAGCCTTTGTGAGTCAGAGGTGGGTGGTGCTGAGGAATTCGCTGTGCAGCCATGCTGTCTGGTTTGCATCGCTGTTCCTTGTTTCACAGCTGTACAATCTTAGGCAAGCTGTAGAAGTTCTTTATGCTTCAGTTTCCTCATAGATAAAAGGGGGATTATAGGAGACCTACCTCATGAAGTCATAGAAGGATCCAAGGAAGGTGATTTGTTTCACAAGAGCTTTTGGCATTTACTGGGCACTTTGGATGCATGTCCAGGGCTTAGAACAGCACAGGTCCCAAACAAACATTTGGTAAATGTTAGCTCTTGCTGTGTTGGCCGTGTCGACAACACTCAGCAGCCCAGAGGGGCAGGTACCATTAATCTTCCCATTTCACAGGTAGGAAAAGATGAGGCACAGAGAGTTAAGTAAATTGCTAATGTGCCCATGAAAATGTGGGATCAAGGTTAGATACACACAGGTTGATCTCTAACCTTCAACCAATGGGCTCCCCACTGCTATCTCCTTGGGAAGAAATGGCTGCTTTGGTTCTGGTCACATGGGTGTTAGTTGTGTCTAACTCTTTGTGACCCTGTGGACTGTAGCCCACCAGGCTCCCCTGTCCATGGGATTCTCCAGGCAAGAATACTGGAATGGGTAGCCATTTCCTTCCTCAGGGGATCTTCCTGACCCAGGGATCAAACCCAGGGCTCCTGCATTGCAGGTGGATCTTTTACCATCTGAGCCACCAGGGAAGCTCAGTTCTGGTCATAGATGATGGCAATTCTAAAATCGGAGGCAGGAAGGGCCTCTGGGCCTGCACTCAGACTGCACTGTTTACTCCTTTTGTTCATTGAAGGCCAGCTCCCCACCATCATGGATCTTCATCTTGGAGACGGCTGTGACCTAGTGGCATAGTGGGCCAGACCAGGGCCAGGAGACCCAGGTGGAAGGCTCAACCTTGCCACTTACTCACTGAGAGACCAGGCAAGCCATTGGCCTATGTTTCTGCATCCCCCTAGAGTGGTGGTAAAACAATAATAAGAGAAGGCAAGAGGGTGCTTTGTAACCTGCAAAGACAAGAACAGATTCCAGGTAAGACTAACTATCCCTGACACCCTGGGTCTGGGGAGAACCTTATCTGCAGTCTAGCCACCCTCCTTTTTGCTGCAAGAAAACTTAGAGAAATTCGTTCCTGAAAGGCAGAGGCCCTGGGGAGCAGCAGGCTCCTGGCCCATTCCATCTTCCACCTGACCCAGACTCCCAGGCTACCTGACTGGCACCCACATGTACCTTTATGCAAGTGCCTTCACCTGCCATCATGTTGGTACCACCTGGCTGGCTAGACTCTCACCTGTGTCACCTTGAAAACTGCCTGCCTCTCACAGACTTCGTTAGCCTCCTTCTTATTCATTCACCCACTCAACAAACCCTTCCTGGGTGCCTTCTCCTGCTCAGGCCAGAGTGCGTGCAGCAAGAATGCAACAAAATGGACCCTGGTCCTCGAGTTTCTGTTTGAGGGGCAGTAAACAGAGTAAACAGAGATTGGGGCTTCCCAAGTGGCTCAGTGGTAAAGAATCCACCTGCCGATGCAGGAGATGTGGGTTCATTCCCTGGGTCGGGAAGATCTCCTGGAGAAGGAAACGGCAACCCACCCCAGTATTCTTGCCTGGAGAATTCCATGGGCAGAGGAGCCTGGCGGGCTACAGTCCATGGGGTTGTAAGGAGTTAGACATAGCGACTAAACAACAAGAAAACTAGAGATAAGTCATGTATTTCAGAGCTTAGAGGAGAAGGGAACAGACCTGTATCTCACAGAAATACTTAGTGTGAGGGTGGTAAATACCGTCTCCCCACAGGCAAGCAAGCAGTATCAATTAATGAAGCCGTAGGCATGATACACAGGGAGTGGTGAGGACTGGGGTGCCCCGGATAGCACATTCCTGTCTATCAGCTGTTTCTTTGTTCCAGCCAGCGGCTGCTGGGTGAGAATGTGGGCCCATTGGCTGTGTCTTCTGACTTTGCAAGATAATGGGGGGAAATCTGGATTTCTTTTCCCTTAAAATCTACTGACCTTGAAATATTAGCCATTAATTGGAAAAAGTTTCAACACAGTATAGGTTAAGTGAAACCCATCTATTAGCTAGATCTGCACCACTGTCTGGCAGAGAGCAATCTCTAATTTAGAGCATCACTGTACACCACTATTAGTTGATTGACTGGGCCCTTCATAGGCTTCCCAGGTAGTGCTAGTGGTAAAGAACCTGCCTGCCATTGCAGGGTCCATAAGAGATGCAAATTCAGTCCCTGGGTCAGGAAGATCCACTGGAGGAGACCATGGCAACCCACTCCAGTATTCTTGCCTGGAGAATCCCATGGACAGAGGAGCCTGGTGGGCTCTAGTCCATAGGATCACAAAGAGTCGAACACGACTGAAGCAACTTGGCACACACGCACGCATTGCTTTTGTACAGGATTCTACAATGTGTATAACATTTTCCCAGGAAAGACCTCATTGAGTACTCATAATGACCCTCAGAAGAAGGCTGTCAACTAAATATTGGGTTGGCCAAAAAGTTCATTTAGGTACACACTTTGGGAAAGATCTGAATGAAATTTTTGGCCAACCCAATATTCTCTTACTGAACTCTCTGAGTTGGGCTATGTGAAGGGCATTCTCTGATGCAAGGGCAAGTTTGGCAGCTCAAATGTGGTGTGAATAGGAAAAATGGAAAGAATGGGGACTAGGGCTCAGATTCCTTTAGGTATTGAAAAGAGTTCCTCTCTGTCTTTGCAAGGCTCTGAACATAGATCCCATGATGGCTGGTTGGAGTCAAGGCCAAGAGCTTCATAAGCCAGGTCCAAGCCTGCATCTGCTGCTCCACCAGGAGCATATTTCTCAAATCCTACTAGTCTTGGTTTCCGCATCTGCAAAATGGAGACAGTGATGACAATAGCCCCTGCATCCCAGGGCTGCGGCAAGGACACGCCGGAGGACGCCCTTACGTCCTTGGTTCAGCACTCAGTGAGTATTGTCACTATCATGGGGAATTCTGCATCTGTGGAGATTGTGTTATTTGGAAAAGTAAATGGTAAGAGACAATGTTTATGATATGCAAAAGCAGGCACCAGAGAGGCTAGCTTGATTTTTCTATATATACGCTTGAAGGCTGGAAAGATGTAGCAAAACAATAGTAATTTGGAATACTGGGATTATAGGTGATTTTAATTTTCTCCTGTATAATTTTCTGAATTTTCTTTTTTGTCTATGAGGCACATGAGTTTTTAGTTCTCTGGCCAGGGACTGAAGCTGTGCCCCCTGCAGTGGAAGCACTGGACCACCAGGGTAGTTCCAATTTTCTGAATTTTCTAAGTTTTTTAACAGTCAGCATGTATTAATTTATAAATCAGAGCAGGATAACTTATTTTTTTTTTAATTAAGTTCCCAACCTTCCAGAAAAAATATTTTCACTTTAAACTTTCTTGCTCTGCCAGTTCAATTGCTTTCTAGAGAACCCCCTGTGCTCAGAAGTCCCCCTCTGTCTTGAATTTCCAAGGCTGTTTTAAGAATAGACCCCTCTGGGATCCCTGAGCAGCAGGGAGAGTCCATGTCTCCCTGAATCAATCCCCAAGCTTTACCATTCTTTCCTGTCACTGGGTCCAATGAGAGCCCAGGATTGTCACAAGTCATCACCCCTCCCAAAACAGAAGAGAGAGAAGTCCCATCCCTGGCCCTTCCTGGTCAATGATCACCCAGGACAGAGGTAGAAGAACTGGTCCGCTTATTCCGACTGATGTCTCAGAAAGTCCCCGGGTATTTTGCAAGTGTAAGAAGACTACTACAGTTTGATCATTCATTTTCCACTTCTACAAAGCCCTCAGTCAGTTCAGTCGCTCAATCATGTCTGACTCTTTGCAACCCCATGGACTGCAGCACGCCAGGCTTCCCTGTCCATCACCACCTCCAGGAGCTTGCTTAAACTCATGTTCATCCAGTCGGTGATGCCATCCAACCATCTCATCCTTTGCTGTCCCCTTCTCCTCCTGCCTTCAATCTTTCCCAGCATCAGGGTCTTTTCCAATGAGTCAGTTCTTTGCATCAGGTGGCCAAAATTTTGGAGTTTCAGCTTCAACATCAGTCCTTCCAATGAATATTCAGGACTGATTTCCTTTTTTTTTTAATTTTATTTTATTTTTAAACTTTACATAATTGTATTAGTTTTGCCAAATATCAAAATGAATCCGCCACAGGTATACATGTGTTCCCCATCCTGAACCCTCCTCCCTCCTCCCTCCCCATACCATCCCTCTGGGTCGTCCCAGTGCACCAGCCCCAAGCATCCAGTATCGTGCATCGAACCTGGACTGGCAACTCGTTTCATACATGATATTTTACATGTTTCAATGCCATTCTCCCAAATCTTCCCACCCTCTCCCTCTCCCACAGAGTCCATAAGACTGTTCTATACATCAGTGTCTCTTTTGCTGTCTCGTACACAGGGTTATTGTTACCATCTTTCTAAATTCCATATATATGCATTAGTATACTGTATTGGTGTTTCTCTTTCTGGCTTACTTCACTCTGTATAATAGGCTCCAGTTTCATCCACCTCATTAGAACTGATTCAAATGTATTCTTTTAATGGCTGAGTAATACTCCATTGTGTATATGTACCATAGCTTTCTTATCCATTCATCTGCTGATGGACATCTAGGTTGCTTCCATGTCCTGGCTATTATAAACAGTGCTGCGATGAACACTGGGGTACATGTGTCTCTTTCCCTTCTGGTTTCCTCAGTGTGTACGCCCAGCAGTGGGATTGCTGGATCATAAGGCAGTTCTATTTCCAGTTTTTAAAGGAATCTCCACACTGTAGTGGCTGTACTAGTTTGCATTCCCACCAACAGTGTAAGAGGGTTCCCTTTTCTCCACACCCTCTCCAGCATTTATTACTTGTAGACTTTTGGATCTCAGGCATTCTGACTGGTGTGAAATGGTACCTCATAGTGGTTTTGATTTGCATTTCTCTGATAATGAGTGATGTTGAGCATCTTTTCATGTGTTTGTTAGCCATCTGTATGTCTTCTTTGGAGAAATGTCTGTTTAGTTCTTTGGCCCATTTTTTGATTGGGTCATTTGTTTTTCTGGAGTTGAGCTGTAGGAGTTGCTTGTATATTCTCGAGATTAGTTGTTTGTCAGTTGCTTTATTTGCTATTATCTTCTCCCATTCTGAAGGCTGTCTTTTCACCTTGCTAATAGTTTCCTTTGATGTGCAGAAGCTTTTAAGGTTAATTAGGTCCCATTTGTTTATTTTTGCTTTTATTTCCAATATTCTGGGAGGTGGGTCATAGAGGATCCTGCTGTGATGTATGTCAGAGAGTGTTTTGCCTATGTTCTCCTCTAGGAGTTTTGTAGTTTCTGGTCTTACGTTTAGATCTTTAATCCATTTTGAGTTTATTTTTGTGTATGGTGTTAGAAAGTGTTCTAGTTTCATTCTTTTACAAGTGGTTGGCCAGATTTCCCAGCACCACTTGTTAAAGAGATTGTTTTTAATCCATTGTATATTCTAGGACTGATTTCCTTTAGGATTTTTTTGATCTCCTTGCAGTCCAAGGGACTCTCCAGAGTCTTCTCCAACACTACAGTTCAAAAGCAGCAATTCTTCGGTGCTCAGATTTCTTTATGGTTCAACTCTCACACCCATACATGACTAGTGGAAAAATCATAGCTTTGACTAGATGGACCTTTGTCGGCAAAGCAATGTCTCTGCTTTTTAATATGCTGTCTAGGTTTGTCATAGCTTTCTTTCAAGGAGCAAGAGTCTTTCAATTTCATGGCTGCAGTCAGCATCTGCAGTGATTTTGGAGCCCAAGAAAATAAAGTCTGTCACTGTTTGCATTGTTTTCCCATCTACTTCTTATGAAGTGATGAGACCGGATGCCATGATATTAATTTTTTTGAACGTTGAGATTTAAGCCAGCTTTTTCACTCTCCTCTTTCACCTTCATCAAGAGGCTCTTTAGTTCCGCTTCACTTTCTGCCATAATGGTGGTGTCATTTCCATATCTGAGGTTATTGATAATTCTCCTGACAATCTTGATTCCAACTTATGCTTCATCCAGCAGGCATTTCGCATGATGTACTCGCCATATGCTAAATAAGCTGCTGCTGCTGCTGCTAAGTTGCTTCAGTCATGTCCGACTCTGTGCGACCCCATAGATGGCAGCCCACCAGGCTCCCCTGTCCCTGGGATTCTCCAAGCAAGAACACTAGAGTGGGTTGCCATTTCCTTCTCCAATGCAGGAAAGTGAAAAGTGAAAGTGAAGTCTCTCAGTCGTGTCCGACTCCTAGCGACCCCATGGAATGCAGCCTACCAGGCTCCTCTGTCCATGGGATTTTCCAAGCAAGAGTACTGGAGTGGGGTGCCATCGCCTTCAGGGTAACAATATACAGCCTTGACATACTCCTTTCCCAATTTGAAACCACGTTGTTCTGTTGTTGTTCTGTTGTTCCACGTCCAGTTCTAACTGTTGCTTCTTGACCTGCATACAGATTTCTCAGGAGGGGTCAGGTGGTCTGGTATTCCCATCTCTTTAAGAATGTTTCACAGTTTGTTGTGATCCACATAGTCAAAGGTTTTGGCATAGTCAATAAAGCAGAAGTAGATGTTTTCCTTGAACTCTCTTGCTTTTTCTGTGATCCAATGGATGTTGGCAATTTGATCTCTGGTTCCTCTGCCTTTTCTAAATCAAGCTTGAACATCGGGAAGTTCTTGGTTCACATACTGTTGAAGTCTCACTTGGAGAATTTTGAGCATTGCTTTGCTAGTGTGTGAGATGAGTGCAATTGTGCAGTACTTTGAACATTCTTTGGCGTTTCCTTTCTTTGGGATTGGAATGAAAACTGACCTTTTCCAGTCCTGTGGCCACTGCTGAGTTTTCCAAATTTGCTGGTATACTGAGCACAGCACTTTCACAGCATCATCCTTTAGGATTTGAAAGAGTTCAGCTGGAATTACATCACTTCCACTAGTTTTTTTCATAGTGATGCTTTCTAAGGTCCACTTTCAATCCAAGATGTCTTGCTCTAGGTGAGTGATCACACCATCGTGGCTATCTGGGTCATTCAGATATTTTTTGTTCTTCTGTGTATTCTACAAAGCCCTAAGGAGCAAAAAAAGAAAAAAAAAGAAAAAAGAAAAGAAAAGGAAAAGAGAGAGAGATGAGAAAACTTGAAGCAACCTGTCTTCAGTGTTCATGTAAACCAATGAATGAATGGATGGATGGATGGATGGATGAACTCAAGCTGCTGTGAGGTCTTTGCCTTTGCTATGAAATTATGAACTCATGAAAACAAATTTATGTCTTTTGCATCATATGCCCATTGGATAGAGAAAGAATAGGAAAATTTAGAGTCTGAATGTGCTTCTTTTAAAAGTATGAAAGATGTACAGATTGTACAATCAGGCAAATATATCTTTTGAAGAGTATGAAGTTCTGGTCTAAAATTACATTTAATTATTGTTACATTTCAGACTTTGTAGGAAATCACAGTACAGAAGTGTGACTTTGAAATTAGCATTTGAAAGTGTCTGTGAGGTAGGTGAGGGTTTTCACAAACCGTGGGGTTTTGAGCCTAAAATTATATGACATGTATTTGCAACCACAAAATTAGGTTGACCAGTTATTGTTCAAGCTCATCTGTTAGAAGAATGACTACTGTGTTTTATTTCTGCCACACAAAATTTTTCCACCTATCCTCCCCAACTTTTTGTTTAAAAAGCCGGGCAAACCTTGAGCTCTCCCTGGTGTCCTGACCTAACACGGGTGATGAGGTCCCACAGGAATGCCCAGATATGAAGAGTCATTTTGCCTCATTATAGAACAACATCAGTGGTTCTTCCTCAGCCCCTTAATTCATTTCTTATAGTTTTTCTTGTCACATCCACTTGCTTTATAGCTTACTAACTTGCAAGTTATAGTTGTAATTTATGGTCAAAATTGAGTGGTAGCAAATCAAAGAATATTTCCATTGATTACCCTAAATTGTCTAATCTCCTGTATGTTTTTAGAACTTGATTGGGTGGTATTTACTGATTGCCTTCATCTAATTTAAAAATCAATCAATAGCAACAATGAGTGCTGGGGGATAAATCGAGTCTAATGCAGCCTAACCGCAGCAAATATCCATCAGGGGCTACACACAATCACATCTCTGGGCAGTTTTAATACATAAACCATAACAGCCTGGAGCTGGGCGTCCAGGGCAGATGCTCAGAAAATTCCCGCTGGCACCTCATGCCTCTTGCATTGTCTATTGAGGGTGATTGCCCTCTGCTAAAGTGAACATATTTCACTACAATAAAGCTGTAGCAAAGGAGATAAAAATGGGATCTGATTGTGTTTCAAGGCTAGCCAGTCCATCTTGTTCCCCTGCACCCTCAGAGGATATTAATGGGAATTAACATAACGCCAGCCTTTTCTTGTTAACTGCCTGCACGGTCCCAGAGAGAAACATTTTCACACTCATGAATTCACCCCTTCGACACTCAGGAGTATCTGTTTTTATTTTTATCCAATGCTTTCTGGACATTTGTTATGGAACAGTCATGGGGCATGGCATTTTGATTCCCTATTTGATTTGGTACTTTGATATGGGTTTCCCTGGTGGCTCAGACTATAAAGAATATGCCTGCAATGTAGGAGACCTGGGTTCGATCTCTGGGCTGGGAAGATTTCCTGGAGAAGGGAATGGCAACTCACTCCAGTATTCTTGCCTGGAGAATCCCCATGGACAGAGGAGTCGGGTGGGTTACAGTCCATGGGATTGCGAAGAGTTGGATACCAACTGAGTGACTAGGCATAGAGCACACACTTAGATATACCCTAGGAGGACGTTAGCCCTATTGTACAGAAGAGGAAGTAAGGGCTCAGGTGAATTCAGCAGCTGGTCCCAGATCACGTGGCTGGATACGTAGGAAAGCTGGGTCTTTGGGCTGCACACCACAGCCAGATGCTCAATGAAGGGCATCCAGGAGGAGGCAAAGGGACCAGATTCAAACCCTGGATGAGCTTACATCTAGTTGGGAGGCAAGCCTGTACACAGTTCATAGTAAGACAAAGCAGGATGACATAAGTGCTATTATCCTGTGGGCCAGGAGTTATTACGGCACACAAAGGAGGCAGAGAGAATAAATTTTAACTTAGGGAATGGAGAGTCAGAAACATCAGATTATTTTTTGAACTGTCTAGAGCTGGTTAGGCCCCAACTTTTTCAGGCATTAAGTAGAATCTCTACATGTGTTTATTTGTATTGATATGCAACATGGTGGAGCTACCAACTCCTTTGGGAACCAAGGCATCCCCCGCTATGCTCATCAGCCCTGAGCCATGCCTGAGAGGGCCTATCCTCAATCTGTTTTTTATATTGGTGGGCATCTTCATCCCCAGGGCCCTGGACTTCTAGAAGAAACTCCTGATGTCATCATCTACATTACAGCCATTCTGAAGATGGGGTTTTAGGAAGACTCAAACCTGTTCATTCCTATATTGAGAAATACCACTTGGCATCACTGGCAGGCTTTATAAATGAAGACAGACAGACAAATACTCCAAAGTCCTTAATTTCACTCTACATAAAACTTTGCCCTCACTTGGAGATAATTGCAGGTAATCCGCATGTGTCTCAGAATTGGCATCAAACACATTTCCCAGGAAAATTCTTGGACGTTCTCATGAACCAGGGAAGCAAGAGGCAGAATCTCATCTAAAAGAGATCTGTCACCTCCATGAGAGCCTCTCCCCAAACCCAAAGAGCTGAACATCAGGTTTTTAGGCCCAAGGAAATGGCTTCTTGTGCAGGAAACTTAGATACCATGGGACAGCCTCATTAACCAAGAGCTTCCCTGTGCCAGTTCACAGAGAATCAGCCACTGAAATCGGCAATTATAAATCTGACCAAACTTAGACAATGATTCATGGATCTTGGAATTTGTAGGCACCTCAGCAGACTTCCACTCTGTCTCACTGGACTGTTAAGAGATCTCAGGGCATCACACTTTTTCTTATCCCCAAATACTGTTAAACTCTTATCCCTGGGTTGTAAACCTGAGGAGGGCCATGGCGCTTTCCCACTTTGTTTCCTGAATTGTTTAATACATTTTTTTTTTCCAAAAAAGACTTTAGCTTTTTAGACCTCAGGGTCACAGCAAAACTGAGAGGAATATGATATCCCATATACATAAATTTTGCTATTATCAACATCCCCCACTAGAATGGTACATTTGTTATGAGTGATGAACCTACTCTGACACACCATTAACACTCAAGTCCATAGCTTACATGAGAGCTCAGTCTTGGTGTTGTATATTCTGTGGGTTTGAGCATCACAAGTTTATCCACCATCATAGAGTATTTTCATTGCCCTAAAAATAATCTATGCTCCATCTGTTCATCCTTCTCTCCCCCAATGGCTGGCAACAACTGGTGTTTTTTTCTGCCTCCCTAGTTTTGCCTTTTCCAGAATGTCATATAGTTGGAATTATACTGTCCATAGTCTTTTCAGATTAGCTTCTTCCACTTCAGTTCAGTTCAGTTCAATTGCTAAGTTGTGTCCAACTCTTTGCGACCTCATGGACTGCAGCATGCCAGGCCTCCCTGTCCATTACCAACTCCCAGAGTTTACTCAAACTCATGTCCATTGAATTGGTGATGCCATCCAACCATCCCATCCTCTGTCATCCCCTTTTCCTCCTGCCCTCAATCTTTCCCAGCATCAGGGTCTTTTCAAATGAGTCAGCTCTGTGCATCAGGTGGCCAAAGTATTGGAGTTTCAGCTTCAACATCAGTCCTTCCAATGAATATTCAGGACTGATCTCCTTTAGGATGGACTGGTCTGATCTCCTTGCAGTCCAAGGGACTTTCAAGAGTCTTCTCCAACACCACAGTTCAAAAGCATCAATTCTTCTGTGCTCAACTATCTTTATAGTCCAACTCTCACATCCATACATGACTACTGGAAAAACCATAGCCTTGACTAGACAGATCTTTGTTGGCAAAGTAATGTCTCTGCTTTTTAATATGCTGTCTAGGTTGGTCATAACTTTTCTTCCAAGGAGTAAGCGTCTTTTAATTTCATGGCTGCAGTCACCATCTGCAGTGATTTTGGAGCCTGAAAAAATGTCTGCCATGTAGTAATATGCATTTAAGTTTCCTTCATGTCTTTCCTCCAAGACTTTTTGTGGCTTGCAAGCTCATTTCCTTTTCAGTACTGAATAATATTCCATTGTTTGGATGTACCATCAATGCATTTGTTGGAATGAATTATTTTTTGAGTGAATTATTGAACATTTCCCCACCACAAGACTCTTTTTAATAGTTCAGTGGCAGCTGACCTCCTTTTCCTTGATTCTCTCAGTAATAGCGTTTGAGTACCAGAAGTTCACTCTGTTTTTTATACTTCCTCCATCCTGTCTGCTTCCTAGGCCTTGATTGTGTCCCTGGGCTGAGACTGATGCTATCATGTCTTGGCCATGTCTTTTCTCTCCCTTCTTCCATAGAACTCTTCCATTTTAGCTGGGTGCAGAAGCCTACTTTTACCAACCTCCCTTGCAGGTAGGTGTGCCAGGTGACTAAATTTACCTTACGGTATAGGTGAAATTTTGTAGAGCTGTTTCTGAAAGCTGTTTGTAAAAAAGACTTGATATGTTGCACTCATATACAGATGTTTATAGTAGCTTTATTCATGATCATTAAAATTTGGAAGCAACCAAGATGTTTTTCAGAGAGGATGAGAATGGCACTTTATGTCTGTGGTCTTCCTCCCCAAACCTCATATATCTAAGTTAATCATGAGAAAAGCAACAGACAGTTTCCAATAGAGAGTCATTCTGCAAAATGTCCAGCCAACACTCCCCTGAACTGAAAAAAACAAGGCATGTCTGAGAAACTGTCAGAGCCAAGAAGAGCCAGAGGAGACATGACAACTAAGTGTGATGTGGTGTCTTAGGTGAGATCCTGGAACAGGAAAATGACATCAGGTAAAAACAAAGGAAATTTTATAGAGTATGTGGACTTTGGTTGATGATAATGTACCAATATTGGTTTATTCATTTGGACAAATATACCATACTTATACAAGATGTTAATAATGGGGAAACTTGATGTGAGTGTTATGAGAACTCTCTGAATTATCATTGCAATTTTTCTGTAAAGCTGAAGCTATTTAAAAATTAAAACTGTTAATTAAAAAAAAAAAGAGAGAGAGTTGGTTTATATTGTTTACCCCAATCTGTTTTGTCCCTTCCTCCATTTTCCTTCCTTGAACATGGATCTATGGGCTGACATCTTGGAACATCCGGGCCCCTAAGGATGCTGGAGAGTGAGCTGGAAGGAAACCGGCTCCCTGAGCACGGCACCCAGCTGAGCAGTCAGCCACACCAGGCTTGGATAGCCAACTTCCCAGCTTTCATGTAGAAGAGAGATAAAGTCTGATCGTGTTGAAGTCATGTTATTTCAGGTTTTTGTTTCTCACTGCCAAATCCAGTTCTGATACTACCCTTTGCTTGTTTTTCTCTGGGACACAGGCTCCCTGAGTGGAGGTCCAGGGTACTCTGTGCGGATAGGGGCCCCAGGGCCCTCCCCCTGACCTCCTCCAGCCCCAGAAGCCCTTGAGGTACTTCTGTGTGAAGCCCATGACGAACACCACAGCTCGGTGGCACTGGTGTTACAACTAGTCAGTGTTACAGAGCTCTACAGATTATACAGCTTCTCCCTCCCCCAGGGGTACAGGATCTGGGAGGTGAGGTGCACTCAGGGGGTTGCCCCGCCCACACTTACTTTGCAGCTGGGGGAAACAGGGGTCTCTCGAAAGGAATAGGTCAAGCACCTGATAGCTGGGGGCAGAAGCTTGTCCTCATGCCGCCTGACAATAATGTTTCCGCTGTGTCAGCCGTAGTTTCTAGACTGATTTCAGAGCGCCCCCAGGGCTCTGCAAAAATGGCGATGGTGGGAGGGGGCGTGGCCAGGTGGGCGTGACCGGGCAAAGCCTTCCTCTCCAGCCTCAACATCACGCAGAGCAACGGCTTTTATCTGTATCACAATTTGGATTTCTAAGACCTCATTTTTTGAAAGAGCAAGGATCTGATGATAAAAATCACAAAAACTTGTAAATAAAAATGTATAAACTCTCTACACTTGTTATCTCATGTTGATTCTAAACTTCATGACTATTTGTGTGCTCAGTCGTGTCTGACTTTCTGCGGCCCCATGGGCTGTCGCCCACCAGGCTCTTCTGTCCATGAAATTTTCTAGGCAAGAATACTGGAATGGGGTGCCATTTCCTCCTTCAGGGGATCTTCCTGACCTAGGGATCAAACTTGCATCTCCTGCATTGGCAGGCAGATTCTTTACCACTAGCACCAGCTAGGAAGCCCACATTTATCAAGTATCTACTCTACCACCAGCACTGTGCTAGGCTCTCTCTCCATATTATTTCATTAAATTCTTTCCACAGTATGCAGGGTAGATGTTAGCAGCCTCATTTTACCCAAGGAGAAACTGACATTCAACGCACCAGACGTGGCCTCGAGATTTGCCTGATCCAAAGGCTGTCATAAGCACTAAACACATTGCTTTTCCAGCTGTGGGGAATGAGGGGAGCTGGGTCCCTGCCAATACCTGGCTTGCCATGTGGTCCCCAGAGGTCCTCTGCCTTTAGCATCGTTGGAGTCTCCACCTATAAGCAAAGGGCATGGCATCTGATGGTCTGGAGGAGGTCCTGCAGCCCTGGGAGCTCCATCAGTTGGTGACCAGCAGCCAAAGAAGCCAGCTCACAGGGAAGCCTGGAGCCTCCTGGGTGTAGCTTCTCCTCTCCTGAGCCATCTCCAGTCCAGGCCGTCAGCATCCCTGGGTGACACCCACCTTTCTGTCTCCCTCACAAAGACCCGTCAGAAAGAGGGAAATTTCCTGCTCTGTCAAAGCGTCACCCTCAGGTGTGGACACTGATGGGAGGGTGTTCATTACCACCCATCTGTCTATCTGCCACTGAGGGGCGTGCCCATCACTTACACAAATTCAACTCCACGATGTCAGGGTGGGGATCATTTTTAAAAAATTGAAAGGAGCCCATTACCATCATTAGACCCACCTGAGAGAGCCTTTCTTGATGATGGAAGAGGTGTCTGCTCTCTGGCCTCCTCCACGGCAGGTCATTAGTTAAAAAGGGAGTGTGTGGCGGGGGTGGGGTGGGGGGTCCTTGCGAGGCAGACCAGGTCCAACCACGGGGCTCCCTTTGGAGAAAGGAGCCGGAGACAAATGATTCGAGTCTGAATTCCATATACACCGGAGATTGCTTATCGATCCACATCAGAATACGCGGGCTGGCCCCGGGGACCGACCGAGTATTTTCCCAGGGAGTTAATAACGTGGCAGCTGAGCTGTCTTGTCCAATTCACTGAAGCCAGGCCTCTAATCAGGACGGAGTTTCTTATTTTGAGAATTCTTGCCACTTGTGTGTGCCACCTCCCTTCCACTCTGCTGGGCCCTGTCAGTGATTGAAATGACAGCCCATGGATGGGGAGGCTAATCAAATTGTTTATTATCGACCTAAATCAATATGTATAGATTGTCGAAACATCACTGTCACGCCGCCAAAAAGTCATACTAATAATTCCCTGGCTGGAGATGTAATCCAGCCACGATTTCTCTGGCTTGAATTACATCTGAATTTAGGGGAGCGAAAACAATTATACTGGGGAGGGGGCACTGGGCGAGAGGGGGTGGGGGCAAGACTCTGCACCGGGAAGCGTGTTTACACTACTCGATACAACTGCATTAGGTATTAATGATGGAATGTCACTTTGCCCTGCTTAAGTGCGAGTCCTCAGCTGGGAAGAAGAGCGGCAAACCCACACGGGAAGCAGGAGTGAATTGTTCTGAGATCTAAGTGTTGTGCTCTGCTTGCCTGCGGGGAGGGGTGGGAAATCAGGACACTCCAGGTGGGACCCCAGGTAGCTGAGAGTCAGGGAACCCAGGTCCAAGCTCTGGGCTAGTTACTGGGGTTTACTGGGGATACTGAGCGGGGGCCACCTCCCACCCTTAGCATCTGAATCAGTAACTGCATGTGGCTTTGCTCTTGCCTTCCCAGAGGACACCTTGAGCAGGAGGCAGAGTAGCATCTGAAGGACCAAAAACCATAGTAACATATTAATTGAGCACTTGGGATGTATTGGCATTCCAGGCCACTGCTAGCCAATGCAAATCTTCTTAGGAATTAGACAAAGGCACCGGTCCAGGTGGATGAATTAGCAAAGACACCTTCTCTGGGCCAATGCAGGCTCACATGTGCAAGGCTTTCAGAAACTCACAGCCCCCTCTCCCTGAATCAGGCACTTAGTGCTCCACACCAATGGGGCAACTGTACCCGAGGGTGATCCTTCCAGCTTTCCTGGAAAGAGCTCATTTAATTCTCATAATAGTCCTGGGAGGTGGATGCAGAGATTGTCTCTGATTCCAGAGGGGAAGCTGAGGCACCACAGAGTTAGCTAGTTTGCCCAAGGTCACGGATAGTAAGCAGCAGAGTTGGAACTTGAACTCTGGCAATTGGCTGTCAGATCCTGTTCTCATAGCCAGGATGCACCAGATCAGGGCTGCCTGGGGGATGAATGCATTAAGTAGGCAACTCTGGGCTTCTCAGGTGGCACTAGTGGTAAAGAACCCACCTGCCAATGCAGGAGATGGAAGAGACGTGAGTTCGATCCCTGGGTCTGGAAGATCCCCTGGAGAAGGGTGTGGCAACCCACTCCAGTATTCTTGCCTAGAGAATCCCACAGACAGAAGAGACTGGTGGACTACAGTCCATAGGATCTGAAAGAGATGGACATGACTGAGCGACAGAGCATGCATGCACACAGGCAACTCTGAGGATCCACCCTAACCACCAGCAGCCCTTGACCACATGCTCCTCCCCTCCCACCCCCCTGAGCCAGCTCCTACCCCCACCCCCCATTTAGCTCTGGTGTCAGGCCAGTTATTGACCCTCCCATTTCCTCTCTGTAAAATCGGAAGAATTTTCCGTGAGGGCTGTCTCCTAGGGCTTTGGGAAGAGTTGAAGGAGGTGAGATGAAACTAGGGCTTTGCAAACCTTAGAGCAGAGGGTAGGCTGTTATCATGTAGCATCCCTGGGCCAGCTTCTCTCCAAGGAAAGGCGAGTTCCGTTGCTCCATAGGAAAATGGCCAGCTCCAAGGGCTGCCTCTCCCACACCCACATTAAGCCCCTAGAAGCTCAGTGCTTCCCTGATATGTTGGAGGTTGGAGTGCTCCCAGAACTGCTGGTGCCCAAACCTGTGTGAGGAGGGCCATCACAGGCTCTCCAGTCACCCTTTAGGAATGTGCCTCCTGATGGCGCCCACTGCCCGTTGGCATGGCCCTCGTGCTCCAGTTCCATGGTGCCCGCTCTAACCAGGGCTCTGAGATGTCACAGCACAGAGAACTCCCCAGAGCCAAATTTTGTTGTTGTTCTTTATTCACTAAGTTGTGTATGATTCTCGAGATCCATGGACTGTAGCCCTCCAGGCTCTTCTGTCCATGGGATTTCCCAGGCAAGAATACTGGAGTGGGTTGCCATTTCCTTCTTCAAGGAATCTTCCTGACTCAAGATTTGAATCTGTGTGTCCTCCATTGGCAGGTGGGTTCCTTACCACTGAGCCACCAGGGAAGCCCTCTGGGACAAATGCGGCTGGTCTGTTCCTGTCTACCCCCACCTTCCTAAAATATGGATGTGATGTCTGAATCATATCATCTTTGCCCTGGGGAGTGACCTCTAGTGGAGCATGCTCTAATTGGTAGGCAGGAACATAGAGGCGGTCCAGCCGCTGGGTACCACCCATCTCACTGTAGAGGCAGGGCCAGCATCCTCCTCGTTCCTGCTGTGACTCCCACAGGCAGCTGGAAGGCCAGAGCAGACAGACCATCATCCTCAGCCTGAAACTCGCTGGCACATTTTGTGGGTTTAGCAGGCTGTGTCACCTGTAACGTGGAGTATGAGGCATCTCCCCGATAGGCAGTCTGCATTGGCAGCAGAAACACAGGCAGATTCCCAGAGGTGCTTTTGAATTTCCTGTGAAACCTCAGCAATTACCTAGCATGTACAAGTCCTAAGAAGTGACCTGCTCCTGGCTTCTCTGTGTCTTGGCTTGAACAGATGCCATTTGCTGGGAATCAGCAGTTTAGAGTCCTGTGTGCTCTTTATTGAAATGCGAAAAACCGTCTTTCCAGGGCCTCACACTTTCCTCTGTGTGGAGAAAGAGAAAGGAGAGTGATTTCAGACTCTGGAAAGCCTGAGTTCCTCTTGCAATTCCCCAGCCTTTCAGGTTCAAATGGGTTCTAAACTTGGCACACACATTTCCCCTGTCCCTAGAGGGAAAAAAAATAAAAACCCACCAGCAAAAATACATTACACTGGGCATTATATTTCTGTGACGGAAATAACTCATTTTCATGACACACTATAATAATAGCAAATTATGGTACACAATGAATCCATTCTCATTAAAGTCTGTATGGAGAAAAGCAAAGAATACAAAATGTATACAATTGTTTAAAGGAAAAATGCCATGTAATATAAAAGATACTCTAATCGCTATTTCTAATTACAAAGAAGAGAAAATCACTAAAATTTTTTTACAGCATCTAATTACCAAAAAAAAAAAAAAAAAAACCCCAGAAAGACAGAATAACTCTCTATAAAATTAATAATGAAGGGGGACTTCAAATGACTGTAGTTTTCAGAATGGCTCTTCTTCCAATAGAAAATGGTGAAGAGGACAGTGGGCATGGGTGTGTGTGACATTGTCTTTCAAGCAGTTCTTTGTGGGGTTAGCTGTGAGCATCTCTTTCTGTATCAGATGCCGTCCTAGGTGTCTGCCCGCACACTGCCTTGTTTCACCCTCAAGCAACTTGGTTAGTTAGGTGTCATTATCCTCCTTCACCCCGGAGGAAACTGAGGCTCAGAGACATTTAGTAACTTGCCCACCCTCTAGGATCACTAGACATCGTGATCAGCCCACTCCACTGAGATGCCTGCCCATTGTTCTATCATCACCATCCAAAGCAGCCCTCTCATCAGTCAGGACAACACATGCTGTGATCACCCCAGCTGCTGTCATCAGCAAGGTGGCTGGGAGTCAGGACTTGAACCTGGGACCGTGGGTTTTCAAGATCCAGGGCTTTTGCACTATGAATGTGGAACTCCTTCTGAGCAATGTGAGGATGTGAAAATACCACCTAATTTTCTTGAGTAAGCCTCTGTACCTGACACCATCAGCTGAAGGAAGATACTCAGAATGTCCCCTTTTATCTTTAGTGACAATTTCTAGATGAAAGGTGGGTAGTTGGTCAGAAGGGAGCAAGGCTCGGAGCATGCAGACCGTCAAGGAGGCCATGGTGGTCATCTGGGGATGAAAGGAAGTTGCGGGATGAGGATGGGGGCAGGGACCAGAGACCAGTGGAAGGCACACTTAACAGGCAGAATTCCCTGAACTTGATGACACATTAGAAGTCAGCATGATCTTGCCCGGGTATCTGGATGATGGTGGGACCATCTCGGTTATGAGATGTGGAACTAGAGAAGGAGCTGGTTTGAGACTGAAAGTGATGGGTTGGGCTTGGATGTGTTGAGTTTGAGGATTTCGTTCTGTCCACAGCAGGTCCACTTCATGTCTTAAAGGCAGCTCCAACTTAACTTGTACTGAGCAGGACTCTGGAATCACAGTCCCTCACCCCACCACGAACATGCCCCTGCCCCTTTGGCCACTATCTCAGTAAGTGGCCACATAGTTCTACCCATATACTCAGGGCAAAAACTGAAGAGTCGGGCTTCCCTGGTGGCTCAGTGGTAAAGAATCCACCTGACAATGCAGGAGACACGAGTTCAATCCCGGATCCAGGAAGATCGCACTAAGCCTGTGTACCACAACTGTTGAGCCTGTGCACCCTAGAGCCTGTGCTGCACAAGAGAAGCCACCACAGTGAGAAACCTGTGCACCACAACTAGCGAAAAGCCTGCACAGCTACAGAGACCCAGCACAGCCAGAAGTAAATAAGTAAAATAAATTTAAAAATTGAAAAGAAACCAAGGAGTCATCCTACCAATTCTTGCTTCCAGAGTTTTCTCTGCACATAGCAAGTGGAACGATCTTCTTACAAAAGAAAGCGGATTATTTTGGGACACTGTTCAGAACCCTTTGCTGGTTTCCTCTGTTACCCAGTTTTATGGTGTATTCCCATCTCCCCTCCCCTCATCTGTGTTGATGTCCTACTCCCCCAGTACTCCAGAATGGGGCCTTATTTACAAATAGGGCGATTGCAGGTGTAATTAGTTAAGAGGAGGTCGTTGTGCAGTGGGGAACACCTAATCCAATATGGCTGGTGTCCTTACAAGAAGACACAGACACACAAGGTGAACATCAGGTGTTGACAGAGGCAGGGGTGGGCAGTGGTTCAGCTGCACACCAGGAACTGATGGTCACCATCAGGAAGAGTCTAGGGAGGATGCTACTCAGTCTCAGAGGGACTGTGTTCCACCTGACACCTGACATCAGATTTCTCATCTCCAGAACTACAAGGGAATCAGTTTCTATTGTTTTAAGCCATCCAGTTTGGGGTACATTGTTAGGGTAGTTCTAGGGAACTGATAGACCCAGAATAAATCTGAAGTCCTCATCTCACGAATCGGCTCCTTCCCACTTATCAACATAACTCCTGCAACCTTCCTCTCCCTCCCATCCAGACACACTGCTCCTAGTTCCAGTTCCTATTTCCTGCCTGAGGCGTGTGTGCTTCTTGCTCCCGGCTATCTTAGGGCTCACATTCTGCTCCCTTGCCTCCTGCAAATCTGTGCTCACGTATCGGCCCTAGCCGGAGACCTCTGCCAGCCACCCTGTCTAAAACAGCTTGCAGCTCTATTAGCCTTTTGCTTTTCTTCTTCCATAGCCATTATCATTTCCTAGCCCTTATCACTGCCTGAAATTATTTTTAAAGCATTGTTCAGTATTTGTCTTCTCCACTAGAATATAAGCTCCTGCTGACAGGGGTTTTTGCTTAGACCTGGTATATAGTGCTGGCAATCAAACAGACATTGTAGACTCCCTGGAGTTTTCCATTTGATCCTCATGACGACGCTGAGATAATAACAAAACCTACCAGTTACGGTGTTTTGGTTCTGTCTTAATCCTCACAGCAGTCCTAAGGATCTTCCCATTTTATAGATAAGTACACTGAATCACAGAGAGTTTGAGGAACTTGTCCAAGATCACACAGCTAGTAGAAGATGGTAGAGCTGGAGTTTGCACTGAGCCAGTCAGCCTCCAGACGCCTTGCCTTTCACCACTTGACGTTCACTCCAGGTGCACGAAGGGCTTGGCTCACTACGTCACAGCAACACTAGATCCTCATGCCACCTTTCTCTCTACCCCCAAGCAAAACAAAACAAACACATATACACTGAGTTTCTCTTTCCCTTTCTCTTCCATCTGCCTTTGCCTGCCAGAGATCTCCCTAAAAATGATCCTACAGAGGAATGGAACTCCCTAAAGGGAGTCTGATGGTAGGGGTGGGTGCAGGGGAATGGAGTTTGATGATTTCAGCCTTGGGTGCAACTTTATGGCCACACTGACTGAAGGTTTGCCTTTTTCCTTTCCATCTTCTATCATCATTTGCCTGCTCTGCCCCTTCTCCCCACCTCTAGACTCACAATCCGGACACAGGATGGACTGAGGCTCCCCTCCATCAAGACTCGTCTGCTACCAATAGGAAGTCAGAGGCCAAGGGAAAGTGTGCCTTATAACCAATACTATTTACTTTATTTTTGCTGAAAACCTGTTGATAATAATCTGACGATGAAACAAGTCTACGTGATAAGCTTGCTTTGGCTTATAATCTAGTCTTCCCTTTTAGACTGGAAACTCCCTGAGAATAGGGAGAGGTCTTTCATATCCACATTCCCCACTGTACCCTAAGTTAAGAGAAAATTGTATTTCCCCTCTGATTTGGCATTCATCATTTACAGCCTGAAAACCAGCTCCTCTGGCCAAGACTGCCCCTCCCTGCCACTTGTTCTGAAGACCTTAGAAGGTCCTGGAAGCCCACCATCTCACCCCACCTGCTGATTCCTCTAACCCTTCCCACCGTTCAGTGATCTCCCCCCGCCCACTCACCAAGCTGTGTGTTTCTGCAAAACGATACTGCCCCTTGACTGCCCAGTGACAAAATATTGTTTTACAATGATAAGCATCTCGTAAGACAATATTTGGAAAGTTATTATCTCAATGTCTCTGGTTGAGGGCATGGAATGATATCACCCAAAGCCAGATCTGCTCGATTTGCGGCCAAGAAGTGGGGCGTCTGGGGACAGGACATATGAGGTATCGGGGGTCTTGATCTCCCAGTGATCTGCCATTGATTGGTCCCCATGTGGCTGATAAGATCTAATCAAAACTCGAAGGGGAAGCCATGACACTTAGCAGTGAGGTATGTGGGCATCCAGGGAGGAGGGAGAATTTGAGTGGGGAAGTGTGGGTAATGAGATCCCCTGTGATTAATGAATTTCTGCAGAAGGCTCTTCATGTTTACATGTCCTGCCTCTGCCCTGGGGAAGGCATTTCTTTGAGTGACCAGGGCCATGTTTCTTTTGCCCATAGCCAACAGGTTCTCTCGGGCTCAAACTTCAAAGAAGTTTCGGCCATGGGGATCTTTCCGGGTTGCCCACCCCCTACCCCCTGACTCAAGCAAGATCAGGGCACCATCATCCATCCTCTGCCTCAGGTGTTTATTGACAGCTGGCTCCATCTAGATCACACATTCCAAAGATTCTAGAGCAGGGTTTCTCCATCTCAGCACTACTGACTCTGGGCTGGATCACTCTTTCTTGTAGGGGGATATCCTGGGGACTATGACTCACTGAAGCAGCATCCTTGACCTCCACTCACTAGATGCCAATGGCATCATCTCCCCCTCCCAGTTATGACAACCACAAATGTTTCTAGACATTACCAGATGTCCCCAGGGGTGGACAGAATCATCCCCAGTTGAGAACCATTGCTCTAGAGGGACAAAGCATCTTTACTCCCACTCATCTGAACAAGAAAAAAGTTCTAGTAACCTAAATAAGGCTTGGTGCCCCTTTTTACACAGTGTTCACTGAGGTTCAGAGAGGTTGAGTGAGCTTTGCTAGGCCACACAGGAGCCAAGGGGAGAAGCCAAGCCGCAGGTGTATTTGGTACGACTCTAACTCCCCTGTAAGTCGTGGGCCTCTCTGTCTCACCAACTCCTCTTCAGCTTGCCTGCTCTCACAGCCCATCTTCTCACAGATGCCTACAATACCAGTCTTACCACTAACCTATCCGCCATAACCTTTGCAGACCCCTTGCTGTGTCCTTGATCATCCTGGGCCATGGAGTTATGGGTCATCTATGGTGAGTGAGAATATGAATATTTGTCTTATTTGGGTATTAATGAGTATTCAAAGGAATGGTGAATGGTTTCCAAATTTGGTTCAAGACACCTTTAAGAGTTTTCAGAAATGCCTCTGAGCTCAGAGAGGGGCAGGGATGAGCTCTGCATTTCTGCCTCTAGTGTGACCACAGTTCTGTTCTCTCTCTCCAATATATATAAGAGTTTCACCAAATGCTTCCCTTGAAGACTACTCCTTCAAGAAGGTTTGACAGTTGCTGTCCTAAATGATAATGTCTAAAAAGTCTATCGTATAAGACAGAATTTGAATTAAAAGAAAAATGATGAGACATATGGGCTTCCCTGATAGCTCAGTGGTAGAAAAAAATCCACCTGTCAATGCAGGATATGCAGCTTTGATCCCTGACCTAAGAAGATCCCCTGGAGAAGGAAATATCAACCCACTCCAGTATTCTTGCCTGGAAATCCCATGGACAGGGGAGCCTGGCATGCTGCAGTTCAGGTGGTCACAAAGAGTCAGACACGACTTAGCAATTGAACAACTGATTACATAAGAAATTTTAAAAATTTTAAGAAAAACACTTGGAAGAGAAATGGAAACAACCTAAATGTCCACCCACAGATGACTGAATAAATAAGATGTGGTAGATATATACACTGTATATTACTCATTCATGAAGAGGAATGATTATTTCATTCCTCTTCATGAATAAGTAATAGCCACAACATTGAGAGACCTAGAGATTATCATACTAAGCAAATTAAGTCAGAAAGAGGAAGACAAATGCCACGTGATATCAGTTATACGTAGAATCTATATTTGACACAAAAGAACATATCTATAAAACAAAAACAGCCTCACAGACATAGAGAACAGACTTGTGGTTACAATGAGGAGTCTGGGGAGGGTTGGATCGGGAGTTTGGGGTTAGCAACTGCAGACTATTATGTATAAAAGGGATAAACAACAAGGTCCTACTGTATAGCATAGGGAACTATTTTCAGTATCCTGTGATAAACCATAATGAAAAATAACATATATATATATATATCACTTTGCTGTGCAGAAAAAATTAACACAACATTTTAGATCAACTATGTTTCAATAAAATTTGAAAAAAGAAAAAAACTTGGAAGGCCACTGGGAGTAAACTGAAGCTAGTGGATGAAAAGGGACACAGACTCTTGGAGTGCTGATTATCTTTTGAGCTGGGTCATGGTCACACAGGTGTGATCATTTTGTGATAATTCATTGGGTTATATCAGGTGTTGGTGTCTTAGTTTAGCCTGCTATAACCGAACACTTAAATGACAAACATGGGTGGCTTAAATGACAAACGTTTATTTCTCACATTTCTGGAGGCTAGAAGCGTAAGATCAAGGCACCAGGAGATTCAGTGTTTGCAGAGAGCCCTTTTACTGTTTGCAGACAGCCAACTTCTTGCTGTAACAACATAACATGGAAACAGAGATCTCTGGTCGCTTCCTCTTCTTATAAGGGCACTAATCCCATCATGAGGTCCCTACCCCTTGACCTGATCTAATCCTAATCCTCTCCCAAAGGCCCACTTTCAAAGATCATCACATCAGAAATTAGGATTCCAACAGGTGAATTTTGTGGGGACACAAACATTCAGTTCATAGCAGTTGGCAACCTACAGCCCAAGAGTTGGAGGTGGAGCTGCCTGTGCATGTAAATGAAGCTTTAATGTCACACAGCCATGCCCACTCATTTACATATAGCCTCTAGCTGCTTCCCTGGTGGCTCAGATGGTAAAGCAGCTTCCTGAAGTGTAGGAGACCCAGGTTCCATTCCTGAATTTTGAAGATCCCCTGGAGAAGGGAATGGCTACCCATTCCAGTATTCTTGCCTGGAGAATCCCATAGATAAAGGAGCCTGATGGGCTACAGTCCATGGGTTGCAAAGAGTTGGGACACGACTGAAAGTGACAGATGAAAATGACTAACACTTTCACTTTCACATAGCTGCTTTTGAACTACAAGCACAGAGTTGAGTAGCTGCAGTAGAAACTGTAAGGCTTTCAGAGTCAAAAATATTTTCTACTTGGTTCATTACAGAAAGTAAGCCAACTCCTGGGTTAAAAGTTTACACTTGTCCATTTTTTAATATATATTATGATTTGTTTAAAAAAAGAAGAAAATGAAAAAGACAGCATCTCTTCTCTCAAAAGATAGAAACAGAATCTCATTTGATAGGCAAAAAGACTTATAAAAGACCTAAAAAGAAGCAAACTCATTTGCTCCAAGTCACATAGCAGAGAAGTGACTATAGCCAGAGCTTTCATCCTAGCAGTATCCCATAGTAATTGATCCTAGGGATGCCAATAGGCTCCCATGAGCTGGTCCAGACTGAGACTCTGCTCCTTCTCTGCTCTAGTGAAGTTGTAATGGGAGGACATTCTGGTAGGATGGACTGGGAGGAGTGGTAGAGCTGCAGTAGGGCTCTGTTTTCCCACCATGGACACGAGAAATAGCCTGTAATCAGTCAACCCCAGACTCTTGGAGTCCAGGGGTTGCTGCCAAGGTCAGGCTGACCTGGGTCGGTCCTTGGGAAGGTGAAAGGCACTGCTCACAATACAGGGTCACTGGTAAGGAAGCCGTGCTGGTGAATGTTTGCTCTCAGTTAAACCAAGTCAGAAACGGATAAGCCCCGCCAATGGAGCATGGTGGGGAGGAGGGGAGGTCAGTGGCAGATGCCAGTGTGTACTTAGGAAAAGGGAGCATAAGTATGTGCCAGGACTGGGTTGGGGTCTTGGTGTGTACCCCCTGCACCAGTCCTCATGGCCCTCCGGCTGGGGGTGTGGGGTGGAACCATTCCCATCCTTCCCATTTCACAGTGAGGCCATGGAGATTCAGGGAGATAACTTCTCTCCCGAAAGGTGGAGCTTGAGAAAACCCTGTGGGAGCTAGCATAGTGCAGTGTGCTGGAATGCTGCATTTCTACGTAGAAAACAATGTTTGTGTGTTTGATGCTCTCCAAGTGTCCAGACCCTGCAGCTCATTGCAGAGGCTAAGACAAGATGGCAGCCCCTCATGTCCCGGCCTGGTGCCCGTAGTAACCATGTTGCACATTTCACATCCAATAGAAACAAAGAAGTTCTTCTTTGGGGATGGTCTCCATAAGCTCAAACTCTTCCAAAGAGGAGTGAGAAGGCTTGAAATGGATGTGGATTTCTCCTTGGAATAGTCTAGACCCAGAGGAAGTGAAAAATAAAATACTGAAGCAGCAAGGTGGGAAAATGGAGGCGATACTCCCGCTGTATTGGATTGTGAATTATTGGGAGAGAGATATGAGTTTGCCGTATTTGAAACACTAGGAAAGAGAAGCCCAGAAGAAGAATGAGTAGTTTTCAGACGATATAGACTTCTTTAGGTTTCATGACAAAACATTAAAATAACAGAAATCCAAGGATCACACATATACCCCTATCTGTCCATGAGTGGTGTCAACTCTTTACCACTGCCCATTTGAAGCGGTGCCTCTCCATCCCACCCCTAACCCTACAGACAGAGCTGAGAGTGGATGGTGGGCAGACTGAGAACCTTGGTCAGAGAGGTGAGGGGAGAGGGCTGTCTGTGGCAGACAGAAGGAGGTAGAGATGGGAGTGACCCAATATTTTCAGCTAGAAAGGAAAGAGACTGGATTTTCCATTTACAGAAATGCTACAAAGTTGCTAAAGTTGCCTACTCCAAGAAATGAACTTGAAGTTGTATTCATTATTTGGAGCAGATTTCTTCAAAGAAATAATGATGATTCAAGGATATAGTCAGTACAGGAACCACACAGATATGAGGAAAATGGTGAGAATGACACGTAAAAAAAATGACCAAAGCTTGGGCTACACTGTTATACATCAAGATGTCTCCAGATCAGGACAGAAAGATTGAGCCCTTAGGTCTGCAGGCATTTCTAAAACAGCATGTTATAACAGAATTTATAACTCCTTCAAGTGGTTTCCTGGGCAATGAAATCCAACCAGTGCCTAACAAATTGTCCTTTTGCATAAAAGACCCCAGAGAATGTGTTAGATCCCAGAAGGTTTACCAGGAGTTAAGAACTATAATTTGATAGATCTGTGGTTTCCCACCCCACCCCCCCCCCTTCTGCTTCCTTTTCTGCCTCCTTTTCTGCCTATACAGCTTCTCTCTGGCAAACAGAGAACCTATTATGTGCATCGCTGCATATTTTTCTGGAAACCTGCTCCTGAGCCATACTCATAAGTCCCATAATAACCCATTCCTGTAGTTCAGAGATCTTTTATAAGTCTATTTTAGGCATTTGATTATTGCCTGACTAATAATAGGGACTCTCTTGTCAAAGAATAGATTGGAGGATGTAGTGTAAATCGTAGTGTATAATTGCTCAGTGACTGCCACTGAAAATCCCTAGTTACTGGAGTAAGAGAGCCTCTCTCTTAGGTGTGAGTAGCTATTTTTTCATGGAATAATAATTAGGCAGGGAGAGAGCAAGCAGAGAACCCACCAGAGAGCAAACTTACAAAAAAAGAAAAAAGAAAATGAAAAAGGGAAAGAAAAGAAAAAATAGAAAAAGAGGGAAAAAGCAATTCTGAAAAAGCTATTGGGTTCCTTCACATGGCCCCGGGGAAGAGGAAGTTCAGTTAGAATCTAAGAGGACCCTTGGGCCTGTTAGGAGTTCAGGGTGTGGAGCCAATGGCTTGGGTGGTAGAGTGAGCAGCTGAAGAGTGAACACACAATACCTTAGGGATAAGCACTGAATAGTGAGTCTGGGGCCCTCCCAGAGAACTTCAGTATTCCCCCAACACACACACACACACACACACACACACACACACATGCACACACTTAGATCTAGAAGGCTCTGGAATGAACCCATTGGGATCAAAGTCTTTTAACTTCTGCGGTAGCTTTCTACCTTTTGGTGATGAGACAGCTACAGCAACAGGTTTGGGGCAGAAGGAAAATGCCATAAATATCTTTCCAGCCCTGCACTGCCCTGGACCCCACCTAGAGGATCGTTTCTAGTTCCCCAAATCCTGATGATTAGGAGGTTGGCTGGGTAACAGGGTCAGCTCTTCATCCAGGTTATTGTCTATACAGCATGGTGTTTGGAATTCTTGGAATCTACCCATCAACAAAAATCTCTCCCTCAACCTAGCCCTGGAGCCTGAAACTCTGAGTATTTTGGCCTCTGATTTTTTGAGTTAGGTTGAAACTTCTTTGATTGGAGACTCTTCTCTTTGGATGCTTCATTCTGATAGATGAGGAAATCCGTATTTCATTTTTTCTGTTTCTTTCTAATGTGAATGAATGAATGATTGAGTGAATGGAGAAAGAAAGAAAAGGTAGCACTTAACTAGTGCCTAAAACTTGCTCGCAGTGTTCTATTCATTTTTAAAATTTATTTTATTGATATATTATTGATTTATAATCTTGTGTTAATTTCAGCTGTACAGTAAAGTGATTCAGTTATACATATATATATACACACATTCTTTTTTGTATTTTTTTCATTACAAAATATTGAATGTATTTCCCAGCTATACAGTACATGTGTGCTCAGTTGCTCAGTAATGTCTGACTGGGACCCCATGGACTGTAGCCCTCCAGGCTCTCAGTAAATGGACAGTAAATTCTGTCCATGAATTTTTACAGACAAGAATACTGGAGTGGGTTGCCATTTCTTCCTCCAGGAGATCTTCCTGACCCAGGCATCAAACCTGTGTCTCTTGCATTGCAGGCGGATTCTTTACTGGTGAGCAATCAGGGAAACCCCCACACTATACAAAAAGACCTTGTTTTTTATCCATTATATATATAACAGTTTCACCTGCAGTGTTTTAAGCTCTAAACATGTATAACTCATTTAACCCTCTTAATCACTAGCTGGGATCCATCATTATACTTACTTTGCAGGTGGGAAGGCAGAGGTCGGGAGAGACAAGTAACAGAGCAGGATTCCCGGCCTCATCCACGAGCACTCCGCCTGGCTTATCTTTGGCTCGAGACATAAACACCACATCTTCCATTTCCTCTTCCTGCACAACAGTTTTCCACCAGTGCTGAGTGTGGTGGGGCAGATGCAGAACCGCTGTGAAGGTGTAGACAGAAGGCTAGCAGGCACGGTCCTCCTGTGTGCTAGCTCAGCATCTCTCACATCCTCTCACCTCCTGGGCCAGGCTTCATCCTAGCTCAGCTGGACCCAGCCAGGATCCCCAAGAAACTCACTAATGCACTCTCTTAGCTGGTCTCTGATATCAGACTGTGTGTTTCAGGAGACCTCTGCAGATCATAAACTTTATAAAGAGGAAAATCACAGCTCAGACAACCTAGGTCTACCTCCAGCCCATTTACTAGTGGTGGAACCTTGGGCCAATTGCTTAACCTGTCTGAGGCTCGGTTTCTTCTCTAAAATGGGAGGAAGATGTCTCCTTGCTAACTGAATGAGCCTGCCTGCCTACTCAGTCTGTGAGTTCTGCTGGCTGCATTGGGGGCCCCGCTAGTCCCCAGAACCTCCTAGATGTCCCTTATCTCAGCAGCACTGTCTTTGCATGATGGCTTCCCTGCTACCTCCTCCATGGTTCCTCTTGAAGGATGTGGGTCACTTTTGAACTCGGGCAAGGTTTTCTCCATCTTTGGAGAAACCTAGCTGTCAGGTGATGGGTCGTTTGAGCCTTAATTATAATTGGTTGGGTCCCCCTTTCCATCACTGGTGAGAAAACTAACCCCACTCTCAGTATCTTTAAGGGTCCTCACTTTCCATCTATGGTCCTCCATCCATCCATTTTCGTCTGCTCTTGAATCCAGATTCCTGCTTCATCTGAATTCTTGCACCTCTCTCTGTGTTGTAATTTTCTACTCTCCCGTGGACAGAAGAACCTGGAAGGATATGTCCATAGGGTCACAAAGAGTCAGATACAAATGAAGTGATTTACTACACACGCACTCCCTAGCCTAGGGCTAGCTCAGATTTAGCAAACATACAGAACATGCAGCTAAATTTGAATTTGAGATAAGCTATGAATTTTTTTTTTTTTGGAAAAGTATGTTGCATGCAACATTGAGGAACATTCTTTTGCTAAACAATTAATCAGTGTTTATCTGAAATCCAAATTTAACTGGGCACACTTCATTTTTATCTGGCAGCCCTGTGCTAGCTCATCTTCATATGATATCAGTGCTCCAGGAATCGCCCAATCCTTTCATTCCTCAAAGCAGCATCAGATGAAGACTAGGCATCAACTTGCGTTACTGAGGTTGGGGACTTGGTGGGGTAGTCATGTTATAGACGATACAGCGAGCAACCTGCAATTAGATATTGTGCATCCTGCACTTAAGTGCCCCTTGGTTATTCTTGAGACTGCTTACTGTCTCCCTGCTTATTTACTAACAAGGCTCCAGCCTCCTCCCTTGTAGCTGGGCCCATCTCAGCTCTGTGCTCATGGTCTGCAAATCAAAGCATCTGTTCTCACGTGGCTCCTGCAGCTTCTCCTCAGAGGCAGGGAGGCAGGAAACCAATGCCTCTCTTGAAGGTCCTAGGATCCTGATGGAAGCCACAGTAGATGCCAGCCCCAGGCTGCTGGGCGGGGGCTGCCATGGGAGCAGCTCCAGCTGGAACAGCTGGTGCCCCTCCTCCCCCAGCAGCTTCAATCCTCCCCTGCGCTGTCTTCCCCTTCAGGTCTCTGGGCACCAGAGGCTGTAGATCTGGGCTCCGGCTGATGATCTGACTCTGCAAGGATTTGGTGGCCAGATCTGTACAGTGAGCCTTTCAACTGCTGCTAAGCCATTGCTGAATGGATGATGGGGAGAAAGGCAAAAGAGGCCAGAGGGACAGCCTGGCTTGCTTCAATCTCCCCAGCTGCTTGCCTGGCCATCTGGAAAAAGGGCTGCTTAGCACAGTGGGCTTCCTTGGTCCTGCCTCTTCCAATCTCAGAAGGGCCAGGACTTCACTGAGAAAAGTCCACAAGAGGTAAATACCAAGCAGTTTCTCATGTGTGAAAAGTCTTGTCCTCAGGGCTCGGCAAGGTCCCTCCTGGTTCTAGCTAGAAGCCTGTTATCCAGATATATCCTTGAGCCATAAGAGGCTGGAGTGCCCTGGGGTAGGGAAGACTGAGAGGGCTCCTGCCTCCTCACTCCAGCCATGCCTGAGCAAGCATCGCTTCTTCCCCTACAACTCCAGGGGGCACTGTGCCCAGGCTTGGGTATAGGGGCCTGGTGCCAGGGGATGAGGCCAGCCCATCACAACAAAGCCACAGATGGAGACAGTGCAGTAAGCAGTTGAAAGTAGGGGCTTTGGAGTCAGGTGGGCCTGAACTTGAATCTCCAGTGGTTTCATGAATAGATTTCACGACTACGGGTAAAAGTGGGAGTAGAGCAAAGGCAATGATCAGGACACAGGGTTCTAGTCCTCAGTCACTGTGGGTCCCTGGGAGAAATTGCACCATTTCTTTTGAACTTTAGTTTTCTCATCTGTAACGTGAGGGGTCCTTGCCAAGGCACCCTCTGAGATGCAGTGGGGAGAAGTGACCACGTGAGTACACAGCCACTTTGGAATGCTAAAACTCAGCTTGTGATAAGGGGTGATATAATACCTTGTTTTTTCTAGGACTTCTTGATGACTATGGAGGACAAAGCTCCCCATGATCCAGTTGTCCCCCTTCAACTCCATCGTTCTTCCTGGGCTCTTCCTACTATGCGTTCTCTTCTGCAGACTGAGGGTGAGTGGGACTTGCTGCTCTCAGGGTAACAAGAAGACCTTGGTTGACTTTCCTTTACGCTCCCAGATGTTTGAATCTTTTTGTTTTTAATTTAAAAACTTGGACTAGGCAAGAGAGGGGGCATGGGTTGCCTGGCTTCAAATCCCTTTTAACTTTGAAACTCAAGTTTTTCCACATTGGGATCCCTGGATTCTATAAACAACATCAGCAAGTTTATTAATCCTTTTATCCAGCTGTCCAGACACCATCCATCCACTCATCCATTCATTTTTCATTCGTCTGTTCATCATTCATCCATCATCCATCCATCCACTCATTCATCATCCATACATTGATGCATCATCCATCCATCCATCCATCCAAGTAGGCATCAATATGTACACATATATGCCTAGTTTTGTGCCTGGATCCATGAATGGAACAATGAACCCTGCCTTCAAAAGCTTCTCATCTGGCAGCAGAGCTATAAAAAACTCTACAAGAGTCAAAAGCAAGACAAATGTAACTGAGTCATAAGAGGTCCAGACAGGAGAGGTTGGGACAGGAGACAGACCACTGGAGACTGCTGGGGAAGAAGTGGGCCTCCCAGGGAACTGGGGTCTGGCCAGAGCCTTGAAGAAGAGAAGCTTCAACTTGATCCTGAGCTCCTGGAGTCAGGAGCTTCTCTTGCCCCATGGTTCTCCATCCTAGACTGGGCCAGAGGACAGTCAGAGAATTCTTGTCTGCAGAGAGCATGTTCCTGGATCAGACTCAGCTCCCTCTCTAGCCAGAAGCTCTGCTCAGATATCTTGGGCTGGAGTTCCAGCCTCTGCTCTGCTGACCAAATCCAAGACTGCAAACATCTTTTGAGCTCTCTTTGGAAATAAGGAGTGGGAGATGGGGGCTAGAGGGTGCCGGACTGAAATCCAGCTCACACTCCCTCATCCTCAGTGCTTATAGAATAATAATTGCTCCTTTGAAAACTGCCAACCGGGAGGCACTTTCAAGGAGTAGCCCCACACGTTGAGGGCTGACCCCCTCTCTGCCTGGCAAATGCGCTTTCTGCTTTCCTGGCTGGGCCATAAATAACCCGGCCACCTCTAATTTGGCCTCCAATACCCTGACCAGCCGTGATTTATTCACAGACCAAAACAGGCATCTCTAATTTGCTAACCAATCGCTGCAATTCTGGCCTCACCAACCAATAATTCTGCCATCTCTAATTTGCCAATAAATAATTCTGCAGCCTCAAATTTACTAACCAATAATGTGACCAATTTGCTGACCAATGGTTGTGTCAAGGCATAATGGTGCCCCTAGCAGATGGTAATTTGCTAAGCAATATTCGGACCTTTCCCCCTTCAGCTATAAAGAACCTTCATGATCTTTGAATTCTAAATCCATTACTTTGTTCTGAAGGATGCTGCAGGCTGCTGGTGGGAAAGGGCTCTTCCTCAAAGTTTGCTCTTACCTACACATTCTCCCTCGAGCTCCTGAAATCACAATTAATATCTTAGCATGTGAGAGACGGCCCAGCCTGCTCATTTTACAGGTGGAGATATTAAGACCCAGAGAGGGAAAGTGACTTGCCCAAGGTCACACAGCAAGCTAGGAGCAGAGTTGGTCTACTAGAGCCAGAACACAGGTCTCTGGGCTGCCAAGCAGTGCCCAAGCTACACCATCCTGGTAAGCTGACTTCCTTCCTTAGATACTTGTGTCAAGGCGCTGGCTGACTCTGGCTGGGCTGGCTGCCACAGGACCTTGGTTTGGCTTCAGCCAAGTTTCCCTGGTGCCAAAGAGGGAGGAATCTGACCTTGCTGACCTGGCCACCTAGGGGGTCTGAGAGCTGGACAGGAAAGAGGATTCACTGTGCCACACAGAGGACTTGGCCGCATGTCAGCCCCAGGAAATTCTGGCTCTCAGCAGAAACCCAGAGCCAAATCCCACATCCCCTAAAGGAGCTGGTACCCACATTTCCCAGAAGGAGTAAGAACAGGAGTTCAGCAGAGTAGAGCAGAGACCTCTCCCCCAGCGGGTCTCGGGGACCATGGCACGGTGGCCCCATGGAATCCAGGAGCATCCTTAGCACAGAAAGACTTGGCTTCCTCTGGGGCTGAGGTGAGCCGCTGGCAGAAGCATCCATTTCTGCCTGTCCCAGGTCAGGTGAGTCCACGCTGGAAGCTCCCATATCTCCGTGTAGCTGGGAAAGATGACACTTGTCTGCCTCTTCCCCTTCATCTGTAAAGGTCTCCTTAGCTCATTTTTATGGTCTTGGCTGTTTTTCAGAAATTAGAGCAAATAACTGAATGTGCTTTGAGAATTTGAAGGGGAATGCCTAGGGATGCCAGAGCATGCCTTCCACACCCCACCCCACCCCCACGCCCTGAACGCCATCCAACCAGCCTCAGGTGATTTGGTCTTGAGCACAGAATGGCTGGCAATGGACATGGGTGGACCTGGGATGTACGTTGGGAGACTGAGGTTTATCTCTGTAGGAGACACATCCCCTGCAATTGCAGGTGACCCCAGGATCAAGTTCCCCTCCAACACTCTGCCAAACATGGGCCAGTGAGGGGTGTGGACCCAGGTGGAAGCGAGAGAGGAAGAAAAGATGGCAGAGCAGGGAGAAGGCAGAGGCTTGGGGGGTCAGCATAGAATCTTTGAGCAGTGAAGGACCATCTTGGGATTGATTGCATTCTATTCTCCTGGTACTGGAACATTCCTCTCCACCTCCTTAAAGACCAGAGCGGGAGAAAAGAGACAAACAGGAGCAGCAGCAGGCTCTGGTTAGACTCAAGGGAGAGCTGAGGGCAAGTCAGGAGTTTCTAGTATGTTCTAGAAAGGATGCCACAGAAAGTTATATTCATCACATGTATCTAACTCCTGTCCTCCTGGGGTGGACTTCGAAAACTCAAGAGCCGATTTGGGTTTTGTCCTGGTCTAGCGACCGATCTCAGTTTAGATGCCACTCTTCTGGGCAGAGTAGGTTGGGTGCCTGCTCTGTTTCTCCTGATTATGGCATTTATTCCCCTTCAAAGCTTAAGGTAGCTTAGTGGACTGCTTTCCCAGTGCACTGGGAGCCCTTGACGCAAGACCTGTGACCTGTTCATCATCTGATCCGTTGTTGCATCTCTAGGACCTAGCATGTGTGAGTCCTAACCTCAGAGCATTTTTTGAGTGGTTGGCTGGTGAATGATCTCTTAAAAACTTGGGACCTCAGATCTTTTCTCAGGAAGCTCTTTAACCAGAGATCCCCTCCAAAGCAAAGCCTGAGACAGAGGTTTGTGTTCAAGAAGCTCATTAAGAAAGGTTCCAGGAAGTAGGCATGCAGGGCAGGAGGTGAAAAACATAGACAGTCAGAAGGCCAAAGCAAGGATACTGTATGGAGCTGGCCACCAATATGGCTGACTGGACTTGATACCCTGGCACTTTTGGGAGAGCTTTAGGACATACCTATCAGAGCTGCCACCCAGAGGATGAAACGGGGAAGCAGTAATCCATTGGTTTCTGTCCCCTGTGGTCAAAGGCATTCACTTCCCGGTTGGGCATATGTGAGTACTGGGCATCCCATGATATGGTGTTAGAGGAGCTTTGGCAGAAAGGGACACCAACAGGGTGCTGGCCAAGGTGAGGGGTTGTTAGGTTGTACCTGTGTGAAGTTATTGCTGCCTTTATGGACCTGGCTCCTGAAGCAGTGGCTTGAGTGGGAGGTGGGGGTGAAGGTTTTCAAGTGGGGCATGAGGGGTGTCTGATCTATAGATCTTTCCCTTTCTAACCAAGGAGTGGATGGGGAGCATTCTTAGACCCAGAAAAGAAGACCCTGCTATCAGCTTTCTGCAGGACCAACCTGGAGGGGCAGGGAGCCCCCCCATACGCAGGCTGGGTGCTAGCTATGTGCTCATTTGGGTAGATAAGAAGATCACATCTACAGCCACTATCCCTGTCATATCCCCACCATGCTCTGCTGTCGCAGGAACACATCCTGCCCCATGGAGACGTCTCTATCCCTGCTCCCCACCCCTGCCCCCGACCCTAGTCATCAGCCATCAGTCCTTGGTATGAGGCTGTATTCCTTAATGCCTGCACCAGCCTCACTCAGGGAAACCAACTGGAGGAATAGAGGAGCCTGGGGTTCTGAGCGCAGTATCAGGGGCATTTGCACCTTCACTTATCCGTGTAGCCCATTGGCACAGACAGTGGAGAGCAAGACCCTCTCTGATCCTTACATCCCGAGATTCCATCTTTCTAACCACCCCTACTCAGCATAATTTCCTTGCCACATGGTAGATAGTCTAAGCTAACAGTTCCCAAAGTGCTGGACCAGCCACCTCAACATCACTGGGAAACATGGTAGAAACACAAATTCTGAGATGCTGAGGACGGGGCCAAGCAATCTCGGCTTTGGGAAGCCCTCCAGGTGATTCCAAGCGATGCTGAAGTCTGAAAACCACTGGCATAAATGAATGGGCTTCCCAGGTGGCACTAGTAGTAAAGAACCCGCCTGCCAGTGCAGGAGACATAAGAGACCTGGGTTCAATCCCTGGATCGGAAGATCCCCTGAAGGAGGAAATGGCAACCCACTCCAGTATTCTTGCCTGGAGAATCACATGGACAAAAGAGCCTGGTGGGCTATTCCATGGAGTCACAAAGAGTCTGACATGACTGAAGTGACTTAGCATGCACACACGCAAACGAATGGTGTCTGGAATTACACACAGTAGCCCTCACGCTTGCCTTCCAGGTTGGAGTGAAAGCCCCTGCCCGTCAGAAGTATAGGGGGACATCCAAAAGCATGGTCAACTTTGCTAGGAAAGCACTTTGAAACTCCACCTGGGTCCTAGCACAGATGAGCGTGACCTATGGGTCACCTCCAGAGATTACCACACCATTCCACCCTGTCTCCCTAGGGACAGTGAGTAGTCATACTAGGGAGAGTAAGATTAAGAATAATGGAAAAAATCATAGTAGTTACCATTCTTATTGGACACTCAATATGCAGTAAACACTTTGTCTCATTTTATTCCCATAAAATATTCCCATAAAATTCCCATAGAAAAACCAATCCTATGATATAGGTTCTGTTGTTCTACCTCTTTTGAAGATAAGGAAGAGAAGGTACAGGTTCCCACAGGTAGCAAGAGGTTAGCAGCTGGACTTAGCGCAGATCTGTCTTGTTCCAGTGACAACTCTCACATGCTCGTAAACTCTGCTGAAAATGGTTATATGCATTATTTATGTAATATAGTATAAAACTTTTAAATAAAATGTGTACATATCTATGTACATGTATAATGCTGCTGCTGCTAAGTCACTTCAGTCGTGTCCGACTCTGTGCGACCCCATAGACGGCAGCCCACCAGGCTCCCCCGTCCCTGGGATTCTCCAGGCAAGAACACTGGAGTGGGTTGCCATTTCCTTCTCCAATGCGTGAAAGTGAAAAGTGACAGTGAAGTCCCTCAGTCGTGTCCGACCCTCAGCGACCCCATGGACTGCAGCCTTCCAGGCTCCTCCATCCATGGGATTCTCCAGGCAAGAGTATTGGAGTGGGGGTGCCATTGCCTTCTCCAACATATATAATACACACATATATAAGATATATGTATCAATATATGTGTGTATAGGCAAATATATAATTGCATTCATTCGTATATTCATTTATTTTTTTAAATTATGGAACAAGATTTCAATGTCAAAATTCTGAATAGCAGAGGGAGGGATAATCTTATAAAGTGATGATACCTGGCTTCCCACCCCATTGCTCAATGTGTGTTTCTGGGAAGTGATGCAGTGTCCCAAGCATTCTGATTATAGAGCCACAAAATGAGAGAAGACAGTGGTGGGATCAAAAGGAGGGACAAAGAAAAGGCAGAAGGGGTGATTAAGAGTGGCGGTCAAGAGAGAGAGGGGGGCTTGGGCAGGCATGGGGAAGTTTAGGAACCAGCTCCAAAATGAAAACCAGAGGCCACGGGGACCACCTGGGTAATGACGGTGGGCTGGGCTGACAATAGGGGGCATTGGGGACTGTGGTGAATTGCAGAGCATGAACTTGGCTCAGGAACTGGTGATAACCCCTTCCAGCCACTGGCATCATGTGAGAACATGGGAGATGCTGGATCCTCCCATTTATAAAGAGAAGGAGGACATCAGAGTTTTAAGAAAATCTCCTGCTTTATAAATTTTATTGAGGAATTTTTAAAAAACATTATACAGGCCAAAGAACCCACCCCCACCACGGTGAGGGCTGTGTTTAACTCTCTGAGGGCTGCTTCTTGCCCAGTTCAGAAAAGAGCAGGCCCACGTCATCTCTGATTCAGCCATCACACTTCACTCCTCTGGGTCTGTGATCACCAAAACTGTATAATTTATCACTTGTTTGTTTGGGATTTGTCACTTGCATCCCATCACCCACCCAACCATAATGGAAGTTCCAAGGGACAGACTTTTTCCTCTCTTGTTAGCTGGTGTTTCCCAACCACCTGGTAAAATACCCAGCACATAGTAGGTGCACAGTAAGCATCTGTTGGATGCACCAAGGCTAGAAAAGAGCCATTTGGCCTTCCTTTCTAACAGGCCTGCCAGGGGCGCTCTCCCCAGCCAGGCAATGCTACTCCCCCTTCCCAGGGGCATTTTACAAGCTGCTCAGGATAGATGGGCCAACCAGCCCTCAGCTTCCTTCTCTTTCCTTTTAGGGTGTTATGGTTGGTGGGAGGCGAGAATGGGGATCCCCGAAGGCCTCAAACCAGAGGTTGGGGCTGAACAAAGCAGATCTGACAGCGGTTTAGGAGGAGAGAGAGATGGACAGACAGGCAGCGGAGAGAAAAAGAGAAAAAGAAAAATTGTCCCATGCCAACAATGGTCAAAATGCGTTATTAGGGTGTCCAGGAAATTATAGCTTATGTCCATTAGTTCTTTCAGGGTTAATATTGATGCAGATATTATTTCTATCCACGGCCCCATTTATTTGAAATATTATGACTGGGAGTAGCTGCCGCCGTGAATCAAATCAATTGATGGAGTAGTTAGCTGTGCCACCAGGGCAGCCTGCCCGCCCCCTCCCCCCGCCGCGAGCATGAAATATTATGGAGATGGTTCCTTAAAGTGAGCACTTTATCATCATTTGTCTGCAGGTCCCCGCTAGGACCGCCTTGCCCGGCTTCCCGTTGGGCGCGGAAGAACTGTCATAACTCAATCAGGCGGCTAACGTGCCGCCCCTGTACTTCCAGCCCACGGCGGATGCCCGGAGCCCGCTGTCAGCCGGTGGTCCCCGGGCCCGCCCCGCTGCTGGCCACGTGCGGGGGAGAGATATTTTTGGAGGCGGAATGGGAGGCCCGTTTCCCTGTGCCACTTACCATTCTCCAAACACAATTTGTCATTTCCCACCACCAACCTTTTGGTCACACTGTTTTCTCAGCCTGAGTGCCTCCTCCCCCGAGTCTGTCTGCCAAGATGCTATACGCTCTCAAAACAGGATTTGAGACACAGATCTGTGGCCCGGTTCAGGGGCCGCATCGGATTCCCTGTATTCTACCGCCTTCAGGGGCAGCGTCCTTCAGCTGTCACCTAATAATACTAACAACAGTAATAATAATACTTGAGTCCCAGCAGAATTCAGATCATCTGTGCAGGGCTGTATGCTAGTGGTTGGCAAACTTGTTCTAGCAAAGGCCAGACAGTAAATATCTTAGGCTTTGTGGGTTGCAGGGGATCTGTTGCTGCTGCTGCTGCGTCGCTTCAGTCGTGTCCGGCTCTGTGCAACCCCATAGACGGCAGCCCACCAGGCTCCTCTGTCCCTGGGATTCTCCAGGCAAGAACACTGGAGTAGGTTGCCATTTCCTTCTCCAATGCGTGAAAGTGAAGTCGCTCAGTCGTGCCCGACTCTTAGCGACCCCATGGACTGCAGCCTACCAGGCTTCTCTGTCCATGGGATTTTCTAGGCAAGAGTACTGGAGTGGGTTGCCATTGCCTTCTCCGAGGAGATCTGTTACAACTACTCAATTCTAGCCCAGGCGTTGAGAGAAGGAATGGGCGTGGCCCGACCAGCCCTCTGGGTCTTAGTTTGCTCTGCTTTATGCTATTACCTCATTTAAATGTCTCCACAGCCTTGGCTCAAATGATACCTTCTCAATGAGGGCTTCCCTGGCTATTTAAAATTTAACTCTTGGCATTCCTCAGCCTGCTTTCTTGCTTCACTTTTCTCCATAACTCTTAATCACATGAAAAAAGAAAGTGAAAGTGTTAGTTGCTCAGTCCTGCCTGACTCTTTGTGACCCCATGGACTGGTAACCCATTAGGCTGTCCATGGAATTCTCCAGGCTAGAATACTGGAGTGAGTTGCCATTCCCTTCTCCAGGGGATCTTCCAGACTTAGGGATTGAACCCAAGTCTACTGCATTGCAGGCAGATTTTTTTTTTTTTTTTTTTTTTACCATCTGAGCCACCAGGGAAGCCACATATTTTGAGATATATATTTGTTTTATTATGTTGCTAATATTAACGCTGGGATTCCCTGGTGGCTCAGAGGGGAAAGAGTCTGCCTGCAATGCGGGAGATCTGAGCTCAATCCCTGGGTCAGTACCACCACACCTACCACTAAAGTGTCAGCTCTGTGAGGACAGGGACTTCACATGTCGCGTTAGTCGCTTACATTTCCAGTGTGCAAAACAGCGGCTGGCACATAGTGGGAATAAAATGGCCCCATTGAGGTAAGTGCTAGTAATAGCCCCATTTTTTAGAAAGGATTTACTTATTTTATTTTTTGGCTGTGATGGGTCTTTGTTGCTGCGCTCAGGCTTCTCATTGCAGTGGCCTCTCTTGTTGCAGAGCACACGCTCTAGGGCGCACGGGCTTCAGAGGCTGTGTTTTCTGGGCTCAGTAGTTGTGGCCCACGGGCCTAGTGGCATGTGGGACTTTTCCAGATAAGGGATTGAACCAGCGTCCCTTGCATTGCAAGGCAGATTCTTAACCACTGGACCACCAGGGAAGCCCAACAGCCCCATTTTTCAGATGAGAAAACTAAAGATCAGAAAGCTTCAGGCATTGTTCAAGGTCATCCATCTGGAAAGCATTCCTGAGCACAGGCTTGAGTCCTCACTGAGGTTTTATTATTATTATTTTTTTGTTTTCAGTATATCAAATCCTTTTTGAAGCCCTTTGGGTAAAAGATCCTGCTTGAATTCCCCTTGTGCACGTGGAGAAATTGGCTCAGAGAACTGACTTATCTCAGAGGTTAGGTAGCTGGCCAGTTGTGAAGTAGAGAACTGGACCCTCTTCATCAAAGTCCATTCTCTTGCATCCTTGTTGTCCTAGACTTTGTGGGTAGAACTGAGAGCCCAGGGCCTGGGAATATCTGGTGTGCGGGAAGGTGGGCAGTCCTCTGCTTCCGCCTCACTGGCTTTGACCTACTGGTGAGCAGGGTGAAATCATCGCCTCCATGAGGACCTCAGAGGCTCTGGGCTGGGGCAAGGATGATACAGAAGACTCTCCCACTGTTCCTCCTCAAATCTCCATGCTCCCGGAACCACCCCCGTGCCACTCCACCCCCCCCCCCCCCACCTCCCATGCCAGCAACTTCCTTTCCCCAGCTTCTGCCGCCACTCTACCCTTCACCTGGGGCAATTCCTCCAGCTCTTCCTCTTTAGAGTCTTTGCATCCTTGAACAAAGGCTGAAAAAACAAACAAACTTTTAGCAAGTGCTATTAGGGGCTGCCCTTTGGCTTCAAGAAGCAAAGCTTGAAGCCCTCCTCTGGGCCTGGGCCACCCTGGGGAGAGAAAAGAGAAGTGGTGAAGCCCACTTGGGCAGGATCAAAGCTGTCCTGCCACACCCCTTGGGCAGCCCTGGGACACCTGAGGATATATGGCCATTTCCAGCCATCTTCTCAAACAGAAGGCAATAGAGTTTGACAGTCCCTTGCAGAAAATCCAGAATTTGACCCAGAGAACCACAAGATGCTTAGAAACTGTGAAAATTAATTTTCTGTGTCAACTTGGCTAGGTCATGATACCCCGTGTTTGGTCAAACTCCAACTCTTCCCTGAATCTCCAGCCTGCCAGCCTGCCCTGCAGATTTCACAGTTGCCAGCTCCCACAACTGAGTGAGCCAATTCCTGCAAATAAGTCTCTCCTCCTGTATCTATATCTGTTGTTGTTGTTTAGTTGCTTAAGTCATGTCTGACTCTCTTTGTGACCCCCATGGACTCTATCCTGCCAGGCCACTCTGTCCATAGGATTTCCCAGGCAAGAATACTGGAGAGAGTTGCCATTTCTTTCTCCTGGGCATCTTCCCGACCCAAGGATCAAACCCAGGTATCCTGCTTGGCAGGTGGATTCTTTGCCATGGAACCAAACTGGATAGCCTGTATCTATATCTGTATCTGTATCTATCTATACCCATCCTGTTGGTTCTGTTTCTCTTGGGAATGCTGAATAATACTAATGTTAATAAACAACTCTAACTCTTCATTAAACAGAAAGAGGTACTAAAACTCAGAGAAGGCAATAAACTTACCTAATGCCACACAGCAGATGAATAACCAAGCTTAGATCCTTCAAAAAGCCTCCTAGGCTATAATTCTTGCCCTCTACTGAGGGGCTGGGGTCCCACCTCCACATTTCCAAGCCTCTCAGTCAGGTGGAGGGCAAAGATCACAAGTGTTTGAAAAAAATTTAGTTCCTCACCAGCGGTGGGTGGGCGAGGAATGAGAAATCAAAAATTCAGTGTGAAAATACAGAAATCTAGCCGCAGAGCCAATTTTCCATCGCACTTAGCAACTCCATTTGATGTGATAGTTTGCTAATAAAACATGAGCATTACGGTAACATAATATTTTAAGTATCCATTAACTAATACGTAAATATAATGGAACCTTATGGAAATATACTTAAGCTGTCACCAACACCCCTAATGTAATATGCATGATTTCCAAGGCTATTTATAACTCCTTGGGTTCACTCTCTCCCCAGTGACTTCACGGGCTCAATCAAAAGAGGATCTTGTTTTCTCTCCCCAGCCCTGTCTCCGCACACTCTCTACCTGCTGGCCCCTCTCCTCATGGTACTGCATGGACCTGGCCAATACCTGTTCGCCCCACAAGGGCCAGACACATGAGCAGGGCCCAGCCTGCCGGCCTGGAGCCAGTCATCTGGGGGCCCCACGATATGTGGGTGATGAGAGTTGTCAAAGAGGAGTGGCAAGGGGTTGTGAGAGGGCAAAGCAGGGAGGCTTCTCGGAGGAAGCGCTGCTTGGGCTGAGGAATGGGGGATGGACAGGAGTCAGCTAGATGATGCAGGGCAAGGGGAGGGGAGGGAGGAGCATCGTGAGGGATCCAAAAGGGCAGAGGCTCAGGCACGAAGAGCAGGGAACATTCCTTCTGGGAATGGCATGGAGTCTGGATGCTGATGCAGAGATTAGGAGAGGCAGAGACAAGAGGTTGGACCAGTGAGCAGGGGCTGGGCTGCAGAAGGCCAGACGACAGTGGGAGATGGTCCTGAAGAGGGCCAGAGCACGCACCCAGCTGTGCAAGGAAACACCCACAATGCTGTTTCCACTCACACTGGCCATTCTGACACCACCAAGCCACCAGCTCACCGATGATTCTCCAGACACCAGCTGGGTGTGTGACAAGTCAATTCTGACACTAAGTACCTAGACTAAGTACTGGGTTCACTTAGTACACTAAGTACCTAGACTAATTCTGACACTAAGTATCAGACTCACAGGTTCAAGGACTCAGTCCCACAAGGCTGTCCCCACTTGCAATATCTGACACAAGTTTTGGGTTCCCAGGGCCCCCATACTTCTGTCTGACTTGGCTACAAAGCCTAGGGGGATCCCACACAGAAAATATTTTAGGGAGATCCTTTACTTACAATTACTGGTTTGTCATAGAGGTTATAACTCAGGAATAGCCAGATGGAAGAGGGGCATGGGGTAACGTCTGAGAGGGGAGGGTGTGCACAGAATTTCCATACCTTCTTTGGGTACAACCTGCCAACACTTCAGTGTGTTTACAGACTCAGAAGCTCACCAAATCTTACTATTCAAGAGTGTTGGCAGAGCTTAACTTTGGAAAAGATCCTGTTGCTGGGAAAGATTGAGGGCAAAAGGAGAAGGGGACAACAGAGGATAAGATGGTTGGATGGCATCACTGACTCAATGGATATGAATTTGAACAAACCCCCAGGAGATAGTGAAGGACAGGGAAGCCTGGCATGGGGCAGTGCATGGGATCACAAACAGTCGGACATGACTTAGCGACTGAATGACAACAAAACCTTCAGCAACAGCCCTACTTCCAGGAACAAGGTGGTGGATGGGGCTGAGTTCCAATCTCCAATCACTTGGCCTTTCTGGCGACCTGCTGCTTCCAGAGATTATCAAGGGTCCCCATCTTAAATCATCTCAGTATAAACTCAAGGGTGCAATTCAGTTATCCTTCTGAATAACAAAGGACATTCGTATGCTATGCTATGCCAAGTCACTTCAGTCGTGTCCGATTCTGTGCAACCCCATAGATGGCAGCCCACCAGGCTCCCCCGTCCCTGAGATTCTCCAGGCAAGAACACTGGAGTGGGCTGCCATTTCCTTCTCCAATGCATGAAAGTGAAAAGTGAAAGTGAAGTTGCTCAGTCGTGTCCGACTCTTAGTGACCCCATGGATTGCAGCCTAACAGGCTCCTCCATCCATGGGATTTTCTAAGCAAGAGTACTGGAGTGGGGTGCCATATTCCTGCTACCCAGGAAATTCCAAGGACTTTAGGAGCTCTGTGTCAATAGCATGATAGACTTGAAGAGGGAGGGGAAAGGAGATAGCCCCAGTCCCTTCCAGCTGGGGGCTTGTATTCTGAGATACGTTGAAAACAAACCTGAACCCCAAGCCTCCACTCAAGCCGTCTATATAACCTTGTCTCTGGGTCTTGACATCCTTCTATGTGCCTGAAGTTGGGTGGAGCTCTCAAGACCGTCTAGGTCTGGCCTTCTCCCCACGCTGCCATCACACCCAGAAACTCCTGACTGTGTTGGCAGAGGACTTGGGTACCAATATCTAGCAGATCATCACCTGCAAAGGGCAGAACAGGAATCACTGCTGGGGGCATCGCACTTCTGCCAGAAGTCGAGTGATGCCTCTTCCTTGCATCTTATGTAAGGGAGTTTTACGGCTGTTTGAGTTTGGGTTTCCCCAGAAGCAAATCCTGAGACAAAGCTTTGAATGTAAGTGGTTCATCTGGCGTGTGAAGAGCTTGTGGGGTGGGGGACACAGCAAAGGTGTAGTGAGTTATTGAACTAGTTGCCACAGTGGGCACCCAGAGTTTAATATCCCTGGGAAATTCAAAATTCTGCCTTAGAGCTGCCCTATGGACGGGTAAGGGAGCTGAGGAGTTGTCCTCCAAACCTCACGAGTCATTGGTGAAGGAGGTTTCCCTCAGGACACTGATGATCCAGACAGCCCAGCCTGCTAATATGCACAGCCTGAAAGGCCCACGCAAGTCTTAGAGAACAGCTCTCAAGCAAAGCCATCAGATATTGGCAGTTGGGAGCTGGTGAGGGCAAGAATAAATAGTCAGGCTTGTAGGATATGGACCAGAAACCGATAGGATCACCCATGATGGTTAAAATTCAATGTTTTCAAATGATTGCACAATCTTATTGTATTCTTGAAAGACTTATTTGAAGGAGGTAAGGAAGAAATACAGTGTTCCCTGGATATCTGTGGGAGATTGGTTCCTGGATGCCCCACTCTCCGTAGGTACAAAAATCCAAGGATGCTCAAGTCCCGGATATAAAATGGCATAGTTTTTACATGTAACCTATGCGCATCCTCCAGTACACTTTAAATCATCAGAAAACTCAAGTTTTGCTTTTTAAAACTGTCTGGATTTTTTTTCCCAAATATTTTCAGTCCATGGTTGGTATATTTTTGTTTCCATGGATACAAAACCCGAGGATACAGAGGGCTGACTGTAATTGACAATCTCCATTTGACAGATGAAGCCATTGTGGTTTCAAGAAAAGACTGACTTCCTCCTGCTGGAATGGTCCCTTTGGCTTCTGTGCATCTCCTTTGGCTGGAGTACACTTCCCCCATGTAGCCTTTTCCTTTTTTGACAGAACATTCACTCTGAGCTGGAATCCTAGATTATTGTCAACCACTAAGATTTGTGGGGTCGCTTGTTACTGCAGCACAATCCCACCTATACTGACGAATACACACCTGAAAAAAGGGTAATTCAAAAATAAAAGCAGTTATTACGTGTGGATATGCAGAAAGTAAGACAGTAAGCCTGCATATAACTGACATTTATGGAGCAAACAATGCCTTTGTGCTAATAGGTTGGTACATTTCCTGGGAAGGAGTTTATTTAGAAAGTGGAGAGTCAACTTGTTTTTCTGATTATTATTCAAAGGCAGCTACAGAGAGAAGCCTCAGTCAGTCTTCTCAGCCCCCAGGATGTACACTCTGTGCTTATAGGGTACTGACTAGGGTGCACTTGACCATCAGGACTCCTGACTCCCCTCTAAAACCCACATCTTAGAGTCTTGAAGGATTAAGTGTCACTGGGCATATGCCCTAGTATGTCTCATTTACGACTCAATTACAGGATACATCGTAGGTATCATCGAGAAAGAAAAACTATCTGGTACACTCTGATGTAATATCTTCAAAAGAGTGAGAGGCAACAATTCACCAGAAAAGTCTTTTGTTGCTTTTGAATTTGTCTCAGGTGTTAAGGCTTCCCAGGTTGCTCAGTGGCAAGGAATCTGCGTGACTCAGGTTTGATCCTAGGGTTGGGAAGATCCCCTGGAGAAGGAAGTGGCAAGCCACTCCAGTATTCTTGCCTGGGAAATCCCACAGACAGAGGAGCCCGGCGGGCTACATGGGGTTGTAAAGAGTTAGACACGACTTAATGACGGAGCACATGCACCCAGGTATTTGGCAACTTCTCCTGCCTTTGGCTCATTCTTGGCAGGTGCTGGACAATTCTTTCGAACATATCTCAGTAATAAAAAAACAAGAACAATGTCAGCTCACTGAGCTATCTTTCGTCTTAGGTTCCATAATGCAGGTCATTGTGGAACATTCCTTCGCAAGGAAATAATACATCGTGGTTGCTCCAGCAATAAGCATTTGCCCCTCTAATCCCAGCTGCACGGCTGCCGTCTTATCTCTGCCTTTCTGCACGCACAGTAACTTTTCATTCCGTTGCTGAATCATAGTCTGATCTTTTTGAAGATGTGTAAAACGGCAATTACACTCAGTGCAAGTCGTAGGGTAATGCCGAGCTCGCCACTGATGCGACAACAATGGGAATGGCTATGACCATGCTCGCCAGCAGATGACAACCGCATCATGACAGCCACTTGGCCAGTGACTTGAGACATCATCATTTGTGAAATGGGGCCCAATTTCAGAATGTGAAAATGAGAAAAAGAGAAAAAAGCCATCTTAGAAGTGATGAAATCAGGCGGTAAGTGTCTGTTATGGAGTAGCTGTGCATCTCATTTGGGGGCTGATTAATATTTTTTTTTCAGCACATGTGGGGATGTGCATGCATAAGGTGGCTGCAGGGTGGGAAGTGGGACCCATGGAAGGGGTGGGTGGTGGTGGGATTTGGGGTGCTTAGGGAGAAGTTTATCTCAACCACTAGCCTTCTTGGGCCTCGCCTTCAGAGACACAGCAGACTGCACCCTTTTTAATCCACCAAGTGTGGATCTAGCACCTGCTGTATACAGGCACCATGTGGGAGAAGGGGGTGAGGAAGTAGCAGAGCTGAACATGAAATGACCGCCGTCCTCCTGGGGCCCAAAGGGGAGACAGGAAGCTGTACACACAGCAGTGGTGCCTGGTGGACTGCAGTTAACCCAAACACAGCCAGTGACTCAGACAAGGGTTTGGAAGCCTTGAGGGTGTCACTGTGATTTCACCTGGGAAGGTGTCCTGGAGGAGGAAGAAAATCAGCTGAGCTTTCAAACAGGGAGGATTAAAGCGTGGGATGTGGGGTTAGGTGGGTGCTGGACAGTGGCAGCAGGTTGAGCTGAGGGGCAATAGATATGAATCGGGGACCGCAAGCTGGTCTCCATTAACTTAACCACCTGTGGGAAAGCTCTAGAACTAGGTCCAGACCCAGGCCCATGACCTAGTCTAGGCTCTGGCTCCTTTCCAAGCTGCATGGGTACATACACACACAGAGGCACAGCCAGGGTAGGTACTAACACCCAGGCTCCTGTGCCTGCTCAATGGGGCAATCACACATGCACACGTGCACGGGTCCACATGTTGGCATGAAAGTGCATGTGTGTACAAGGAGGGGCACTCTGCTGTGTGTGCTCACACACGTGCTTCTGCTGCGGTTCTCTTGAGCAACTGTGCACATGCACTGTGGATATGTCCACGTGCACACATGTGCGTGCACACAAAGAGGCACACCCGCGTGTGCTCATGCATAAGCTCTTGTGTACATGCATGTACACAACAGGTGTGCATGTACACACAGGGGAGCACATAGGTATACCCTCACACACACACACACACACACATGCAGTCTGGGTGAATTATTTGCAAAAAGAGCAGCAATGAATCCCTTCCCTGCATTTACACTCTTTGTAGTCTCCCCCCTCCACACTGACCTCAGGCTTAACCATGTGACTAGATTTGGCCAGAGGGAAAGAAGCAAATGCAATGCAGATAGAAATTGAACATTTGAAATTGAATTAACATTTGCTCTTGCTGTACTTGGAACCATGTGAATCAGCCCTGGATAGCTTGCTGGAAGCTTAGAGTGATCCAAGCCACTCCTTGACTTCAAGGCAACTGCCAGTACCAGACAGGGGAGTGATGTCTCTGCAGCCCAACCCCCAGCAGAGTCACTAGCTGCCCAAGACACGTGAACAGGCTCAGCGGAATTTAGCCAAGCTCAGAAGAACCTCCAAGCCAGCCCCCAAATTTATGAGCAATTATAAATGCTTGTTGCTTTAGGCTGCTAAGTTTTGGGGTGACTTGTTACACAGCACAAGCTAACTGATACAAAGAGTCACTCGCAGGAATATACAGAGACACACCATGAACACTCCCACACACACTCACACTGTGTACAAAAACACAGAAAGGTAAACACACATATTCTGGTGATCACACACAAAGCACATACGCGTGCATGCATAAACAACACACACACAGAAGTACACCTATAACACATGACACAACACATACACATATATATGTAAACACTGCTCACTCGGACAAATGCCTCTATGTGGATTGACCACACTCTATGAGCAAGTGAGTCGCCATGAGCCTTTTCCCCTCATGCTTCCTGGAGTCCAGTTGGCTGAAGGAAGGCAGCGGTCCTGGGAACAAGTCCCATCCAACCCAGCCAGGACTGACGGTCACACTGAGGTGCTACTCTGAGAGAGGAGGCAGAGCATGCTTAGATCTGCAAGCACCCAGTCCACTGCAAATCCTTCTCTGTGACCACCTGCCCTGTCCATCTGTCTCCCTCTCATTTCCGGTTGCTAAGCCTTGGACTTGGTGCACAGCAACACCGTTAGAGGCTCGATACCTCCCATTCCAAGGCGCTCTCATGCTTGTGTATGACTCAGACCCCATCCTACTCTGGAGTCCCAAGGGCCATGGCTCTGGTAGCCTCTTGGAATGAGCATCAGCTAAATCCCATCCCATCATGGAGACAGGAGTGATTGAGTGAGGGGTGGTGATCCAGGTCCCTCACTCCTCCAAGTGTGCTGTGCTTTGGTATGCCTCCTGGCAGACATGCACGCAAGTAGAAACAGGAAAGCACACAGGTGCTCACAGGTGCAGATCCTTCCAACTGCGTCTCCTTTCTGCGGAATGTCTGCCCCCTCCTCAGAAATATACTCTTACGCTTCCTTATACAACATGTACTTCAACTTCCTACACATTTCCTGTTTCTTCTGTCTCTCTGGGGACCATCCACTTGCTCCTCTCTAACCCTGTGCCACCCTCCCACCCCTGCCCTGGTCTAGACCACGATGAACACTTGCCTGGGAGATGGCCCTGATCTCCTAACTGACCCCTTACTCCAGGCATGGTCACTTCATCCTGTTAATGGGATCTTCGAATATGCAGAGCTGGTCCCTCAGTGACCCAAGGATGAAGCCAAGCCCCTTAACACAGTCCACAAGGCCCTCATGATCCTAGTCCCGAGCCCTGCTCTATCAGCTCTCTCCTCACCCTACCTCATCCATCATCCCTGGGTCAGCACTGCTTGACTCTGCAGTTCCTCTAGGCCCTCAGTCACCTCTGGGCCTTTGCACCAGCTGTTCGTGTGACCAGGAATGCCCTTCTTCAGTGGCCTGCACTTCACTCCAATCACCCATTTGCATGCTTAGCTGTTCCTGACTCAGCTTAGCTGCCACCTCTTCTGCAAGGCTTCCTTGAATTCTAAGGCTGGGTGGATTCCCAGCTTCTACTGTGCCCAGTACTTAACACACTGTGACAATTAATTGTTTAGTTATTTGCACACACACCTGCATGCAGTAAAACAGGAGATCCGTGGGGGCAAGTCCTGTGTTTTGATGACCATTTGGCCCCCAAGTACTTATCTGGAATATAGTAGGCCTGGAGTAAATGTTTGATAAAGGAAGGAAAGGAGAAAAGGAAGGAAGGGAGAGAGGGAAGGAAGAAGGAAGGAGAAAAGCTCAGGGAACAGTGGAGACTATGTCCTTGGCCCAGCGTGGTGCTGATATTGGTGGATGGGTGCCATCTTCATCCCCTTAAAAGAAGGGTGATGCATGCAACTCGCATGCTCTGAGCTGCATCTCCTTCTTGGCTAAGGTCCTCCCTCTCTCTGGGCAGAACTGCTTACCTGTCTGAGATGACAGCTCTCCTGGCACCTGCCTGATCCGCCCCAGGCTCACTTATGTGTCAGGCACTTCAGGGGACATCTGCTTCTCTTGCATCACTCCTATTCAAGGACTCAGGTGCCAACTGTCTGGCTGGTGCTGATCACAGGTGGGTTGTGACCTGTGTGCCAGGAATATAACAGAGTACAAGCAAGAGAGACACCAAAACCCAGATCCTGCATTGGGAGGGCCCCCGGCTGCAGCAGCTGAGGCGCTGCAGCACAAGTAGCTGACTCTGTAGCACAAGGATTTCAAATCAGAGATGAATAGGGACTTCTGAAGGAAGTGCTCTGCTCTCCATTTGTTTTGGTCAAGAATTTATTGCAGCCCATATGTCTGAGGAAGGAGGTGTCCAGGGGATGAGGGATGACTGAGGTGTGACCCATGGCTTCTACCCACATGCAATCTCCTGGCTTGTTAGGTATGTGTGAGTCTCACACCAACATGCCAAATACCCACGAGATGAGGAAATGTGTGAAAAATGTCAGGCAGCTGGTACCAAGCTCTGAGCTGAAACAGTTTCCTCCCAGCTGGAGAGACGGGAAAGGCAGCATAGGAGAGAAGAGGATTGAGCAGAGTAGAATTGAGCTAAACTGAGGTTAAGCTGTGGGCCCGGGTCATGTTCTACTTAGGGGAAATAGTAATACTGCTATCATTTATCTAGAACCAGAGGAATGAGGGATGCTGCCTCGACCTTTTCCCACATCATCCATGAGCCTCCAAGCAAGCCTACTGTGCTGATATTATTGCTTCTGTTTTATAGATGAAGAAGCTCTGGACCAGAAGGTATGTGATCTGGCTAAGGCAGCTTGTCTTAGAGCTGGGCTTTGAAATGAGGGCTTTCCAGCTCCAGAGCCCATGTGTCAGCAGGCTACTGCTGTGTAACAAAGCATTCTAAAATGCGTGGCTTAAACAATAATAATCATTTATTATAATCTCATGGTTTGAGGGTCACCTAGGCTCACCTAGGTGGTTCTCTGGCATCTCTCAAGCAATTCTTTCCTGACACTGGTGGGGGTGGAATTATCTGAAGGGCCCTCAGTGGCATGAGATGGTGGCTGACTCCTGGGCCAGACGCTGGGACGGCGAGTGTCCTCAGGCACATCTTTCTCCATGTGGCCACTCCAGCATGGTGGCCGTCCCAAAAGAGGATGTCAGATGGATGGTATTGACATTCATGGTCCGGACTTGGATGTCACCTAGGGTCACCTGTACTGCATTGCTTCAGCCAAGGCTGTCATGAAGTTACCTACCTCCTCAGGCTCCAGGGGAGGACTCTTTAGCATTCACCTCTTCTTGTGGGAGTGGCCAGGTTCTCGAAGAGTATGTGGGACAGGAAATACGGTGCTGAATACTTTCTGCCTCACCTGAGTTCCCTTATGCCCAGAGGTCAAGAATCAGGGGAGAAGAAATGGCGTCTGATATGGGAAGTTGGCCCAGCGACCAATTGAGCAGCAGCAGAAAGTTTTCCTTGACGAAGTGAGAAAAAGCTGCTTCAAGGATGCAGACAACAGCCGCAAGTCGTGAGCTAGGCGGCGGAAGTGTCTACAAAGAGGTGGAGAGAGAGGGGGGCCATACAGCAAAGAGCTGCAGACTGGGAACCAGGTCAGAGGGTGGGGCAGAGACAGGGCGCATCCAAGGTGAAGTCCAAGGTCTGGGCCTAAATAACCCGGGGTCTGGGGGCCCAGAACCAAAGTAGAGGGCATTAGAGCAAGAGCTGGTTTGGGACAGTTTACTTTGGTGTCCTGTTGAGTGAAAGCCATGAGGCAAGCATGTTGGAAGACTGTCCAGAGGAGTCAGGATTGTAAGTCTGGATCTTAGTGGACTGGGGCAGCAAAGGCAGATTGCCGGGATTGAGGTGCAAGGGGAAGCCATCAGCATGGTTGAGCCCAGACCATGCTCAAGAGAGCAAAGCATCTAGAGAAGACAACCAGAACTCAAGAGCTCTGGTGTTTGGAGGTGGTGCCAAGAAAGAGGAGTAGGAGTGGCTGATCTGAAGGAAAGACCTGGGAAGACCTTTCTGATCCCAAGACTCTGCAGAAAGTGGAAGGGTAACACTTATTCAGGCCAAGACCCATCTCCTTCAAGTCTTCTGCAGGCCCCACCTGTCTCTTCTTCACTGGATCCGATTACTGAGCTTTTTGGTTGGCGTCAACTCTATCCTTAGGGTATCAGCAGCCCCTGTGAAGACAGACACCATGTCACAGGCATCGGGGGCGTCACTGGTAGTCTTGGCACCCAGAGCTTGGTGTATGCAAAGAACTTTTGTTGACTGGATGTGAAACACGTAAGAAAGGGGCTTCTCTGAGAGTTGAGGGCCTGGGGCTCCCCTGGGGGTTCAGATGGTGAAGAATATGCATGCAGTGCAGGAGATCTGGGTTTGATTCCTGGTTTGGGAAGATCCCCTGGAGAAAGGAATGGCTACCCACTTCAGGATTCTTGCCTGGACAATTCCATGGACAGAGGAGTCCAGCGGGCTACAGTCCGTGGGGCCGCAAAGAGTCGGACACGACGGAGTGATTAACACACGCCAAACTATTTCCCTCTGGCCTGAGCTCCCTCCACCAAACTCCCCAAAGCAAATCCCAACCCACCCTTCTTCCCCAAGATTCTCATGGTGCAACAGAAGCCCAGGAAGGGATGTGACTCCCTAAGGGGTCCCACAGATAGATGGTCAGGGCTTGCAATGGGCCTGAGAATGAATGACACCAGGTCACCTCATGCCCAACAGCCCCCTGGGCTGTGACTTAGAAAGAGTGGGAGAGGGGAAACCTGCCCCAGGAGGAGTGATAAGGAGATGGCAGGCCTTCTTCATGAAGTAGGTGCTCCATCTCGCTCCTCACCAGAAGCAGCCTTGGGCCTGGCGGCCAGGCCAGCGCAAGCAGAAGCTGAGGCAGGATGGGCTGCTGATGGCTGGAGCGCCGGCCGGAGCGCCAGGCTGGCCGAGGCCCCTCCCTTGGCAGCGGTGGCGCCTCCGGGACCTTGCGGCAGACTGATCTCCTTGCAGACCCTGGGTCCGAGGGCGGGGGGGAGGAAGGAAGACATTGCTGTGGTTTTGCGGCCAAGGAGGGAACATACTTAGGATATTTAGGGGATGGACAGGGAGCGGCCCCACTCCCCCCAGGTCTGCCTGCCAGCGCTCAGCCTCTGGAACATGCCATTTGCGAAATGTCTTCATTTTGGCTCAGTCGTTGGCTGGGTTCCCGCCACACTCATTGAGAGCGGGAAGAGGGGGGCAGGAGAGGGAAGGTGAGGGCCATAGAGGGGAGCCAAGGGGGATTGGAAACCTGGTTCCCCAGAGCATGCTGTGCAAAGAAAACACCCCAGGGCCTGCCAAAGCCAGCTGCCACACGGCCTGTCACCACCCCACGTGGCTCCCCAAACCCCTCCCGCCATCTCACAGAAAGTCACATTTCACCCCAGCCGGCCGTGGCCCCGGTGAGGACATACCTCAAACCAGGCCCCCAAGGTGTGGAGCAGGCTCCATTTGTGTCCAGGCACGTCACAGAGCCTGGTTACAAGGATGCCAGTGCGAGAGTCCTGTGAGGCTGGGCACCTGGCCTGCCAACAGTAAACCTCTCAAGTCAGCCTGTGCTTTTATAGACCATAGCTTAAAGGCCCCAGCCACTGTGAGTCCTGGCTTCCCTTGCTGAATTGTAATTTTCAAACACCTTGATTTATTGCTCAAAAGCCCCTGACTGTTGCCAAAGACACAGGATTTCAGAAATGTCAGAGCTGGCAAAGAAAGTGCCAGACTGCTTCCTTCCAATTGCCTTATTCATTGATGGAGAAACCGAGGGCCAAGGAGGTGCCCAGAGCAAAGTTGTTGTTGTTTATGTTGTTGAGTCTCTTAAATCATGTCTGACTCTTTGTGACCCCGTGGACTGTAGCCTGCCAGGCTTCTCTGTCCATGGGATTTCTCAGGCAAGAATACTGGAGTGGGTTGCCATTCCCTTCTCCAGGGGATCTTCCTGAACCAAGGATCAAACCCATGTCTACTGAATTTGTATGTGGATTCTTTACTTCTGAGCCACCAGGAAGTCCATAGTGAAATTAGACACCTGGAAATAAACTACAGACTGATATAAGGAAATATTGGCATTGGTGGGAAGTATAGACTGTGGGGAGAGGAAATAAACTTTAGAATCAGGTGTACTTTGGTTCGAATCCTCACTTTGTCACTTTAGCAGTGTGATCTTGGGAAGTTACTAAGCTCTGCACCTCAACATTCTCATCTATAAAATGGGAATTAGCCTGCCCATCACACCATGAGGATAATGGACTGAAACTACCAACCACCGTCCATAGTGACTGATATGTAGCAGGTGCCCAAGAAACATACTCTCTCTCTTGGTATCAGATAGACACCTGTACTCCTGCCATCCCCCATTATTGATTTTTAATGAATTCGAGAACTGGCCATTTCACAGAAGACCCAACTCCATGGGATTTTGTCATGCGATTGTGACACGGCTTTATGGAGACAACTGGAGCCAGGCCTAGGAATGGAACCTTCCTCCAGAGAGGGCCAGAGGGGACCAGCAACGGGGAGAGGGGGTGTCAGAATGCCCGCCTTGCTCGGGTACCCGAGCCGTCACCCGATCGGGCGGATTCAGTGGTGGACCGCTCTGCCTGAGGCATCGGAAAGTAGAACCCTGGCTCCGAGTGTGGAACAGAAGATTTACCTTAAAGATACCCGGTTGGGGGCCCGATAGAGATCAGCTGGCATTTCGTGTGGCTGAAAGAGCGGCAACTGAATCCTTTGCCCTGCCTGACCCGGCCCCTGTACCAATGCTGAAGATCAATTTCTATTTTTTCCTTTCTTCTGTAAACAGTGGCGCTGAGGCAGGTCTGCCTGGAAGGCTTGCCCACTGCCGGCCCCCAAATCCGTGATCGTCTATGGCAGATAATGCTGGCTTGAATGTGCATCCTTTCCCCATTTTCATTCACACTGAGTTTTTTTGGCACTATCCTAATGAAAAACGAGAGAGGGAAGAAAGAGAAGGGGTTGTGGGGTTGGGGCAGGGGGAGGCGGTGATGGGAAGAGCCATCGATACGAAACATCCCGGCTCACTTTCTGGGCAAACAGCTGCTTTGTGTTTAGAATTTGGGGCTTGACTGGATTTCAAGGCAAACCACAGCACTGAAGCAAGCCTTTCTTCTCCCTGCCAACAGGCACCCACGAACGCCTAAATTTAGAAGCTGGCAATTGCCCTCCTGTAGGATTTTAGGGGAAACTCAGGTAATACAAACTATCTCAGATCAGAAAGGTTTATGATCTCTCTCTGTTGATGTAGTTGATGGGTCTCCCTGCTGGTCGTGCATGGTAAGGGGTCTCTGGGGCTTCACCTCATACTCAAAACACAAAAGAGGCTTCCCATCCTGGAAATGAAGATGACACCCTCTCTTTTGAGACAGCCCTTCTCTGGGGATCACCTGGAACTCATCTGCCAGCTGCCTCCCCCTGCCCCCCGCCCCCCGCCCAGACGTCTACACCTGGGCGTCAGCCACGTGTCTCCTGGCTCAGAGCTGGCTGGTTGGGGGTCCTTGCTCCATGTAGAGGGCCTAGCACGCATATGCCCACAGAGAGGCCTAAAATCATATTTTATAGGAGGTGGTGAGATTGGGGAGAAAGAGATAAATGAAAAAAATATATATATCTGAGAAAGGAGAAGCAGAAACAAAGGGGGTGTGTCTGGACCAGGCATCACCCATGTCGTGCGCACTTTTATGGCACATTTACCCTGAATCTGTGGATCTGTCCTGCCCCTATGGACACCAGGGTCCTCCTGTGCCCTGTGTGGGGGTCTCATCCTCTTAACACTTACTTGCAGTGGGATAGAAGAGAGAAACCCACCATTTACTACTCACTTCTTCCTTATAAACCCAGAAAAAGGAAGTTGTGGAGTAAGGAGAAAAGGGTGGCTGATCACTGTGTGAGCTTGAGTACACTTCTTAACTTCTCTGGTCTCAGTTCCCTTATATAAAGTATGGATAATAATACCCTCCTGCCTCCCAGGGTAAAAGTAAAATAATGTCGATAAAGCACTATGAGAAGGCATTCCCAATATGCAGGAGGGACTTGATGAACGGTAGCTGTTATGTCATTAATGTTATTACTACTGACCGATGCTTTGATTTGTTTTTGTCCTCACTGAAATATGAAATACAGCAGAGGAGGCTAAAGGAATTGAACAAAGACAGCATCTGGTAAAAACTAAGTGGCACAGGCAAAAGTCACCACAGAGGAGAGGCTGGGATAGTAAAGAGGTCTGCCTGGAGGAGGTGAGAGTTAAGGACAAGGCGACATGGTAACCAAGGTGCAGACTCTGGAGACAGACTCCCTGGGCTCCTATTCCATCTCTCTCCTCATAAGCTGTGTGACGTTGGGCTAGTTATCGCACCTCTCTGTGCCTCAGTTTCCTCATCTAAAAAATAGAAATGATTGCAATAGGTATTTCTCTCATACTGTTGTTGCACGGGTCAAATGAGTCCATTGGAGTGAATCACTTAGAATCACTCTCGTCACAGAGAGAACTTTCAGTAAGTCTGCTATTATGAAGCTAAGCCTGACACTTGGGTGGGATATGTGGGTAGGTGGGAGTGGAAGGAGGAGGGGACTCCAGGCTGGTAGAGGGTTGTGAACAATAATGTGGAGGTGGGAGGAGCAAGACACAGTCAGGGAGCGATGACTAGTCTGGGTAGTTGGAGCAAGGTTTTGGCACTGGGGGTTAGAGGGAAGCAGAAGAGGGAGAAGAAACCTGGGATCAGACCAAACAGGCTTTGACTGCCAGGCTATGGACTTCCTTGGTGGTTCAGTGGTTTAAGACTCTGCCTTCCAATGCAGGGGGTGTGGGTTCTATTCCTAGTCAGGGAATTAAGATCCCAGATCAGCCAAAAATAAATCAATAAAATAAATGCAAGTCCACAAGAGTGGGCTTGGCCTCATGCCAGGGAAGCAGTCAAAGATGGTTTCTGGGCAGGGAGCCTGTTGGATGCAAGTGCTGATCTTATGTACAGGAAAGTGTGAAAGAGGGGAGCCCTTGGAGGCTGGGAGGCCAGGCTGGTAGCAACTCACCTCTGTGCAGGTGCCAACTTGAAAAGGCCAAGACTGGATGGCAGAACTCTTGCCGCCTCCCTCTGTTTCGGTGTCCATGGCAGACATCACTAATCTATCATGGCCACCTTTCCCATTCTCCACGCTGTACTCCAGGTGGTCACCACCTATGGGTCAGAGCTGGGACTTGAGAAGAACTTGACTTGCCCACTGGGTCCTAGACTAAGAAGGTGGGACTGGGTATGAGAAGGACGGACCATGGGAGCGCTAATAAAAGGATAGAAAAAGTGTGCAGGATGAGGTTGGCTAATGGATGGAAAGGATCAAGAAGAGGAAGAGGTCAGGGATGACTTTGAATTTGAATTCTAGGGGATGGAGAAAATGTGTTTGGTGTTATTAGCAAGAGAAAGGCAGGGTGTGGCTGGAGGTGTGGAGTTCAGCGCTTTGGGTGAAGGCCAGGTGGCTTCTGGCTGTGCTGAGCGGGAGGCTTGGGGGGGATATCCGAGAGGAAGCATTCAGTCCACACTTGGAGATAGGAGTCTGGACTCAGCTGAAGGCTGGAGCTGGGGACATGGATTTGGAAGGTGGCCACATCGAGGCGACAGCTGACACGGTCAGGGCGGATGATCTTTCGGAAGGAGAGAGTGAGACGAAAGAGCTGAGGCCTATTTGGGGCAAACACTCACAGTTCAATATCAAATATCAAAACTAACACAGCAATTCATTCCACCCCTCCTTCCCCCTTGGTATCCGTATGTTTGTTCCCTATGTCTGTGTCTCGATTTCTGCTTTGCAAATAAGTTCATCTGTACCATTTTTATAGTTTCCACTCATATGCATTAATATATGATATTTGCTTTTCTCTTTCTGACTTACTTCACTCTGTATGAAAGACTCTAGATCCATCCACATCTCTGCAAACGGCACAGCTTTGTTCCTTTTTATCACTGAGTAATATTCCATTGTATATATGTACCATATCTTCTTTTTCCATTCCTCTGCTGATGAACATTTAGGTTGCTTCCATGTCCTGGTTTTATGTAACTTTTATCATGGTAAAAAAGTTTTTTTTTTAAGAAAGTTATAAAATGTCTCAATTAATTTGGATGGAATAGACATCTATTCCACATTGAGTCTTCACATCCAAGAATACATTTTTTAGCGCATTAAAGTTTTCCTCCGCCCCATCCAAAAAAAAAAAAAAAAAAACAAAATTCAGCAAGAGAACTAGCAAGAAACGATCAGAGGAATGGGAAAAGGAGATATCTCATCATGTTAAAGGTCAAGGATGGAGGCAACTCGAGAAGTGGATGATCAGTGGCTCAGGGGAGCATGAGTATAGACCACAGGTTCTGGAGCTGCCTTCCTGTTACTGAGTTCATGGCATTCATGATCTGTTGATCCCAGAGACTTTCTTTAGAAGGCTCAGCCCCTCATCAAACCAATTAAAATTCACCCCTAGTCCACATTAAACCTATTTTTTATATAACTGTATGCAAATTGAGTTGGCTTATAGTTGAGTCATTGATGTAATGTTATAGCTTGTAGACATTTAAACATGTATTAATTTTAATTTTGAGGTTTTCTTTTCGTATTTGGGAGCGAAAAAGTTTTTTTTTTTTTTTCAGTTCTCAGCATTTTTCACAGGCCCTGGAGAAGCATATTACAAAGCTTAGCTATTTGGCCTGTAGTGCCAAATGTTTTAAATGGCCCAGCCTGGGATTGAGGTGACAGGGATGGGGGGATGGGGTGGGTAGTGTGAGCCAGGGTCTGACAGAGACAGGCTGGTGACATTGGCTTCCATGAAAATTCCCCACCCGGTTGGCTTTTGCATCCCTCAGTCATGTACCTGGTCACAGGCAGTCATCAGAGTGATGTGACAGCATTGAACATGTCCTGTGCTGTGGCATCGCCAGCCAGAGTGGCCGCTGCCCAGGTATTGGTGGTTGTTGTTCAGTCGCTAAGTCATGTCCGACTCTTTGCGATCCCATTGACTGCAGCACGCCAAGCTTTCTTGTTCTTCACTATCTCCCTGAGCAGGTCCTAAAGGATGCCTTTGGTGCCTAGGGTTGGCTCATTCATTTCTGGAGTGGTCTTGGGAGTCCCAGAGAAGGGTTTGGGACAGCCAGGAAGGCAGGGGGCACTCAGAAGCTCAGGCTGCAGCTGAGTCCCAACCACTGCACAAGAATTAAAGTGCATCAGTGACCTGCTGAGAATCACCTCTGGTTGTACACATGTGCACATTTCCTGGGGGCTCGGGGTTCATGCCCAGACTGCCTGGCTTCCCGGTCATGATGGTGATGATGCTTCTGCTCAAAGTTACAAGTTTTCAGAACTGTTATAGCACCGCCATGTCAGCCACAGACATGGGTACCTGCTAGAGCTGTAGAAGGGTCCACTTCCTGAGGACAAAGCAGCCTGTCCTGGGGAGGGAGGGTTTTGGCGTTGAAGCTCAGAGAGAACTCGGGTGAGCTGCCATTTGACATAAGAGTCCCAGCAAGACCTCGGGAAGGTATAGGCTTGTGGCCAACCACCCCACAGTCCTGCCCTGCAGCCCATTCCCCCCTCTGCCTGTTCCAAGGGTCTTCCACGCTTTCCCAGGCCCGCCCTCACCATCCCCACTTGAGCAGGCCGGCAGAGCCAAGTTGCAAAGTCTAAGTACTTTTTAAGCACTGCAATTTAGTGCAATTATTCAAAAGTAAACAAGCTGCTCTGTCAATTAAACATTATTTAGCTTGCATTTCTTCTGATGCATCACAGTCAGCTCTGGAGCTCGCTCGCTGAGCGGGGCCTGAGAAACGGCTGCTGGCTTTTTAAATCACCCTGTTAGCTGCCACTCTGGGCTTTCCTGGTGGCTCAGATCATAAAGATCTGCCTGGAAAGCAGGAGACCTGGGTTTGATCCCTGGGTTGGGAAGATCCCCTGGCAAAGTGAATGGCTACCCACTCTCACATTCTTGCCTGGAAAACCCCACGGACAGAGGAGCCTGGCAGGCTACAGTCCATATGGCGGCAGAGTTGGACACGACCGAGCAACTAAGCCTTTAACCTGCTGTTTCAAAGCCAGAGGTTGGATAGACTGTCGTATTTGCTCCCTCCATCCCAAGGCAACATAGAGCAAAAGCAGAGGTGTTAAGAGTCCCATCTAGGACAACTTTGTGCCCTGTCCAGTTGGGGATCCCCATCTCTGTCACTCACTCTTCTCCATTCTTTCCTCATCCCTCAGTTTACTAGAATTAAGGGTGCTATTCTAGGGTGCTATTGGGGGCTAGAGGAAAAGAATCTTTCTGGGGTAGGTCCACTTCCTCTCAAGTTTTTATTTGGTTCCAGGTCAATTGAATCTTAGCAAGCAGTGCCTGAAGCTTTTCTTTCATTTTTACATCCATATGTATTTCACGGAAATTTAATCCATGTGTTTCCATTCATTGACACTTAGCTCCTCAAAATATTATTCTTAAGAACTGTTTGATGTCCAGAGACCCACGCCGACCATTTATTAGACACTTCTGCTCCAGTACTCCACACACTGTGTCCTCAAACTGAAACACGCCTGGGCCCCCCACGGAAGCCACCATCTGCAAGGCACAGTTTCGAGTCTAGAATATGGAACAGTGGGAGTCGGGGAGGCTTAGCCTCACTTCCCTGGTTATTCAGAGGCCAAGACAATGTCCCTCGCCTCCATCTGCCCAGGACTAATGCTCTTAACCCAGCTCTGCTCCTGAGCCATCCGCAGCCTGAGTTTCTGTGTATTCACGTTGCTTGGAAATCATCGTGATCTAATCCTCAGTTGTCTCCAGGTTACCTGGTTGCCTTGAGCCAATCTTACTCCAAATCATTTTGGTCAATTGACACGGCTTCACAAGACAGCCTCTTTTGCTGACAGATGCTCTAATGATAATCAATAACATTTGCATTTGTAAAGGGTATCACAGTTCATAAAGTGATTTAACATCCATCTCCGTGCCATCTTTCACTGACTCCTCAAAATGGGCGGGACAGGAACCAATCCACCTCTGTGTTGGGGAAACTGAGACTCAAAAGCACGGAACCCAGACTTGAATTCAAGTCTTTGGTTACTGATTGAATGATCCTGTGTCATAACAAATGCATCTTTTTATACTTTCACCCCATGATTTCTTTCTACTTTGTTCCTTTACAGAAAAAAAAAAAAGACCATCTTCACTCCCATCATTATCATGCCGACTATGATCACATTCCTCTGTCTAGGGATTTGTCATGTACAAAATATTTTTGGAGCCCCCACATGCATGGTCATTAAAGGGTCAGTGGAAATGTCCACTCCCTCTCTCCTGGAGATTGTACCCAATTTCGTGTTCCTGCCCTTTCAGCTCAGACCCATACAAGGAAGGTAGTCATCCTGGAGAAAGGAGTTCAGTGCTTCTCTCTTAGCCTGACACAGCCAAGATCACAGTAAAATATTGGGAATCTCCAATGAGCAGAATCACTTTCTCAATGTTGCTAGAAAGAAGCTCATTTCTGTGGTTAGCTGAGTGAACGCCTTCTCATCTCTCACCTGCTCCATTCATTGGCCACCTTTGTTATCTGATCCCACAGCAGCTGTGTGAAGGAAATAGTAGGAGAAACAGGTATATGCCCATTTGACAGATGGAAACACTGAGGCTACAGATGCTCTATGCCTTCCTGGCTGAGCAGGTGGAGCTCAAATTCCAAGCTCTTGCTCTTAGAAAATACCACTCATATATGCAAATGCGGGGGGTTAACAAAGAGCAGTAACTGCCCAAATGTCTTACGACCCTTTAGAGAAATTAATGTATTCTTTGCACAAGCATCTACTGACGGCCTAATTTGAGCCAGACACCACAATAGATCCCAGGGATAAAATGTGACCATGACAGATATGGGGCTTGCTTGCAGGGAGCTGGCATTTTAGAGAAAAGGACAAACAAGTTCACAGTGTTCATCGTTTCTGAAGCCTGAGAAGCATAAGCAGCACGGTGGTTAAGGGAGGAAGGGCAGGGTTGGGAGATAAAAGAACGTCCTGCCCCTCATCTCTACCCCACAATCAAAATGGGAGGCATTACCTCTTTCATATTGAAACCATTAGGGCAATTTTCCCCACGTCAAAATGTTTTCTTTTCCTCCTTACTGCCTTCCCCAGAGGCAACCCTGGAATTCTCCCCTGAAAGCCTCCAGCACTCTGTCTGTCTCGGTCCAATTTTATTGAGTACCTACCAGGGCCGAGGCCTTGTTCTAGACCAATACGGTGCAGTCACTAATGCAAGTCATGACTGAAAATTCTCTAGTAGTCACATAAGAAATAGTAAAAAGAAATGGATCAAATTGCTCTTAATTGTATATTTTACTTAACTCAGTATATCCAAAATATTATCATTTCATTATTAAGGTAAATATTACTAAGGAGATATTTTGCATTCTTTTTTTCATGCTAAATTTTTGAAATATGGTGTGTATTATATACTTTATAGCACACTCAGTTTGGACTGGCCACGTTTCAAGTGTTCACTAGCCACATGTGGGCAGTGCCTACAATCCCGACAGCATAGTTTTGTACTCTACGTTCTATCTCTTTTCCTTGAGCCCTTACAATAATCCTGTAAGAAATCTATTTATATTCTCATGTTGCTGATGATAACTCTGAGGTTCCTAAAGGAGAAATGGATTGTCTGAAGGCTCATGGCTTCTGAGAGATGAAATTCACATCTCAACCTGGGTCTGGCTGAATATTTCTGCACTGGCTAGGTATAGGCTGGGCACAGCTGTGTGCATCTGGTTGAACCATTTCTCACCACACCTTAAATAGTGCATCCTCAAATGCACAGGTTTTGAGAGGAAGGCTTCCTGGAGGCAGTGCCCCTGGAGTTTTACTATTCACTCTACTACTAGAACGCTTAATCTTCTGAAAGCATTTCTACTTTATCAGTTCCTTTGGGATTATGATCATAATTCCCATTTTCCAGATGTAACACAAACCCAGAAAAGTTCAACTAGATAAGGTGACAGATAATAATTGCTACTGATTACTAATGACCAACTATTGTGTTTAAGTAACTCTGACCTTTGAAAGGTAAAACAGCATCATTTACAAGCCATTGAGAAAGGAAAACCAAAACTTCCAATTAGTTGAAAAAAGGCATTGATTGTAAATTTCAGAAATGTTAAATGTGAAAAAAATTTTCAGAATCAATGAAATACAGCAAGTAGAGTGTAGACGGCAGGCTAGACCCTACATGCATTACCCCATTGAAACTTCATAGAATGTTGAGAGGCAAGTATCATTATCCTCATTTTATAGGTAAGAAAAATTTAATTAAGTGCTCTAAGTTCATAATGTTATTGCTAGTATTATTACGAGGAACAAACACTAAATTGGGAGACTTGAAACCAAGCCTCCTCTCCTCCACTCACCTCTGTAGTTCTCCACCATTGTTTCAGTCAGTATAGGCTACATTACGTGGCAGTAACAAACAGGACCAAGTTTCGGAAACAGCAGTGACTTCTTGCTCTTGCTGTATGTCTATCACAGTTGGTGGAAGGGCCTTGTTCATCCTGTCGTCATCCCGGCATCCAGATGATCAGAGCTTCCATCGTCTCAATCACTGCCAATCACGTAACCAGAAATAAGAGTGACAGTAAAATCTGGGCGCTTTCCTACTGTCAGTTAAGATTTGACCCGGGCACTGACGCTTGTCACATCCATTGATCACTGGTCACAGGGTCCCACTCACCTATGGATGGGGGTTGGTGAGCAGGAAGCACCTGGAGCCCAGGAGAGAAGAGAACCAGAAATTCCGTGTAAGCAGCACTAAGGACTAACAGTGACATTCAGAGGCTGAGACCTTTTCAGGAAGTCTCATCTTTCTCTTGCATTTTGGAGGCCAAAGCCAGGCATGGTCAAAGTATACGTGGCCGTCTATCACGGATGACTTCCTGTCCTGCTCAACTTCCTCTCTGAGTCCACGTGTGCAGTGAATGAGGTGATGTGACCAAGCTAGCTGATGTCATGCTTGGAGGGCAGGGCTGAGCCTTTGTGGGGCTACATGTGTGTATGTGGGGGAGGGGGGGGACCTGGTGGGCTCTGGTTTTCCCAGAGCTTCCTTTTCTCTCAAATGCTGGATTAGTCTCTGCCTATCAGAACTTGATAAGGCGGTGGAAAAAGTGAGCCCGTGGCTGGGGACCGGAAGGGAGGCCTGTGGGGGGAGTTGGAACTTTCCTACCATCACGGGAAAAGTCTGTCTTGTATCTGCCTGTGTTCCCCGCCCCTTCGCCCCCGGATTCAGGAACTCATGCAAGTTTTCCACCAACTGGTTTTGTTGCATAGAAATTGATGAATGAGCTCAGGCATGTGAGTTGTCATGGAAAACAGCCACGGAGATACCGGCCACCGATCCCTGGCTCTGGGTCAGAGCAGATGGTGGGTTGCTGGATAGTAGAGAGAGAGGCCTTCATTTTTCTTCACATGAACTTCATCACTCACTTCCTGCCCAGATGGGGGCTCAGCCAGGGGAGGACCCAGACAGTCTGGACCACTCAGGGGCAAGACCTTGATTGGCAACAATATAAGTCCATTCAGTGATTATTCCTCAGAAATTCTTAGAGGAATCTTAAGAAATGGAAAAGCTTAATAATGGAGTTTGTGATGAATTTGAAACACTAGTAGAGGTGACTTCATGAAAGGTATCTTAAACATTGGGGAGAGAAATGAGCCCAGATCATTTTTTCCCATGACCAGGTTAGGGGGCTGTTTCCCACCTGTACTGGTTTGAGGATGGAGCCTCAAGGCTCCCAAGGTTAGCCACCTGACTGTGATTGTCCCCACCATAGAGCTGTATTAGTCTCAGAGAGGAACATAGCTGCTTTGGCCATCCAGAGACCAAGCTATTTCCTACAAGAAGAAACACGTTGGGGGCATGTTTATGAAGTGACTTGTTGAGGGCGACTGATGGTCCACAGGGGACTTGATGTGAACTTGAAAAAGGCATCCACTCTGATGGATGGAGCTCCTGGGCATGCAGCTTACAGAGGGACCTAGAGCAGGACTTCTGCTCCACTCCTCCTTTGCCTGGAGGCCTCTGGGCAACTGATTTCCTTCTTAGGTCTGAACATAGTCTCTGCTCCCCTCTTCAACACAGAGACCCACTTCCTCCACCACCACAGCCTCCCTTCTTGGGCATATGAATGCCAAGTCTTCAAGGCAGGCTGTTGTTCACTCCACCTCTTCCCAGCGCTTTTACCTGGCCTCTCCTGCCCTCTGCTGTGGGGGAAATCTCTAGAAGAGCCTCTGCACCCTCCAACTTTGTTCTCTCACCTCCTTGCTTGTTCCCCACCCTGTACAGTCATCTCTCCCAGGAGATGGCAAGTTCCATGAGGTCAGGGCTCCTATCTGCCCAGTGCCCCGATGTAGCCCCAGCTCATAAAGCAGGACCTGACGCATGGTAGGAACTCAGTAAAATGACTGAACTCGTGAATGGACAAAGAAATGAGGTCCAAACTTTGTGTTTTCTCTTGAGAGAGCTTGCTGTTCTACAGCTATCAACACAGAGGTCAGAACGGTTTCTCTTTCTCAGCTGGAATCTCCCGAAGTATTAAGCAAGATGCACTAAGCTTCCACCATCAGAAGTAGTCTCTACCATATCTCCAAGGGGAGGATTTCATCTTCTCCCTCTTCTCTGCAAATGGATATCTAGAAGTCTTCCCTCCACTGTGCCCACTTACCAAACATGACCTACCACTGGTCAGGGTTTGAGCCCCCGACACATCCCCTGCTTGCAGGAAAAGCAATTGGTCTGAATTGTGATCCTGACTATTCCATGTTCATGCCGTGTCATTTTGGGCTGGCTGCTGAACCTCCATGTGTCTCAGTTTTCTCAGACATAAAATGGAGACAATCATAGTACCGATTAATGGGTGGTTTGTGCGGGTTAAATGAGATAATGAATGTGGAATGATTAGACTGTGTCTGGCACATAATAAGCAATCAATAGATGGCAACTCTGATAATGAGGATGCTTTTACTACCCATGATGCCACAGTTCCCCTGAGCTGGGTCTGCTTCCCGTCCAGACCCCAGGGGAGATTTAACAGGCTGCTCAGTCAAGTCATTCCCTCATTCATCATCCAAACAAATCTCAGCCAGCCGAGTTCCGTATCTGGCCTTTTCTGGGCTTTGGGGATACAGAAGGACCAGAGAGGAAGGAAACTGCGGGTCCAGGGGATCGCTGTGCCCTATTCTATCCTCCTGCGGCTGGCCCTTCACAGCATCCTGGAAGCCTCCTCCGAGAATCTTCACCAGGGAGCAGTCGCTTCACCTCTGATTTGTTCATTTCATGCTTGCATCAAACACTCACTGTAGGCGAGGCACTGGAAATACAGGGGTGAAGGGTGCAGAGTCCCTGCCCTCAGGAAGCTCACATTCTAGTGAGGGAAAGAGATGGTGAACTGACTACTCTAGGACGGGCAGTTTAAAAAAAAAATCACGAGGGAAAGGCTGTTTTGGATGAGATGATCTGGAACTGTCTCTTGGTGGAGGCCATGTCTGAGCAGAGACCTGAAAGGAGCAGGTGACTATGAAGTGAAAGAGCACGGCAGCTGGAAGGACAGCATATGCAAAGCCCTGCGGGGGGGGGGGGGGGTGGGATTGGCGTGCCCTTTGGGTGTGTGTGCCTGGCGGTGGCTCCTAATGATATTGAGGGCCAGTCGCCCAGTCACTCTCATTCCGAGGGAAGGAGGATATTTTTGTACTTAATTATTTAGACACTAAATGACTGCTTTTCAGAAATACAGATTCCTTAGCTCTTTGGCCAAAATGTTCAGGGCTTGGTCCCTGGGAGTCAGCTATTCTGTTTTAAAAGCAACAAATTCTCCCTTTCCTGGGGTTTTGTATACTCAACATTAGGTTTGGGATCACTCCCATCTCCTAAACAGAAAATAGGCTTTCCACAATGGAAGACAGCAAAATTGCGTCCATGATGGAGCTCTCTTTGATTGGTTTGGTAAAGCCAGTCACCCAGTAATTGCTAGTGATCCTTGTCTCACTGAATCTTGGTCTTGCATCTGTAAGATGAAGCTAATCCCACCTAGTCTAGGGCCCATCCCACATTGTGGAAGGCATAGTTTCTTCCTGCCTCCCTTCATCCAGTCCTGCCCTCTTCTCAGCTTTCAGCCACAGGCATAGATCTTCCTAAGATGCAAAGTTGATCTTATTTACTTTTGAGGGATCTTGGGATAAAATCCAAGAAGTTCAAGCTCCTAGCCCTGACTTTTAAACAGGGTAACTGCACATGCTGGTTTGTGTGTGGTAGTCCTGATTAAAGACTTATCCTAGGGCTTCCCTGGTGGTGCAGTGGTTAAGAATCCGCCATGCAAGGAAAGGGACACTGGTATGGTCCCTGGTCAGGGAAGGTCCCATTTGACTCTGGGCAACTGGGCCCATGGGCCACAATTACAGAGTCCGAGCTTTAGAACCTGTGAGTGGCAGCTACAGAAGTCCACATGCCCTAGAGCCCACCCCTGCTCTGCAGCAAGAGAAGACACTGCAGTGAGAAGCTGGTGCACCACGACGAAGAGTAGCCCCCACTCTCGGCAACTAGAGAAAGCCTGCGTGGAGCAGTGATAACCCTCCACAATCAAAAAATAAAAATAAAAAATCAATCTTTAAAAAAAAGTTAAAAAGACTTATCCTAGGTTGGCATCACCGATGCAATGGACATGAACCTGGGCAAACTCTGGGAGATAGCGAAGGACAGGGAAGCCTGGCGTGCTGCAATCCATGGGGTCACAAAGAGTTGGATGCAACCGGGTGACTGAACAACAACATCCTAGGCTTAAGATCTAAAGCAGTTATTAATGGAGTCCAGTCCACACACACCCGCAAACTGGAGCATTCGCATCCAGCAGTGGACAAATGGGACCCTTCATGCCTTGATCCTACTTACTTGTCTGGCCCCTTCTTTTACCTCCCGTGATCAGACTGTCTTCCAGCCTGCCAAGTTCCCTCTTACCTCTGAAATACCCTCTGTGATACTGCTTCTTCTAGTGGGACACCCCTCTTCCCCACCATCATACCCCTTTCTCTACCTTGTTCCTTTCCCACAGATTTTCATCCTCAGAGCTACCTCCAGAAAGTCTCTCTGGCTTCCCAAATCCATCACTCCCTCAACTCATTGCCTCATTACAGTGATGTCTTCTACATAATCTGTCTCCACACTAGGCAGAAAGCTTCATGAAGACAAGCCTGTACTGACTTGATAACACTATCTCTCCATTACCTTCAGAGTCTAGCCCAGTGCATGACTCATATTCAAAAATTGTATATTGAATGAAATGAATGGATGTTGATTCACTAAGTGTCCTGAGGTGAAGGGGCTTGGGAGAGCCTCTTATGAACTTTGAATAATGACAAAGGTCTAGATCTTTATAAAGGCACTGTGACAGCCAGTGGACAATGAAGGTCTCTGTCCTCTTAAGGAAGCACACCTGCACCAATGGTAGCTTGTGCTCTTCTGGTCTTGGGAGATTCCTTGGGTGTCACCCTTCCTGATTTCCAGGTGGACCCCTGGTAAGGGCAACCAGTCACAAACCTTCCATCCAAGCCCCCCTCTGGGGTAGGCACCCAGTCTCCCAGACTGAGCCAGTGAGTCCCTTCCAGAGGAGCCCCCATCAATATCTTCTTCCAGGGACATCACCAATGGCCCCTGGGATGGAATCAAGCCAATGGCCCCCAGCATCTCTGAGGGCACTATCTGCCAAATCCCCCACGTGAGCTTCATCCCTCCCCATACATACAAACCTACTTTTGCAGCTTTCCCAGGAATCTCTCAGAGGCAGCCAGCCAATTAAACAACAACAAAAAAATGTAATGTTTCCAAAACCTCATGGGTCCTTCAATACCTATGCCAGGGTAGGGGAGGGGGGAGGGGAAAGACTGTGACAGGATTTATTTCCAAAGGAAGAATTGATCTGCGAGGGTGATCTTCACTAAGTACAATGAAAAAAATGCAAGGTAACAATAGTCAGAGATGTTGTAAATTACCATGGCATCGCACTCGGAGGCAAATACTCATGTACAAATGAGTGAACATACCAACCATAAACTTAGAGTCGGGCATAGAAAAGGCGGCTGCTCCGGGCCTCTCTCCTGGTAGACAAAGGCTTTTTCAGTCTGCTTTTCTCCGCCTGGAGGTCCCTGGGCATTTGTACCATCAGTAACACTTCACGGAGCCTTCAGTCCTAACAAATAATTAGCTAAAATTGAACCAGGGATTTCTTACATGCATGTCATAGGTCTGATATGAATAATGAGGCAGAAGGTTAACGGTGGGTCAGAGACAGTTCCCCATCCTCCAGCTTATTTATTCAGCGAAATGAGAAATTGATCACATTATTGCGTATAGGGGGAGCCTGATTCATCGCAATCAGCTTGGAATTGGCAGTTTTGACTGTAGGCAATTTGGGGACATTACTTATGCCTGAATAGGCCGGGAAGGTCATTTATAGCTTGTTAACACCTTTCCGACCTCCTCCATGGCCAGATTGTACTCCCCAACACTGTTGGCCTTGTACCCAGGCCAAATAAAAAATCACAGTGAGGATGACACTTCTGATAGAATTAAAACCACCACAAGGGACACTTCAGAGGGGGCTTCTTAAAAGGTATGTACGTGGGATTTGTGGGACTTCCCTGGTGGTCCAGTAGTTAAGAGTTGGCCTACCAATGCAGGAGGTGCTGGTTCGATCCCCGGTCAGGGAGGTAAGGTCCTTTCTACTTTCCTTGCAGCTGAAAAACAGATCATAAAACAACAGAGCAATATTGTAACAAATTCAATAAAGACTTAAAAAAAATTAAGGCAAGCTTAAATTTAGGGGGAAAAAAAGAATGTTTTTATTATGTCTCGGTCCATCTGTCCATCTACCCGTCTCTTGTTTATTCTTACGTAGTTCAGTCCTAAACCCATGAGATGAACACTGATCGCTTATGCTGATGGCATCCAGCACCAGAGTTGCATGGATTAAAGGAGATCAAGGGCAACCCCAAGATGCCAGGATGGGGACTGCCAGTGCCTCTGTGTGCAGGAGGGCTGTGCGTCTCATACTGAGCTCCAGGGATATTCCTAGAATCCAGCACAGCTCCTGGAAGTTGGGTGATAGCTTGGTAAATGTGGGATGAGAGGTGACTTCCAAAGAGTTCCTAGTGTTGTCTGCCCCTGACTACTGTTACTGAGCACTTCCTGTGTGTGTGGGAGCCGTGGTGCGGGGTGTGGACCTCTGTGGGAGCCATGCAGTGTGGGATAGCCCACTACTGGGCATATACCTTGAGGAAACCATGATTCAAAAGGACACATGGACCCCAGTATTCATTGCAGCACTGTTTACAATAGCCAGGACATGGAAACAACCTAAAGTCCAACAGATGAGCGAACAAAGAAGATGTAGCACACATATACAATGGAATGTGACTCAGCCATTAAAAGGAACCAAACTGGGTCATTTGTAGTGATGTAGACGGACCTAGAGTCTGTCATACGGAGTGAGGTGTGTCAGAAAGAGAAAAACAAATATTGCACACTAACACATATATATGGAATCTAGAAAAAAAAAATGGTACAGATGAACCTAGTTCCAGGGCAGGAATAGAGATGCAGACACAGAGAACAGACTTGTAGACTGAGGGTGGGAAAGGGAGAGTGGGGCAAACTGAGAGAGTAGCGTTGAAACATGAACATACTACTGTATGCAAAATAGATAGCCAGCAAGAAGGTGCTGTATAACACAGGGAGCTCAGCTTGGTGCTCTGTGATGATCTGGAGTGCTGGGATGGGGGTGCGAGGGAGGGAAGTCCAAGAGGGAGAGGGTATATGTACATATATGGCTGATTTAGTTTTTCAGTTCAGTTCAGTCACTCAGTCGTGTCCGACTCTTTGCAACCCCATGGACTGCAGCATGCCAGGCTTCCCTGTCCATCACCACCTCCAGGAGCTCGCTTAAACTCATGTTCATCCAGTCGGTGATGCCATCCAACCATCTCATTCTCTGTTGTCCCCTTCTCCTGCCCTCAATCTTTCCCAACATCAGGGTCTTTTCCAATGAGTCAGCTCTTCACATCAAGTGGCCAAAGTATTGGAATTTCAGCTTTAACATCAGTCCTTCCAATGAATATTCAGGACTGATCTCCTTCAGGATGGACTGGTTGGATCTCCTTGGACTTTCAAGCGTCTTCTCCAACATCACAGTTCAAAAGCATCAATTCTTCTGCGCTCAGCTTTCTGTATAGTCCAACTCTCACATCCATTAGTACAGCAGAAACTAACAGCACTGTAAAGCGATTATACTCCAATTAAACAAATAAAAACCACATGGGCTCCAGAATCAGACTGAGCCTCAGTTTCCTTGTCTGCACAATGGAGACAGTAATTAAATGAACCACAGGCAATGTATAAAAACTCTGAAGCCGTGCCTGGAGCATTCTAGATGTTTCATGAACGACAGCTACCATTCTTGTTTTCATCATCACTGTGAGCAGGATGGCTGACAGCCATTGTTTTCTGCTCCTGGAGAGCTACTTCTTCCCCCAAAACCCGCAAGAGGAGGGAGGAAGTGATGTGTTGCGCTTTGGTTATTTATTGCTGCATCACCATCCGATACAACCTTAGTGACTCGACACTGCAACCATCACTGAATGTCTTCAATGGTTCTATGGATCGCGGGGTTCAGCGGGGCAGTTCTTTGTTGGTCTCACTTGGAGTCTCTCTTGCTATCGCTGCGCTATGGGCGTTGGGGGCTAGAGTTTCTGGGCAGACTCAGCTGGGATCCAAGGACGGCCGAGTCCCTTCCCACCACCCCATGCTGTCTTGGAGTCTCTCTACAAGCCCAGCGTGGGCACTAGCAGAGCAATAGATACAGCAGGCTGGGATCAGCTCAGTGCTTCTGCTCTGGCAAGCAAAGAAGGCTAACAGAACAGACAGGAATGATTCCATAGCTGGACCTTTGGATCCATGGGTTCACATCGACAGATGTAGAGGACTGATGGTAACGGACTTTGAGCATCCACAGACTGTGGTATCTGCTTGGGGTCCTGGACCAGTTTTCGGTGAGTACCAAGGGATGACTGTAGTACCTGACCTTACCTTTAGCATCATTAAATATGGCCCAAGCCCAGGAGCACTAACAAGGACAGACGCAGCCGGACCTGTCTTCTCACCGTCAGCATCTGTTTAAAAACCTTTGTGCAAGGTGGATGTTTGTGTGTCAGTTGTGATTTTTAACATTCTTCCTATGCTTGCCCTCCTTGGAGGCCCTGAGCCTTTTTTTTCTCCAATTGAAGAATCACCCTTCTTTGCTAAATTCCATTCATCTCGCACCCAGACTGAACTTTGCCATAAGTAAAGATTCATAACCCCGCAAACAAGCGTGGGGTCTGGGACAGGCGGTGGACACAGAGCTGGCACAGGAGGGGTGGTGAGGGACAGGGCCCAGACTCTTGATGGTCTCTGCTTTCTTTCCACCTCTCCCCCCACCACACACACACACACACACACACACACACACACACACTCACACACACTCATCCCCACCCTCTTCCCAGTGCTTTTTCTCCCCCTGCCCCCGCCCTTAGAATAAACAAAACTCTTTCATTCTGGGGCCTGGAAGATTCTATAATGAGTTGAGCCTCTTAACAGTCTATTTTAATAAAACTCAGCTCCCTGGCTGTATGGAGACCATAAAACATGCAGGTTCCAGCAATAATATGTTTAGTAGCCCTGCTTGATAAAGTGGAAATGTTTGCATGTTTCAAATTATGAGCAATTTAAAGTAGGAAGCTAGCAAGCCGGTTCTTGGGTTATGAAGCTTGACATTGTTAAGCCTTAAGAGAACACATACTTCAAAGTCTCCTGGTCTGAAATGTGTCCTTTACGCCGCTCAGCAAGAACCAGCTGGGATAAGCCAGGCTCCGCCGGGAGGGGGAAACCACAGCGTGACTTGGCCAGCAGAGCGTCAAGCCTTCAGCACACAGGCGGATGTTTTGTTCAGAAAGAGGTCCCCAAAGAAAACCCTGCCGGCTTCAGCACCCACCCTCTCTGGGCGCGTGTGCTCCAGAGGTGCCCCAGGAAGCTGCTGATTTTAGAGGCAGTGGTTTAGCATCAGCAAAGCATTCCAAGAAACACTAAATATCACAGGGGAGAGCTGAGCCAGCCGTCCAATCTTATCAGTGGTTTTAAACTGGCTTTATATGAATCCCTCGGCTTTGGTTTATTTTCTGTTAGACTTCGTGCCATATTTCACTTGCAAGATTCATTCTGCTCCAGCCAAGCAGGCCTCCTGTCTGTCTCTCAACATTGTGCCCATTTCTGAGCCTCCACCGAATGGTGGCTGCTCTCTCTGCCATGTTTTTTTTTTAATACAGTTGTCTCTCCATTTTTTTTAAGTATGGCTGACTCTCCTTTCCATTACTTTTCAACTTAAGTGTTAACTTCTTGGAGAGACCTTTCTGTGTCCTCTCAGGCCTCTGCATTTATTCTTTTGTATCTCCTTTGTTTTCTCTTTCTGGGAACTTAATCATAGTCTTGGGATGATTTTGTTTATTTATATGCTTACTTGTTTACTACCCATCTTCCCCCAAGAGCATGTCGGTTTCATGAGAGCAGGCAACTTGTCTCCCTGTTCACCACTCACTGGCATATGGCAAACGCTCAATAAATGCATCTTTAATGGATGGATGAATAAATAGGTGGATGGGTGGGTGTGTAGGTATCTAAATAGGTGGTTGAGTGGATGAGTATGGGTAGGTGGGTGAATGGATGAATGGGTAGATGGGTAGGGGGTGGGTAGCTGAATGGGTGGGCAGGTGGCTAGACTAAAGAATGGATGCATGGATGGATGGATGGATGATGGATAGATGGATTGATTATGTGGGCAGGTGAGTGAATGAATGGGTAGATGGGTAGATGGATCAGTGGGTGGGTGGATAGATGGATGGGTGGATAGTTGGATGGATGAATGGATGGATGGGTAGGTGAGTGGGCAGGTGGGGGGGCGGATAAGTGGGTGGGTGGGTGGGTGAAAGGGTAGATGGATGGGTGAATAGTGGGTGGATAGATGGATGGGTGGATGGATGGGGATCACCTATAAGGTTTTTTCAAGCTCCAAGCTTTAGGATTCTGAGTCCCTGGAGGATGAGACATTGGGGTAATGTAAATGAGGTTTGAAAAGTTAAATGCAGTGTTTCTAGAACATTGGTGGCTTCTGCAACAATAGGAAGGCATGTGAACTCATAGGGTCACTTTGGGGAAGAAAAGTTGCCAGCAACGAAAATGACTCCCCTTGCCCTTTTAACATCACACTCCCTTCTTCAATTTATTTTCCCAAGGTCCAAGATGGGGGATACAATTTCTATACCTTTTAAAAAAAATCCCATAATTGCACGCACCCTGGATCCACCATCCCCAAGCAGCACCCCCAGTCACACAGGAACAAAGACCAGCCTGTTCTTGGCTAGACAGCCGAGCCAGGCCCAGCCACCGTGTGGTATGCGACCCTGACTGTCTGGCTGAATTCTTCAGCTGATAAGAGTGCTCCGTCTCTTGCTAAGAGGGAGCCTGCAAATTGGGGTGAGGAGACCTCCCCATGGTTTGTTCTGTCCCTGCCCCTCCAGGAAATCATCCTCATCTTCCATAGGGTCTCCTTTTACCCACATCAAACCCAGGTTGGATTCCAGACAGTCAGTGGTGTCTAGGCTGTCCCCCTTTCCCTGGGTATCATTTGACAGCTGGTCTTGGCAGCTAAAACTGAAGATGCCTCCATCAAAAGGCTTTGCCAGGGAGGCAGAGAGCACAGCACGTAGAAAGCACAATCTAGAATAACGTTGTGAACATGGGCATTCTCTTCCTGGTCCCCATTCCTGTTGCCACAGCTTTTAATAAATAAGCTTACTGGGTCCCTTGCCTTTTGCACATCAAACCTCCAGATTCAGAATGGGTTTGCCCCGGGGCCACTGTGCACAGATTACTCCTTCCTCATTTGAAGGAAGCACAAGAGCACAGTGTAAATGTCATCTCCCTGAAGTTGTGCATCATGGCAGCCCTGGAGAGCCCTACACAGATCCCAGGGCTTGGGATCCTGGGGGCCTGCCCAGTGCCACCTGCATGAACCCCAACCATGAAAGACTAGGGCCGCATTTGGGTCGTCAGCTGCGGAATATTTTTACTGTCAGTTCAACAAAAAGTGTGATGATCACAGTGAAGCTTAACAAAGAAAACGCTATCGGGCAATTAGTAAGCCCAAGTCAGCAGGACTGATGTGAAATTTATCATGTTGGGAATAGCACGTTCATCTGCGTGTGACAAATGTTGGCATGTGAGTGCAATGCCTGGGAAGCACAGGAAGACGTCATCTCTGCTCTTTCTGACCCCACAGTTAGAGATCAGACCCTCTTCTCTGCTCTGGAGTTTCAGAAGTAAGGGTGTGGGAGACACACAGCTCTATTTTGTGTAGAAGAGATAAGGAGCTGATGCTCTCAGCTGGGGATGTGGGATGTTGCTTTTTTAGGGAAGAAGATGTGTGGCGAAGTGAGATACAGAGAGAAGCAGAAGTTGGGTTTAAAGCATGGAGAGAAGGGCTCCGAGGGGTTGTTTTGAAACCTATCCTGCAGGAGGATGGTGGAATATGAGGGGGCTCTTCTCAGTCCTGTGCTGCAATTCTATTGTGGGAAGGTGTTATTTATTAAGCACCTACTGGTAAGGAGAATAAGGCATTGTCTCTATTCCCATTAAACCTTCTATCTGATGGGGATAAACCCAGGGAGAAATGCAGGGGTGGATGAACAAGGTTGTGGTTAAGCCCCAGTGTTATGGGAGCACTGAACAATTAGAGTGGGTATAAAGCAAGGAATACTTCTTGGAGGAGGTGTTTCCTAAATTGAAATGTGAAGGTTAAGTGGAAATTATTTAGTGGCAGAGGAGGAGCTGAAGTGAGACCAAGCTTGCCTTTGTTTTAGGAAGCTCACAGCAAAGTCAAGGGCCAGGAGCAGGAATCCCTTGTTCACAACCTCACTGAACAGACAGCATTTGTCAAACACTGAAATACCAGGTTAAGATCTAGGTAACCTCACAGACCTCAGATAGTCAAAGCTATGGTTTTTCCAATAGTTATCTACAGATATGAGAGCTGGACCATAAGGAAGGCTGAGCACCGAAGAATTGATGCTTTCAAACTGTGGTGTTGGAGAAGACTCTTGAGAGTCCCTTAAAGGACTCTCAGTCAATCTTAAAGGAAATCAGTCCTGAATACTCAATGGAAGGACTGATGCTGAAGCTCCAGTACTTTGGCCACCTGATGCGAAGAGCCAACTCAGTTGAAAAGACTGATGCTGGGAAAGACTGAGGGCAGGAGGAGAAGGGGCCGACAGAGGATGAGATGGTTGGATGGCATCACCGACTCAATGGACAGGAGTTTGAGCAAACTGAAGGACAAGGAAGCCTGTTGTGCTGCAGTCCATGGGGTCTCAAAGAGTCCAACATAACTTAGCGACTGAACAACAACAACCTCGCAAACAGAATAAGGGGACTGTCTCGTGGGGAAAGAAGATCCCGGTGGTAATCAGATAGTCCAGGATGAAGTCCAAGGAGTTTTTCTAGAGTAAAGATGATCACAAATTCTGTGCCATTTTTTGCATCAAAAGGCAGTCTATTTCCTCTCCTCTTGAGTCTGGGTTGCCCCTAGAATTTGTTTTGACCAAGGAATATTGAGGAAGTATCTTTCTGAAACTTCTAAGCTTAGACCTTGAGAAGACAGTTATGCTTTCTTCCTCTTGAAAATGCGAAGATCACACTGAGAGAATCCCAAGTCAAATGCAGAGGCATTGGACATGTGGTTGGCATTGGACATTGGTTCATGTCATGTGGACATGAACTGAGCTGCTCTGCTCGGTGGCCCCAGATGGACTCCAAGGCACTCCAAGCACCTACTGCTAACTGTCTGAGAGTGCCATCTTGCTGGTTGTTTCAGAAGAATTGAGTCCCCAGCTCCTGGTAACAGCACTAAGCCCCATCAACACACAGTCTTGAGAGATGAGAAATGATTTTTATTTTAAGGCATGAGAGTTGGCATGATAAATAACTGAAATATCAGACCAAAGCCGAATCCTCTGAAGGTGTAGTAAAAGTCAGTCTCCTGTGCTGACTGAGCTCCCCACATTGGCTCTTTCTGCTAACAAGTTTAGTTGCTCAATATTTCACTTTCCTGGGACTTCCCTGGTGATCTGGTGGTTAGGACTCTGCGCTTCCACTGCAGGGGGCATTTGGTTCAACCCCGGATCAGGGAACTAAGATCCCATATGCTAGGCAGTGTGGCCAAAAAAACAAAACAAACATTTACATGAGGGAATAGAAAAGACCAATATTTTAAAGAAAGAGAGAATGATTTCATTTTCCTGATAGATCTCTCCCCCTAATTCTGCCTCCAATTAGCCAGTAAGCATCAATGGAAAATGTTTTCTGAGGCACTCCTAGGGCTTTCCAGGTGGCACAGTGCTAAAGAATCCTCCTACCAATGCAGGAGACACAAGAGATGCAGGCTTGATCCTTGGGTCAGGAAGATTCTTTAGGGAAGGAAATGGCAACCCACTCCAGTATTCTTGCCTGGGAAATCCCATGGACAGAGGAGCCTGGTGGATTATAGTACAAGGGGTCACAAAAGAGTCAGACATGACTTAGCAATTAAGCAACAACAAAAGCATCGTGGTAGCTTGCCCCAAATTGAACACCTGGTGTTTTAGGCTGTGGTCTCCACCGGAGAAGCTTTGCATGACAGCCAGGCTCTATAACCATTGAAATGCATAGCTCTAGGGCAGGAGTCAGCAAACTTTTTCCTTAAAGGGTCAAATAGTAAATATCCTAGGCTTTGCGGGCCACCCTGTGTCTGTCACAACTACTCAGCTTTGCTGTTGTAGCATGAAAGCAGCTAAAGTGATATGTAAGTGAATAAGCATGGCTGTGTTCCAATAAAACTTTATTTGCAAATAAACAAATGACAGGCCAGATTTAGCTTATGGGCTATAATTTTCTGACCCCTGTTCTAGGGTAGGAGTATAAAGGTTCTGCTGGCAACTTCTCTTCCAAGCAGGGGAGAAGACCCTATAGATTAGGAAATAGTTTCCAGGGTAAAATGACGGAAGGGATGAGAGCTTTCATAAGCAGTGAACAGTTCTGCCAGTGTGTTCCTATGAATTTTTGTATCCAGCCAGCCATGGGCCTGGCTCTTTGTCAAATAGTTCTGATATTGCAATTTTGAAAGTGGTTTGTAAAAAAAAAAAAAAAAAAAGTGGAGTAGGGGTGTTGTAGGAATATAATGACTGACTTACCAAAAGCCATTCAAAGATCTGTGTATGGCATCCTGTCTAATTCAGGAAATGATCATCTGTATCTCCTTAGGAGTATAACCTTTCTGTTCCTGTAGAACAATAACCCTTGGAAATGAAATGGGGGGAAGTGTTCTAGGGTGAAATACATTTGGAAAGTCTATATATTCTCTTCTCCCTCTTAGAGATTTCTAATGGATATAAGTGTATTAAAAGGCTGAGCATTCCTACAGTAACGAAACCCGTTAATCTTGGTTAACTCTGAGTTTTACAAACTCACTTGACCACAAAAAGTTAATAGCTCATAGGTTAAAAACATAGGGTCTGGATCTAATAAAATGAGAATAATAATACCTATCTCAGGGGGCTGAAGTGAAGAACACACACGATGAAGACTCTGGAGGGCTTAGCACGTGGCCTCTGACACAGTGCCCCAGGACTGGATATATTGGAAAAGCAGATCAAGAGAACCTAGAAAACTTATTAATAAATCTGCTCCTCCTATTAATTTTTAAAGGAATTAGTTCATGGTATTCTATATCTTATGGCATAACAAAGGCCATAACTACATAACTGATGTTTTGGGAACTTTTAGAAATTTCAGTCCAAGGCAGATGCTCAGTATCCCAGGCCTTTTGCTTTTTTTAAAAAATTTAAGTATAGTTGATTTATAATGCTGTGTTAGTTTCAGGTACACAGCAAAGTGATTCCGTTGTACGTGTGTATGTGTGTGTGTGTATGCGTGTATCAGTCAGTCAGTTCAGTCGCTCAGTTGTGTCAGACTTTTTGCGACCCCATGGACTGCAGCATGCCAGGCATCCCTGCCCATCACCAACTCCCAGAGTTTACTCAAACTCATGTCCATTGAGTTGGTGATGCCATCCAACCATCTCATCCTGGGTCATCCCCTTCTCCTCCCACCTTCAATCTTTCTCAGTATCAGGGTCTTTTCAAATGAGTCAGTTCTTCGCATCAGGTGGCCAAAGTATTGGAGTTTCAGCTTTAACATCAGTCCTTCCAATGAATATTCAGGACTGATTTCCTTTAGGATGGACTGGTTTGATCTCCTTGCAGTCCAAGGGATTCTCAAGAGTCTTCTCCAACACCACAGTTCAAAAGCATCAATTCTTCAGCGCACAGCTTTCTTTATAGTCCAACTCTCACATCCATACACGACCACTGGAAAAAACCATAGCTTTGACTAGATGGACCTTTGTTGGCTTCCCAAATGGCTCAGATGGTAAAGAACCTGCATGCCAACGCAGGAGAAGCAGGTTCAATCCCTGGAGAAGATCCCCTTGAGAAGGAAATGGCAACCCACTCCAGTATTCTTGCCTTGAAATTCCCATGAACAGAGGAGCCTGGTGAGCTACAGTCCATGGGGTCACAAAGAGTCAGACATGACTGAATGACTGAGCACTCATGCATACATACTGGGCTTCCCAGGTGGTTCAGTGGTAAAGAATCCACCTGCCAATGCAGGAAGATGCAGGAAACTCGGGTTTGATATCTGGGTTGGGAAGATCCTCCTAAATCACAACCCATTCCGGTCAGTATTCTTGCCTGGAGAATCCCATGGACAGAGAAGCCTGGCGGGCTACAGTCCATGGGGTTGCAAAGAGTCGGACACAACTGCCCAACTGAGTACACGTGTGTATATATATATATATATATATTTAATTTTTCCATTATATATTATTATGAGATATTGAATTCCCTGTGTTACACAGTAAGTCCTTGCTTGTTAACTATTTTATATATAGTAGTATATGTCTGTTAACCCCAAGCTCCTAAATTATCCCTCCCCAGCCCCCAACCAAGCCTCCTGCTTTTTTCATTCTTGAAAGCAAAGACCCCTGAGAGTGGCCTGTGTTAGAAGTGGAGAGGCTTGGGATCATTTCCTTATGCGACATCAGGTTCCTCTAGGAACGCTCAGCCCAGAATGGGCATGTGGCGGTCTGGAGCACCCTGGAAACTGGCTGCAGGGAAACAAGGAGGATGTGGATGCTGGTGGTCTGATTCCCCTCCACAGCAGGGACCCTTTCCCAGCCCCTCCCACAAAGGCCAGAGGCCCCGGATATTGACATATGCCTTTAAGCCCGTGGATACTTCAAAGCGAGAAGATTAGGAATGAGTCTCAGAACCCGTTCCCCAGAGAGAACCGTTTGTCCAAAAGTTGATATTATTGATGCTGGGGGAAGCTGAGAGGAGCGTGTAATTTATTTAATAAAAGTTGGACTGTGTTTGCGGGGGCTCCTGAGTTTTCCTGCCTCCTTAGGAGCATTCTCAGGGGTTGGGAGGGCCCCCCTGTGATCAACACGAATGTTTGATCAGCTATGCGTCTTCTCCAGGGCAGCTCAGACGATCTGAAAGGCTTCAGCTCTCTGGTCGTCTCCAGAGCTTTTCTCCTTAAATTCTTTGTTTCCTTCAGAATTCATTATAAACGACATAATTACATCTCTTTTTCTTCTCTGATTGAGTACATTTCTTACAAATGGTGATTTACCACTTGGAAGCGGGAGGAGGCTGTGAGCCCCGGCAGCCTTGCCTCTCCAGTCCTGAACTGCATCTCCTCCCATGCCAGGCGCTCTGCTCGCCTCTGTGTTTCTTTGGCATGTGCCTGATTTGAGGGCATTGGCAGATCCCCACTAGCTCACAAAGAAGGGAAAAGTTTCTGGGTCAGTCTAAGGTTGAGTTTCAGAGGATGATGGCGTCTTGTACAGAATGTGGGCTGTTACCTTGAAAAATTACTGGGGGCATACCTTTCCCAAGTCTGGACCTCTTCTCCATGTATGATTGCTTTAATTCCTTGCTTAGAAACAAACATTTGATTAGACCTCTTCTTCCCAGCTATAGTGAAAATAGAAAAGAGGGATTGGATAGGTAGCAAATTATCAACTGCAACAGGAAGAAATGAAAATCAGAGACAGACACAGGGGAATTCATCCATTCATTTTACTGATACTTACCGTGTTTCTTCTTGTGCTGGGGACTGCTCTGTGAAGTGAAAGTGTTTTAGTCGTTCAGTCCTGCTCAACTCTTTGACTCCATGGACTGTAGCCCGCCAGGCTCCTCTGTCTGTGGATTTCTCCAGGCAAGAATGGGAGTGGGTAGCCATTTCCTACTCCAGGGGATCTTCCCAACCCAGGGATCAAACCTGGGTCTCTTGAATTGCAGGCGGATTCTTTAACATCTCAGCCACCAGGGAAGCCCAGGGACTGCTCTAGGGGATTATAATTACAGTGGTGAATAGAAATAACTTACGTTTCCTGTGCATATATTATGTGATAAACATTATTTCATTAGTCATTCCTATTAATGCTCATGGGACTTCTTCACTAGTCCCATGAGATAGGAAGTGGTCTTTTAAAATTTATTTATAAATTAATACAGAGGAGGAAACTGAGGCTAGACAAACTAAATGATTGCCCAAAGTCAACAAAGCTATTACACAACAGACTTTGGATTTCAACCTTGCAGCCTGATACCAAGACCCACACCCTCAAGTTTGGCTAAAACACTCCACTGCCACTGAAGGCAAGCACAATTTTTGCTCTATGGAGTTTTCATCCGTGGGGAAACAGTTGCAAAGAAAGACAAATGTAAGCATATAAACAAGCAAGATGATTTCAATAGCGGTAAGGACATAGGAGAATATAGAGCAGAGTGATGTGAGAGGCAATGACAAGAGAAGGATCCTCCTTGCCCACTTCGGCGCTTACGACAGCAGGATGGTGTTCCTTGGGCTTCACTGTTCCGCCGGAAGGCAGGAGGCTGGATGAAGGATGCTTGCGTGGCTCCTTTCATGCTATAGATGTACAGGTAGCACTCCTCACTACTTACAACCAGCATTCTTCCTCTGTGTCCTGACATGTGGGATTTCCCAGCAGAGTAAATTAGATGGTTAGAAATGAGCTGAGTTAGACGATACCTAAATAAAAAGTCATCTTTGTCTTTAAGCAAGTAATCCTACAGAGGACGCCAGATATGGAGCAAGCAGGTGTCCAAAGACTGAAAAACACTAAAATCAGTGACTCTCCATGGGGAGCCATTTTGGTTCCCCCAAATTGATGCTCTCTGGAGACATTTTTGTTGTCATCACTGGGAGATAGATGCTAATAGCGCCTAGTGGGCAGAAGCCAGGGATGCTGCTGAACATCCTAGAAGGAACAGGACAGCTCCCGATAACAAAAATGTGCTGAGTCACTTCAGTAGTAGCCTACTCTTTGGGACCCCATGGACTGTAGCCCACCAGGCTCCTCTGTCCATGGGATTCTCCAGGCAAGAATACTACGGTGGGTTATCATGCCGTTCTCCAGGGGATCTTCCTGACCCAGGGATTGACTCTACATCTCTTATATCTTGAGCATTGGCAAGCGGGTTCTTTACCACTAGTGCCACCTGGGAAGGGATTATAACAAAAATGATCCTGTCCAAATGTCAATAGTCTCAAGGTTCAGAAGCCTCACACTGAAGTGTCTGGAGAGAGAGCACCTCGTTCATTTTCTGAAGAATCTCTATGCCCCAAATCCTTTCAAACTTATAGGGAGACAAGAGTTTTCAACAACCTTGCTATGCCTTGAATTCTGCCTCCCCAACCCCTTCAGATCCATATATTGAAAGCTTAATTCCTAGTGTGACGGTATTTGGAGATTTGGCCTTTGGCAGTCAATTGGGCTTCAATGAGGTCATGAAGGTGGGGCCCCCATGATGGGATTAGTACCCTACTAAGAACAGACACTAGAAAGCTTCCTCCTCTCTCTCTCTCTCTCCCCCTGCCCATGTAAGAAGGTAATGAGAAGGCAGCTGTCTGCAAATCAGGAATCATCATTGGGGAAATGAATTAGCCAGCACCTTGACCTTGGACTTGCCAGTCTCCAGAGCCATGAGAAATAAAGTCCCTCTGTTTAAGTCACCAAGTCTATGATAGCTTGTTAATGGCAGCCTGACGGATTAATACAAATATTCTACTAAAAATTTCCACCCAAAATGCAGCTCAAAAGGCATGATCAGGATGTTTCACACTTTCAAAATGGCCCGAACACACCCATTAGAGAAAGAGAGGACTTGCTTAGACACATGTGGTGAAAGGGACAATGCCTAAATCCCTACTTGTGCAAAATCGATAATACAAAACATATCTCCATTAAGGTTTCCTTTAATTGAAAGGATGCCTTCTTTCATCCCTGCCAGGAAGAAGAAAAGTCATGTTTCCAGCCTGGGCTGCTGTTTCATCTGTTAGACCTGCTTGTGAGCTAAGCCAAGTTTCATTAAAAATTATTGGTCTCATAACTTTTTTTGTTGTTTTTTGCTTTAAAGAGCCCCATATGGAACCAATATCATGATAGGATTGTAGCTGCACAAAACCATTGGACATTTTGACGGTCTCTCTGCTTCTTAGATTTTAAGTGCAGATCTTTTTTTTTCTTTTGAGTATTAAGTGAATATGTCAGCGAACAACTCCAAATTTAGAAAGTTTGGCTAAAGAAATGATGAAGCAGCTCTAGTCCCTGTGCAGAAATCTTTCTTCTCTTTTCAGGGCTTGATTCTTTGATAGATCCAAGCATTCTGTATCTTTTACTAGAGCACCAGCCAGCACCTGCTTCTCCTTGATTAAGAAATCTTCTGGTAGGACCCAAGCATTTGCAGAAGTATAAAATATGAGCAACAGACCTGGTGCAAGTATTCTCACACCTCTAACCTTCTGATGGGTTATATTTCATTGACTTGGAAGAAATACTGCATTATCTGGGAGAACAGCACAGCTGTTGCCTAATAAATGTTTGTTTTATGCATTGTATTAACCTCATGAAACATTTATGCAAATCTCACATTAACAAAAGGTAAAAGAACCATTCTATGTTATGAAGCATACAAGAGGCCAACCTTTGTTTTTTTGTTTTGTTATTTTTTTTTTTTTAACCTCGGTATTTTATGGGTGTGTTTGTAACTCTTGGGGTTTCTATTTAGGAGCACACAAGGGCATTACAGATTTTCATCTCTTCTGTTTTTAGTTCTGTTATCATTCCTTCCAGCTGATTTCACATTTTATGATGCTAATGGTGGCTGTATGGTTTAGAGTTTCTCTCCTGTCAGCTGGTCAGTAGGTCTGAGGGATATATTTAATAGAATCTGACAGCTGATGGAACTGGCCTTATTGAAAGAGGATTTGATATGTGGAGTGAATGTGGAGACCCTGAATTTGCCATAATAACGACCATTATTATTCAGCCTCTCGCAGCCAATATAACTCTTTCTCTGGTACACACCAGTACATGTGTACAAAAGACATGACTTATGGATGACTTCTTCCGTATACTGATCTGAGGGCCGTTTAGATAGCATGTCAAAACAGATTAGCCATCTTATCCCGCCACAAAATTAAGGGCGAGAACTTTCTACACCTCTCCTCAACAAATGCACATATGTCTGTAAACAAAGAGAGGGGCCAGAAGGGTCCCCGTGGGGGTTTCGAGAGCCAGAATGCCGAGAAAAGCTGCAGATTCACTAAGTGAGGTGCTTTCTTTCTTCTGGGGTCCTTGGGAACCCGGTCAGAGATGGAGCTGGGTGGGACGGGCTCGGGGGCAGAGAGGCAGGAGCCACAGGTAGGAATCTACTGTCCGGGAGGCTGGCGCCAAGCTTCACCTCATATTCATGGGCTAGGATGTGAAGGTGGGTTTTGGCCCACATCATCCGAAGTGAACTAGGACCTCTGTTGAAATGAGAGAAATGTAGAAACCTGCATGCATCCTGGCAAACTGATTCAAGCCCGCTTAGCCGCAAGTTTCACTAAGCAGGCTTGTCTGCGGTTGCTGAAGTTAGTTAGCATTTATCAAATGCTTGCTGTGTGCTTAACTTTACCTGTATTAACCCTTTTGATTTGCCCCCAGCCATAATGTTATTATTATTATCCCCATTTTACATATGCAGGAACTGAGGCCCAGGCAAGCTACATAACTGGTCCAAAGTCACAGCTGACAATTGGTGGAGCCAAGATTGAACCTTAGGCAGTCAGAACCCACAGCCATAACTGTAACGCTCTTTCTGCTTCTGTTTGTTCCCCTGTGGTGAGGAGTGTGTGTGTGTGTGTGTGCACGCACACGTGCGTGTGTGTAGGGATTCTTGGGTGCAAGTGTTGCCCGAGAAATCCCCTGACCCTCCCCCTGAAAAGTGAAAGTGTTAGTCATTCAGTCATGTCTGACTCTTTTGCAATCCCATGGACTGTAGCTGGCTAGACTCTTCTGTTCATAAGATTCTCCAAGCAAGAATATTGGAGTGGGTTGCCATTGCCTTCTCCAGGGGATCTTCCTAATCCAGAGATCAAACTCAGGTCTCCTGAACTGCAAGCAGATTCTTTACAGACTGAGCCACCAGGGAAGTGGTCCTTCCCCTGGCAGCAACCAAAACAGCCATTCAATCAAGGAAGCAACAGACTGTATTTCTTTCTTTGTAAACTGGGTGCCTCCCATTCCACAGGGCTGTTCCAAAGACGCAGAAGAACTCCTGTGCACACATCACAGCCTCAGGCCCAGGGAGCCCCCAGCCCTTCTCTCCTTCACTTCCCACCTCAGAACCCCACCCTCTCTGCAGGCCCCTATCAGCTGCCATCCCCCCAGGGTTCACTCCCAGCCATTCAACCCTGCTCTGTGAGGTTACCATTTAAGGTAATTATATCAGAAACACTTGACTCTACATTCCTAAATATCCTTATATTTATCCATGTCATCCTCTGGCCAAAAAAAAAAAAAAGGGAAAGGGCTGCAGAGAAGTAAGCACATGTGTCAGAGGTAGCTGAGGGAAGTGTGCAGGTGTTAGGAGATATACTCATAGTTGTCTGTGTTTAAATTACATGGCGCTGGTACTTTTTAGGTCAGAGACATAAAACCTACTATTGATCTTGAGCAGTGCGTCCAATCTTGAATGTCTGTTAAAGCCCCAGGCACTTCAATGCCACATAATCAATACCTTTTCCTTCTTCCTTTCCTTTTTTCTTACGGTAGCAAATGTATGGGTTTGTTTATCCATCCTGCAGGCGTCCAGCCTGGCCTTTTATTCCTCCTCAAGCAGTACGCATGGCATGCTGGGACCGCTGCTGGGAACCACCACCTGCAAGATTGCAGGCCCTGAAACTCAGGTATCGTAGAACTAGTACCTGCTCTCTAGAGCCCACACAGCTTTCCACAAGCAGGTCCCACCTCAGAGACAACCAAATAACACAGAGGAGGAGAGTGGTGTGGAGAGAGAGAGAGAGACAGAGACAGAGAAATGGAGATGGGAAAATAGGAGGTTGTGTTTAGCTCGGTGTAGCCCCTAAGATAACATAATGTGTGGAATCTTGAAATTTAGAGTAGAAAAGGGCCTTGGAGAATCTCTGGAAAAGTGCTGTCTTCCAATTCACAGGTGGAAAAACTGGTCCCCAGTACAAAGCTCCATATGTACTGGGTTGCTGAAGCTGCCTGGAGAAAATGAACCGGTTCACACTGAAAATGGGTTAAGCTGTGGTGTCCGTTAGGAAAAGGGTTGAAGGTTGACCAGATGACCTTGGAGGTCTCGCTACTATGATTCTGAGGGCATCTGATAAATAGGCCATGTCATTCGGGGCCACCAGCCATGCCCTCTGACTAAAGGCCCAGGGGCTTGGTGAGATTCAAGGGTGGCTTCTCCTGCAGACTGCTATTTAGACTTGGCCTTGAAAGACAAGGAGGAGGGAACCTGGTGAAGGATGAGGAGTCAGGGGGCAGAAGAAAGAGGACAAAGAGATGACTTATGCCAAGGCACAGAGTCAAGAAAAAGCATGGTACACTGAGGAGATTGCAAACGGTTCTCATTAACAACAGAGTGGGTGCCTGAAAGGGTGGTGAGAAAGACAGCATCCAGGTGGCCCACGAGTGTCCTGTAACAGGAATTATGAACTCTCTGCTATGAAGGGTTTAATCAGGAGAGTAACAGAATCAGGTTGCACTGTAGCAAGTTCATACTGGCTAGAGGGCAGAGGATGGATTGGAGGAGGCAAGACCAGTGTCAGGGAGCCCGAGAGTAAGTTATTTCTGCAGCCAAGGTCAGCAATGATGATGACCTGACAAGGAAGGGGCAGAGGAGAGGCTGGGTTTCAGATACTTATGAGGGAAGCTCTGCAGGGTTTGGTGAGAGACTGGGGCTAAGTGAAGTAATGAGAGGCAGTGACCCTTAATCCTGACACTACATGTGACTTATTGTGACTTACTGTGTGACTTTTGGCAAGTCACTTAACCTCTCTGAGCCCCAGTTCCCTCGCCTATAATATGAAGGTAATATTGTTGACCCCATAAAGCTTTAATGACGGTGAAATGAAGTAATGCATGAAAAATGCATTACCTGGTGTCTACCACATAGTAAACCTTTAATAAGTGGTAAAGTTTATTTTAGTATTGACCTCGTGGGGGATGTCCAATGAGATACATGGTGGGTTTTTCATTAATTATTTATTGATTTTTGGCTGCACTGGGTCTTGGTTGCTGTGTGCAGGCTTTCTCTAGTTGAGGCGAGCAGGGGCTACTCTCTAGTTGGGGTGCACAGATTTTGTTGCCTTGCGGCATGTGGAATATTCCCAGACCAGGGATCGAACCCATGTCCCCAACATTGGCAGACAGATTTTTAACCACTGGACCACCAGGGAAGTCCAAGATATACTGTGGTTTGAAGGAACATTGTTCCTAACACAATCTTGAAGTAGATTATTTGAGGCATAAGCCTCTCCCAAGAAGGAAGCTCAAGTTATTTCTCTAGTGCAGGAAGACAGCAATTTAAGCATCTAACTTTCTTCTATTTCCCAGGTTCCCAGAAAAATGCCCAACTGTATATAAAAATAGGAAAATACTCATATCAGCACAGGGTATTAGAGAGGGGTGATATTTATAGGCTAGAAAATCTAAAGAATGTCTGTTACATACATAGCAGAGGACCAGATTGAAAGATGGGCCAACCAGTCAGGATCCCTCAAATGAGAAGGAGCAATCTGCTTGATAACCTTCTCAGAAAGATCTTTGCAAACCTCACCAATAGCCCGACTGGGGTGAGAATTAGAAATGGGAGTGGGCCAGAGCATTTGGAGCTGGTCAGAACCATGAGGAAATGCCCACAGCATCAAGGACATGGTGAGAAGGATGCCCACAGCATAAATTCCTTGGGATTTAACCCAGAAATTGACTGCCTTTCTAGACCCAGGTCAGGGCATTGCCCCAGTGAACTAATGACTGTCAAGCTTTAGTAAACATGAATTCTTCATTTTCTCAGCATCCAGTTTCTCTTATCTTAGTAATGACTCTGACTGTAGACTTGGTATCAATCTTTCCTTCATTCTGAGTTCACATGTTCTGAGTAGATTTCCACAGTGGAGTTCATGACCTAGATCCAGTTCATCCAGCACCAAGGAGACCCTGACCAGTGATGCATTCAGGAATGGTCACATTGCTCAGGGTAGTCCAATCAGAATGGCTCACTTCACACCACTAAGATATTGGGTTGGTCAAAAAGCTTGTAGGTGTTTACCCCAATGTTGGGGGTTCAGAGGTAACCCTCAATGAACTTTTTGGCCAACCCAATAGCTATAACCAAAAAAAATAGTTAATAGCAAAGGTTAGGAAAGATGCAGGAAAACTGGAACCCTCCTGCATTTAATTTTTAATTTTGTTAGCTATTCACACTGGGTATGTTTCTATTTTTAGTTATTTATTTGGCCACATCATTTGGTATGTGGGATCTTGGTTTCCCAACCAGGGATAAAACCCATGCCCCACTGTAATGGAAATGCAGAGTCTTAACCACTGGACCACCAAGAAGTCTGGAACCCTCCTATACTGTTGACAGGACTGTAAAATGGAGCAGCTGCTTTGGAAAACATTCTAGTAGTTCCTTAGAAGATCAAATATGGAGTTACCTTCAGTTCAGTTCAGTTCAGTTCAGTCGTTCAGTCGTGTCTGACTCTTTGCAACCCCATGAATCGCAGCACGCCAGGCCTCCCTGTCCATCACCAAGTCCCAGAATTCACTCAAACTCATGTCCATTGAGTCGGTGATGCCATCCAGCCATCTCATTCTCTGTTGTCCCCTTTTCCTCCTGCCACCAATCCCTCCCAACATCAGAGTCTTTTCCAATGAGTCAACTCTTCGCATGAGGTGGCCAAAGTACTGGAGTTTCAGCTTTAGCATCATTCCTTCCAAAGAACACCCAGGGCTGATCTCCTTCAGAATGGACTGGTTGGATCTCCTTGCAGTCCAAGGGACTCTTAAGAGTCTTCTCCAACACCACAGTTCAAAAGCATCAATTCTTCGGCGCTCAGGTTTCTTCACAGTTCAACTCTCACATCCATACATGACCACTGGAAAAACCATAGCCTTGACTAGACAGACCTTTGTTGGCCAAGTAAGGTCTCTGCTTTTCAATATGCTAATCTAGGTTGGTCATAACTTTTCTTCCAAGGAGTAAGCGTCTTTTAATTTCATGGCTGCAATCACCATCTGCAGTGATTTTGGAGCCCAGAAAAATAAGGTCTGACACTGTTTCCACTGTTTCCCCATCTATTTGCCATGAAGTGATGGGACCAGATGCCATGATCTTTGTTTTCTGAATGTTGAGCTTTAAGCCAACTTTTTCACTCTCCTCTTTCACTTTCATCAAGAGGCTTTTTAGTTCCTCTTCACTTTCTGCCATAAGGTACCTTATAATCTAGCAATTCTACTCCAAAATATATACCTAAGAGAAATGAAACCAAATGAGCATGCAATGTATGTACTTGTTCACAGTGGCATTATAATAGTCAAAAGGTGAACACAACCCAAATATCCATCAACTGGAGAATACAATGTTATTCAGCAAAAAAAAAAAAAAAAAAAGAATGAAGTTCTGATGCATGCTACCACCTGGATGAACCTTGAAAATATAGTAAATGAAAGGAGCCAGTTAGAAAGGACCACATACTGGGACTTCCCTTGTGGTCCAGTGTCTAAGACTTTGTACTCCCAATGCAGAGGGCCCAAGTTTGATCCCTGGTCAGGGAACTAGATTCCACATGCTGTAACTAAGAATTTGCATACTGTAACTAAAGATCCTGCATACCACAAATAAAAAAAAAAAAGAAAGAAAGAAAGGACCACATACTATGATTGCATTTGGATGAAATGCCCGGAATGGGAGAAGCTATAGAGACAGAATGTAGGTCAGCAGCTTCTTAGGTCTAGGGACTGGGAGACTGAGGGGGCTGGAGGGTAACTTCGAATAAAGACAAGATTTCTTCTTGAGATAATGAAAAGGTTTTAAAACTGATAGTGCTGATAGTTACATAATTCTGTGAATATACTAAAACCATTGACATTTGTATTTTAAATGCATGAATTGTATGGTATGTGGATGACATCTCAATAAAGCTGTTATTAAAAAAAAATAAAATAAAATTTACTGGAAGCCAAGGGGAAAACCCAAGCTCTAGGCCTGCTGGAGCTAAACTGCAGGGATGTGAAGCCAAAGTTATTGTAGCCACTTTACCACCTAAAAGTTCCAGGGCCTACCATGGAAACTCGAGAATGAAGGTAATTTAGCAGAAGACAGAACTGATTGATGGAAAGAAACCAGATTCTCAATCAAGGACATTTTACTCTGTATTCAGCTTCACTTGAAACCAGAACAACACCTTTATTTCCCTTCTTCACTTAGTCTGAGTTGAACTTTGTATCACTTGTAATAGAAAGACCCCCATATGAAAACCAAACATAAAAAAGAAACTTCAAGTAAAGAGTGGGAACTTCAAGCCAAGAGTGGAAACTTTCCAATATGACTTCCTCCAGCTCTGACTCCCTCATCCTATCATTTTCAAGCTCTCTTTTTCCTTCGGCTTCTGGATCTTTGAATCAAAAATGAAACTCCGTCATGTTTAACCCATTCCTTTCTCCTATCATCCTGGCCTGAATGATTCAGACAGGGACACACACCATCTCCAGCAGAAGCCCCACTGATGGATAAACACAGAAAAGAAAGCAAAAAAAAAAAAAAATCACAGGACATATGGGAAGACAGAACTGTTCAAAAAAGAGAGGTGGGGGGCAACTCCAATAAAATTGAGTTATTGCAAGAAGATTTCTCAAGATTGTTCATTCAGGTCATCAGAAGGAATCAAGAACAACCTGTGACTTCCATTTCCAGAGACCAAACTGAGTTGATCTGTTTCATTCCTTTCCCTCTCAAAACCTCATTCTGACAACATTTAAAAAAGAAAGGAAGGAATAACCTTTACCAGTGTTAGAAAATAAGCTGTGGTTGGACTAGAAACTTGAATTTTTTTTTTTAAGAAGAGATGATGGAGAAGGAGAACGTTTGAAGTAAAGAATCAGAAAACCTATAGTGAAGGGCCCGGTCGGAAGCGGAAGGGCAGGATTTCCCTGGTAATCCAGTGGCTGAAACTCTGAGCTTCCGACACAGCAAGCTCGGGTTTAACCCCTGAGCCGGGAACTAAGATCCCAAATGTTGGTTGGTATGGCCAAAAGTAAAGAAATAATTTTTAAAAAAGAAGAGGAAGGGTTGTCCCAAGAGTCTCAAAGACCTGTCAGAGATGAAGTCATGTTGTTTATTAAGGGGGACCACAGAAGAGTGGATATGGGGCAAATTCAAGGACTTTGGAAACTGCCCTACTGCTGCCTGCCCATAGGGGATTCCATCTGGTCTTCACGTGGTAGCATAGTGTGTGAAGTAAAGAACAAGTATTGCTAAGGGGACCCATAATGAGATCGGTTGTGCCAGAGAGAGAAGGGATTGGTGCCCTGATGTGGGGCTGCTAAGGCAATCACAGCAGGGAAATTAACCCTTGGGGCAGCAGTAAACTTCGCTGCCAGATGAAAGGTGAATGTGGCTGGGAGACAGTGTAACACAATGGATGGAGCGGACACATTTTAGTCCTGCAGACAGACGACGTCAGCTACCTCAGCCCCTGACACCTGCACAGGGTGAAAAGAAATGCTGGTGAAAGAGTGAATTCTGTGTTGTACACTTACCTTCTCGAGTAGCTCACTTCCTGCTCCTCAGAGTCAACCGAACACCCAAACTAAAACTTAAAACTGCAGAATAGATAAGGAAGTTCTCTTTCCCTCTATGAGTGAAATATAAGGATTCTCACAGAATCTTTCTCAATCTCTATTAATGGGTGAACAATTTGCCTATTGTAAGTATACATAATTTTAAAAAATTTAACAGACATATGTAATGTTTCTGTGATTTAAAAAAAATGGAGCTTATTCTGAGAAATAGGGAGTTGGTGATGGACAGAGAGGCCTGGCCTGCTGCAATTCATGGGGTCGCAAAGAGTTGGACACAACTGAGTGATTGAACTGAACTGAACTGAACTGAAAGCAATAATATTCTTGTGATATGAAACCACAAGAGGGGGAAAATACCCTCTAATTTGAGTATTTCTCATAAGATTTTTCCTCTTTTAATGGAAATAGAAAATTCAGAAAGATTGTTCCCCAGTGAAAAATACAATCATGGAAATTTGCTAATGCCATTAAGGCAGTAAAGAACAGATTTAATAGAGCAGAAAGCTAAATCTGTGAATTCAGAAGTGAGTTCAAGGAATTCTGCCAGAAATCAATGAAAAGGAGAAAATACATGGAGATGGTGAAAAAAGAGAGAGATAGAGGGAGAGAGAAATGGGGAGAGAGAGATGGAGAGAGAAAGAAGCTAGATACTAGGAAATCAAATATACATGCAGGAAAGATTTGAAACGGTGTCAACAGAAAAAATGAAGTAGAAAAAATTAAAAATCTGTTGGAAAAGTCCTCTAACTAAAGGACTTGTGCCTCTACACTCTAAAGGCAAACTACATCCTATGATTTGTTCACCTGTTTTTGTAAACAAAGTTTTATTTTAACACAGCCAAGGCAAACTACATTCTATGAGCTGTCCATCTGTTTTTGTAAATAAAGTTTTATTTTAACACAGCCACATCTGTTCATTTATACATTTTCTATGGCTGCCTTCAGCTTACAACAGCAGAATTCCATAGCTGTGACAGAAACCCCATGAGCCCCAAAGCTACATGGATGCTCAAGAAAAGATTTGCAACTCTGTTAAGAGTTCATTCAGACATCCATGGGGAAAATGTTTGAATTTCAAAGATACATTTAAAGATTTTTCCTCTGTGGAAAAAAAAATCCCAAATTCCCTCAAAAAAAAAAAGAAGGGAAGAAATTTCCATTAGGCCATACTTTTCAGTAAATTCTAGGATAGAATTTTTCAAAATCTGAAGACTTCTGAAGGAATGAGACTTAGGAACAAAGAATTGTATGTGCAGCCAAACCGCCATTATTGAAGGTGGGTAATTATTTTGGAGGACTCAGAACATATGCTATGGCTATTACTTTCTTGAAAAAAAAAATGATCAAAGAAATACTCCAGGTGGCTGAAAAATGAAGCAAAATAAATAATTCAGATAAAGGAAAAGCAGTATAAATGATTGCTCAGTAGAGAACACAAAAACTTTTAAGTTAATTTCTCAGTAATTGTAGTTAACATGATTATAAAACAATGTAAATGTCAAAAAATAATTCTGGAAAAAGATGACATCTAACATAAAAATATATTAATTATAATATTCTTATTCTCAAAGCCAGATGGAGCTGGAAAAGGAATTGATGATAATAATACTGGTAATTATAGCTTCCATTTTTAGAAGTTACTGTGTATTAAGCACAAAAATAATGCTGATATAAATATTGTTTTTCATAAATCTTTGTACACATCTCTAATACTAATTCCTTAACATAAATTCTTAGAAAGTGAAATACTGAGCCTGAGCATTTTAAAAATCTTTCCATATGATGGGAGGTTGAACTCTCACCAGAAGTATGTAAGCTTTCATTTCTCTGAACCCTTTTGCCTACACAGTTATTATCATTCTGCAGTTAGTAATAGTTAATTTCATGTATTGGAAGTAAAGAATTTGAAAAAATTTGTATAAATTAATTGAAGGTTATTTGCTATAATTCTATAACTTTCACTGATGTACTTAAAAAGCAGAGACTCCCTGGTGGTTCAGCAGTAAAGAATCCGCCTACAATGCAGGAGATGAGGGTTCGATTTCTGGGTCGGGAAGATCCCTAGAGGAGGGCATGGCAACTCACTCTGGTATTCTTGCCTGGAAAATCCCATGGATAGAAGATCCTGGGATTTTAGTCCATGAGATTGAGAAGAGTTGGACACGGCTGAAGTGACTGAGCATACACACACCCCTCCCACACTTTATTTATCTATTTAAAAATTTTTATTGGAGTATAGTTAATGTACAATATTGTGTTAGTTTCAGGTGTACAGCTAAGTGAATCAGTTGTACATATACATATATTCATTCCTTTTTTGGGGGGATTATTTTCCCATATAGGTCGTTACAGAGTACTGAGTAGAGCTCCCTGTGCTATACAGAGTGTTCTTATTAGTTATCTATTTTATATATAGTAGTGTGCATATGTCTTTAGATTTTTTCGTTTTTCAAGAAAGTGTTAAGTGGCATGTTTTCCTTGTATATGAGTAACAATTTGGCAGGATGTCAAATTCTTTGTTTGGAGACAAAATTTATGACCCACAATTGGGGGTTGGTTAAATAATTGACTGCACGTTCCTTAGATGGAATTCTCTTACATCCATTCAAAATCACATTCATATTCACAACATAATAACAAGTGAAAAAATACTTTATATGAGATGATCCCATTTCTGTGGTTAAAACATAGCTTGTTGTTCTTGTTTAGTTGCTGAGTCGTGTCTGACTCTTTTGCGACCCTATGAACTATATAGCCCTCCAGGCTCCTCTGGCCATGGGATTTCCGAGGCAAGAATACTGGAGTGGGCTGCCATTTCCTTCTCCATAAAGCATACATATTATATACAAATAATAAGGATGTATATGAACTACGAACAGGGACTAAGAGTTGAGAATACAAATATTTTTCTGTATGCTTTTCTCTATTTTTCAAGTTTTCTCCTTCAAAATTTTAATACATGGGATAAAAGGATACCTTGTAAGTCAGCTGAATTCATAGGGGAACTTTTAAGTTTCCCAAGAACTAGGATAGTATCTGGTTTTGCAGGGGGTACTTTGCCAATGTTCGTTGAATGACTGAGTGAGTGAGTGAGTGAATGAGTAAAAGTTGATATGAGTTCCCCAGGCAGAATACTGTACCTTTCCTTGGAGCGTCTTTGGATTGCCTGCCTTCTCCCTGGACCATATCCATTTGCTTCCTGCTGCCAGATGCTCAGTAGCCTTGACTCCCACTCATCTCCCTGCCTGGATCTTCGCAGCTCCAAGCCATGGAATATCTCCCAGACCTCCTCCAGCTGGCCGCAGCTGCAGGCTCCCCAGGTCGCCCACTCCACCTGCTAGTCCTGGGCCCCAGATCTTCCTCTCTGGGGCCCCACTTAAGCCTTGACTTTTCTAGTTCTTCTTCCTTCTGGGGTAGAAACCACCACTGGAGAAACTTCTTCCCTAATACCTTGAGAAATTGATCCAGGCCAACAGCAACATTGATACCACCCTATTAAGACCAGCATTATTCCAAGCCCCACTTCCCAGTTAATAAGTTTCCTTGAAGGGAACTTTAATTTCTAAAAAATCACAAATTAATTCATAAACTAAATTGCCCCTTGAGAGCAGGACTTTGCTATTGTTTAGTCGCTCAGATCAGATCAGATCAGTCGCTCAGTCGTGTCCAACTCTTTGCGACCCCATGAATCGCAGCACGCCAGGCCTCCCTGTCCATCACCAACTCCCGGAGTTCACAGAGACTCACGTCCATCGAGTCAGTAATGCCATCCAGCCATCTCATCCTCTGTCATCCCCTTCTCCTCCTGCCCCCAATCCCTCCCAGCATCAGAGTCTTTTCCAATGACTCAACTCTTCGCATGAGGTGGCCAAAGTACTGGAGTTTCAGCTTTAGCATCATTCCTTCCAAAGAAATCCCAGGGCTGATCTCCTTCAGAATGGACTGGTTGGATCTCAGTCCTGTCTAATTCTTAGAGATTCCAGGGGCTGTAGCCTGCCATGCTCCCTTGTCCATGGGATTTCCCAGGCAACAATACTGGAGTGTTCTTGCCTGGGAAGCTCCTTCCCAGGAGGAGCCATTTCCTCCTCCAAGTGGTCTTCCCAACCCAGGGATCAAACCCACATCTCCTGTGCTGATGGGCAGATTCCTTATCATTGAGCCACCTGGGAAGCCTGAGAGCAGAGCTAATAGACCCCATAAATACCAAGTGATGCACCAACTGGTTGCATTCTGATTTGTCAGTACCCATGCTCTGCTGCTGCTGCTGCATCGCTTCAGTCGTGTCCAACTCTGTGCGACCCCAGAGATGGCAGCCCACCAGGCTTCCCGTCCCTGGGATTCTCCAGGCAAGAACACTGGAGTGGGTTGCCATTTCCTTCTCCAATGCATGAAAGTGAAAGTGAAGTCGCTCAGTCCTGTCCGACTCTAGCGACCCCATGGACTGCAGCCCACCAGGCTCCTCCGTCCATGGGATTTTCCAGGCAAAAGTACTGGAGTGGGGTGCCATTGCCTTCTCCACCCATGCTCTACCAGTGCTTAAATATTTTTAATTTCACCCTTACTTCCATGGGAGTTTGAGGAAGAAACAGTTGGACAGTTTTCTTTGGCTGAATGAGACGTAGCAGATCGGTCTAACACATTTGGCCCTATCAAAAATAACTGAGATTATATAACCATAACCTCTCCCCAGAGCAAATATGCATTTGAGAGGCAGTGAAACATACATAATTACAGATGTAAAACACTAAAAATAGGCTCTGTGCCCCACACAGGCAGCGAAGAGCGTAGCACTTGAGTGCAATGCTGCCACGTATCGCGAGATTAATAGGAGCCATGACACCACCCCAGGTGGCCAAGCGAGGCGATGCGGAGCTATTACTGATGTGAGAAGATAGAGCGAATTGAAACGTTCCTCTGCGGAGGAGGTTGCGGCTGCTTTGAGCCTGTCGAAGCCTGTTCCAACAGACTGTGGTCTTCTCCCGGAGACAGGAAGTGAGAAGTCATCAATCTACCATGATGATTATATTGTTGCGTTATATTACATTATTATTATAGCCAATCAGTATGAATATGGGTTTCCCAGGTAGCTCAATGGTAAAGAATCTGCTTGCCAATGCAGAAGATGCAGGATGCGTGGGTTCAATCCCTGGGTTGAGAAGATTCCCCTAGAGGGGGAAATGACAACCCATTCCAGGGTTCTTGCCTGAAGAATCCCATGGACAGAGGAGCCTGGCAGTCTATAGTCCATGGGGCTGCAAAAGAGTTGGACACCACTTAGCAACTAAACAACAAGTCAGTATGAATAACAAAAGCAATAATAATAATAGGAGCTTGTGTTTAAAAGCACATGCTGTATATTTAGAAAAATTTTCATCTTTATCCAATTCAGCTGGTCTGTGTAGAGGACTGTTTCAGGCAGTCTTGCTATGGAACAAATCAGCCCAACACTTGATGACTGAAAGCAACAAGGACTTATTATTTCTCACAATTCTGTAAGTAGTCAAGACAATTGTACTTGTTTCAGCTGGAAGGTCCACTAGTCTGGAAGATCCCAAGATGGCCTCATTCATGTCTAGCATCTGTGCTGGGCCTCCAAGCATCCCTCTGTGCATCCTCTTACCCTCCAGGAGACTAGACCAGCTTCCTCACTTGGTGGTCTCAGGGGCAGCATTCCAAGAGGACTATGGTAGAAGACACAAGGCTTTTTAAGGCCTCTCTTTCAAAGGTGTATGACATCACTTTTATCATGTTTTATTGGCCAAAACCAGTCACAAAGCCAGCGCCTGTTCAGAAGTAGAGAAATAGATTGTGCCACTCTATACCAGGAGCAGCATAATGTTTTAACCATATCTCACTTAAGACAAAGGGGCTGTGTAATTTACTTACCTCATCTCATTGAATTCTCATAAGAGCCTTGAAAAGGAAAGGATTGCTACCTACACTTCATAGTATCATACACATCATGGTATATATGTACAATAGAATATTACTCAGCCATAAAAAAGGATGAAGTTGGGTCATCTGTAGCAATGTGGATGGACCTAGAGTCTGTCATACAGAGTGAAGTCAGAAAGAGAAAAGTAAATATTGTATATTAAATTGTATAAATATTGTATTGTATCTATATTGTATTGTAAAAATTGTATAAATATTGTATATATGGAATCTAGAAAAATTGTACAGATGAACCTATTTGCAGGGCAGGAATAGAGATACAGACATGGAGAAGAGACTTGTGGACACAGGGTGAAGGAGAGGGTGGGATGAGCTAGGAGAGTGGCATTGACGTATATACACGGCTGTGCATGAAACAGATAGCCAGTGGGGAAGCTGCTGTATTGCACTGGGAACTCACCTTGGTACTCTGTGATGACCCAGAGGAGTGGGAGGGAGGGTGGGAGGCTCAAGAGGGAGGAGCATATATATATATATATATATATATATATATATATATGATTCATTTTGTTGTACGTCAGAAACTAATACAACATTGTAAGGGAATTATACTCCAATAAAAGAAAAATTAAAACAGAAAAGATTACGTGACATCAAAATCCATTTTCTTCCCCCATGCTCCACATTCCCTCCTAACTTACCTAATTTGATTTCTATACTCGCGTTATGGGTATAACGTGAGTGATAATGAAAGGAAGTAAGAACCATTTAGAACATCCCCAGACAGCTTCTGGGCTGACCATTATTTCACAATCTGTTTCTCACCAGATCCTAACCAACCCATTGCATCTGGGGCCTCACTTGGCCACATCCAAGAGCCATACATATTCTGGCTGTCTGATCAGGCAAGGCCTCTGTCGAAAGCAGCAGTGATCCTACCTGCTGTGATGGGGCGGTGGGCACAGTGCTCTTGCCTACTGTTGATGATGCACCTCTGTGGTACTGGTGACTTCACTGAAACCAACTTAGCTGACTTTCGTAGTAACACCATGAAGCAGGCAGGAGTTTTTATGGCTGTCAGCACATGGCAGACCTGGGATCTCAAAATCAGATCACCTGCCTCCAGGATCACCCCAACTCTCATTCCAAAGCCAGCATCATGACCAACACCTTCTCACCCGCCAGGCCAGCCTCCCGGTCATCCACGCCTGGAGAAGCACCTGAACTATGGAATCCCACTTTTATAGTGAGCGAGACTAGGGTGCGGGACAGTGTGATGGGTTTCTCTACTAGTCTCCAGGGACATTGGTGGCAGAGCTAGAACCCAGGCCTCCTGCCCCCCAGCCCTGAGTTTTGCCTGGGAAGAAAAGAAGGAAGAGTCTTAAACGCTGATGACACTCCCTGAGCCTGAGTGCCCCATGTCAGCGTGGATTTGGCAGCATCCTTCCATGGCAAGTGAGGATGAAATCATTTAAAAATAAGAGAACTTCCTGTCTTCTCCAAGCTGGCCAAAGAGTCCAAACTTCTTTCCCTCTGGGATGGACACGGATCTTGGGATCACAACCTGAGATTGGGGATGTACAGTAATACTGGAGAAGATGCCAAGGATTGAGGCAGTGGGCTGGGGACCCCAGGCTCACACTCTGGCTAACTCCCTTCTCCCATGCCCACCAGACCTCACACTGCTGAATCTGGCTTTGCAACACAACCTCCAAGAAGTCACAAATCAGACCACCAGACCAGCAAATTAGAGTGTGATTTGTTCCCGGTTTTCTGTAGTTAGTGAGTTGCCCAAATGCTCATCTACATGAGTTTACAGAGGCACCCACAGTCCATCAGCGGAGAGATCCAGAGTGAGGGGAGATGGTGGGAAAGAGACCATCTCTAGGAATGACTGTTTCATTGGGTCAATTGCACTCAGGGGGCATTAGCAGTGAACAACCCACTTGCCAATGTAGGAGATGTATAAGAGACACGGGTTTGATGGCAACCCGATTCAGTATCCCTGCCTGGAAAATTCCATGGACAGAGGAGCCTGGTGGGCTAGCGTCCATAGAGCCACAAAGAGTTGGACACGACTGAGCTTGTGTGCACACGTGCGTTGCAGGTAAAATGTGGTAGGAACACCATGTATTTTGATGGCACATTACAGGTTATAAAGCACAGTAACATCACCTGTTCCTGAAAAGTGATCTTATTTTAGCTCTTTTTAAATCTATGATGCCAGGTACTGTGGTAAATACTTTATATATTTTTTAAATTATTTTTTATTGTGGTAAAATATACATAGTTCAAAATGTATAGTCTTAACATAAATTTTTCATACATGCATAGATACACTTGAACTGCACATATTTTTGTGTGCAGTTCAGTGACATTAAATCCATTTGCATAGGTGTACAACAATCACCCCAACGCATCTCCAGAACTTTTCTCTCTTTCAAAACTGAACCTCTGTACCCGTTAAACGGTAATTTCCATTCCCTCTTCTCCAGCCTCTGGAAACCACCATTCTACCTTCTGTCTCTGTGAATTTGACTAATCTGATACCTCATATAAGTAGAACCATACAGTGTCTGCCCTTGGGAATCTGGCTTTGTTCATTTAGCATAGTGTTTTCAAAGTTCATCCATGTCCTGGCACGTGTCAAATTTTCCCTCCTTAAGACTGAATAATATTCCATTCTATGAAGAGATCACATTTTGTTTATCTATTCACCTGTTGATGGACACTTGGGTTAGTTCCACCCTTTGGCTATTGTGAATGATGCTTTTATGAACACTGGTATACAATTTTATATGCTTTTTGTCACTCTTCAAATCTTGCAGATGTTATTGCTTTGTCATTTTAAGATGAGGAACCAGAGGTGGAGAGAAGGCACGCCTGCCTGAGAGCGCACTCAGAAGATGGCACGGCCAGGACTTGATGTTGTCTAAACCCAGAGTCTTAAACTACATTAAACTCCATTGTTTCCTTGTAGAGAAATATACAGAATTCTGTAAGTGGATATACTTACTTATGGAAAAATGTATATAACAGTCGGTAGTTCATGAAAGTAAATCTATAATTAAGATCCAATGAAAGACACAAATTTTGGACATTAAAATCAAAATATCTTATTCTCAGAGCAGACTAGTAGGTGTGTGAGGGTGAAGAGATCAGAGACCATTGCTAATTTCATTGCTAATATCAGTGCTGATGTGGAAGGCAAGCCTTGGATATCTGAAGTGATGGGTCCAAGGCCACAGAGCAGAGCCAGGTCCCTGCCTGGGTGTTCTAGGACATTTCTAAAATATCAAAGGAAATAAACATGTATTCTGACGAACAAATCCACACCCTCAGGTGGACATGGAGCCTGGGTGTTGGAATGGCCCTTTCCGGAAGACAGTGGCTACACGTAACAGAGGTCCCCTCTGTGAACTGATGAAATGCTGAGTGCAAAGAGCATGCACCTGCTCTTTGGTCCTCACAAGAGCTATGTTGTTGCTAGCACCACTTTACAGATGGAGAAACTGAGGCTCAGAGTGATTAATTAACAGTTCTACTGGCACAGAGCTAGAAAGTTGCAGAGATGGGATGCCAAAAGTTGAGTCAAACTCTTAATCCCTTAATTCTTCCCCAGCAAGAGGACCGGGTGTGGTGTCAGAAACAAATGAGCATCCCATCCCCTCCCCCTGACCCCGTAACCTCCCATCTCAGCGTGGGTGCTCATCAGCAGGGTTGCCCCTCTGATCCATGCCTATCTCCACCCTCCCCTGGGACTTCCTGGGGTGAATTGACTACAGAGGCTCTTGATTCTTTTATACAATCTTAGTCTGTTTTCCCAAAAGAACTGCTTATTCTTTTTGTTCATTTATGTATTCATTCACTCACCAAATATTTATTGAGGTCCCATCATGTCCCAGCCATGGTCCTGACACCGAACCTACAAAAGTGAACAAGACAGACACTGTCTCTGCCCCAAGGATTCTAGTTGAAGGGGAGACAGACATAACAGAATAATAGCATGATTTCAGGTGGTGACAAAAATTAAAGCCATAATGGAAAAGAAAAAAAGGTAAAGAGAAGCGGGTGGAAGAGGGGTGATTACTTTAGACAGGGTAATCAAGGAGGGCTGCATGGAGGAGGTGATATAAAAGCAGAGGTAGCCATGTGAAGGATGGCTTGGGTGAGAGAGGGGTGGTGGAGAGGGAATTCTAGTGTAAAAGTCCCGAGGTAGGGATGAGCTTGGAGGGTTTGAAGATGGACAAAGAGGAGATTCGTTATGTCTGGGATGGCCTGGAGTGGAGGGAAGAGGTTTACCCAGGTTGGAGAGGTGGATGGAGAACTCTGAGCCCGTGGCTAGCTATGGTGAGGAGGTTAGGAGTTACAGTGGTGGAGGTGGGAAGCCACTGGAGGCTTCTGAGGAAGGATTTGGATTTTGATGGCAGGGAGGGGATCGGCGCTGGAGACTTGGAAGCCACCAGTTACTGGGAATTTCCCAACACCACCCGCTTAAGGACTCAGGCAAAACTCAGGCTCACCCTGTCACAAAGGATGCCCCCTTTCCAACACACACACATAAATGCGCGCGCACACACACACACACGCATGCACACACACACTCACACCTATAAAGGATCCTGCTTGTGTTTTCTTATTTCATCAGCTCTGAAGAAGAAGGAAAAGTCAAGAAAACCAAAAGAAACATCAGACTTGTTATTCTGACTTGGCGTCAGGGACCTCCCAGATACGCCTCTCTCAACACGGCACTTCCCCTTTAAAACTGTCGCCTTTCCAGGGCTGTTTCTTCAGCTGGCTGGAGCAGTGAGGAGGCTGCAAGCCCTGCAGGTTTGGGAAACCCAGAGGACAGAGGGTTAGCGGCTGGGGGAGGAGAGGGAGGGAAGGGGCAGGGGGCAGGCAGCAGAGAGCTCTCGAAACATCTGGAAATTGCCTGCTGCGAAGGCTGTGGGGTCCGGGTTCTAAGGAACCTGAAGCCATTGCTGGATTGGTCTCCCCTTTGTGTCAGGCACAGAGCCAGGCTGCCCCAACCAACATCTGCTGGGACACCTTCCCATGCCACTTGTCTCAGAGCGAGCCTGTGTGGCTGGCATGAGGAGTCCCACTCATCCTAGGTGATGAGGCTGGGACTGTTTTGTAGTCTAAGTAAACAGGGAAGTGTAATAACAGCTCAGACTTTAAGACTGATGGACTTGTCTCCAGGCTCAGTTCTTCCACTTACCTGTGTGACCTTAGACAAATGACTTAACCTCTCTGAGCCTCAGTTTTCCTAATCTACAAAAAGGGCATATTGATACCCACCTCTTGGATATCGGATTGTTGTGAGGGTTAAGTAGGAAAATAAACAGGAAGAGCTTCAGTCAGGACCTGATGCTGACAAGTACTCAAAAAGCAGTACAAAAATTATTTCAGTATTATTATTGTTGTTGTCTTGAGGGCAGAGAGCTAGGAAGGAGGAACTGGGATTCACACCCTCACTTGTCAGACTCTGAATATTCTGTTTGTTCTGCCACCCCCTGCTTATTACAGCGATCACATCAAGTGGGCAGGGTCTACACTCCCCTGATTTTGACCTGATAACCATGGAACCAGGATCTCCCAGTGGGTTCCCAGTGGGGGTGCTGACCTGGCAGCTGCAATGTGTGTCAGAGAACAGAGCAGACATGAGGGAGGGAGCAAGGGAGGGAAGAAGAAGTAAGGAACAGGACCCAGGTCCATCCTCCACCCCAGGATCTGTGAGGCTGGCAGTCTGCACCATCCAGAATATCCACAATTTCTCCCATTCTCCACACTCTCCACTCTTACATCAAGGTGGAACCTCTGCCTTTTCTCTTTATCCTGAGTGGACCTTGTGAACGTCAACCAGAGTATGGTGGCGACGACTCTGTGTGACTTCCAGTGTCGTGCTCTCAGGGAAGAAAGAGTCAGGAAGGGTCTGGGGGCCCAGGGGATGGATACGGGGTGGTGCCTGGAGAAGGGGACCCTAGGTTCTGAGGTAGATTGCCTCATTCATTTCCTACTCATGAATTCACTTATCAAATACATATTGAGCACCTACTATGTGCCAGGCACTCTTCCAGGTACTGAGAAAACAAGACTGAACAAAACAGGCCAATCTCCCTGATTTCAAGGGCTTCACATTCTACGGGGGGGTACAGATAAAAAACCAAAAAAATCATACTCCTTCCACAAGTCATCCAGGCTTAGACTTTCTCACTGCACCCTCCTATTGGAAAGAGTAAAACCCCTGGACGTTCCGCCTTGGTGCCTGGAGCCCCTGGACGGGCCCGTCACGGTGCAATGTGATGCACAGCGCCGCCGGGCTGCAGGTCAGGAGCCCCGGGTTCGAGTCGTCGTTCAGTGATCTGGCCAAGTCATGTTGTCACTCTCTTCCTCAGTTTGCTCACCTATCAAATGGGGATCATCAACCCAGTTCTGGTTGCCTCCCAAGAATGCTGTGAAGTCAAATTGGGCCTGGTTGTAAAAAACAGTTTACAAATCTCAAAGTGCTATTTAGGTGTGTGTGTTAGTCGCTCAGTTGTGTCTGACTCTTTGGGACCCCATGGACTGTAGCCCTCCAGGTTCCTCTGTCCATGGAATTGTCCAGGCAAGAATACTGGAGTGGGTTGCTATTTTGCTTCTCCTGGGAACCTTCCTGACCCAGGGAATCAAACCCAGGTCTTTTGCATTGGCAGGCAGATTCTTTACCATCTGAGCCACCAAGGAAGCTGTTTAGGTATAAGAAATTAGAATGCCCATGATGAGCTCTGGCCAGAAAGGCTGAATTCTTTCCAGCACATCTTCCTAATTCAGGCCATAAACTGGGGTGGGAAGAGGAGAAGGGCCTGCCTTGCCAGGAAGCAGCCGTTGACACCAATGTGGTGAAACCAAAGGTCCCACTTGGAGCCACGGGCCTTGTTCACACCTGTGCATGGGGCAGAGATGACAGCCTCACCTGTGAACTTCCCAGCCTTCCCTCATTTTGCCCATGTTGGCTCCCCCAAACCCTCTCTGGTGGGGGCTGGGGTTGAACTTGAGAATCTGTCACTTTGCATCACTGGGTAGGAAAATCAGTCAGACTGACAATTTATTTCATCAAAGCCTCATTTTCCATCTCAGTCATTACATAGAATTTTGCTTTAAAATGATTAATAAGTTCGAATCCATATAGCAAGTTATAGATTAACAATTGTGGGCCCCAGAGGCGAGAACAAAAGAAACTTCATTATTGCATTTCATTCATCAAACCTCTAATTAAGAATGTCATGCCTTATGCGCCTTTTCCTTCCAACTCTGAACAATAGGCCATTTCCCAGGACTCTGTGTGACCTAACAACAACCCAAAAAATGAATATGTCCACCTGCGAGGAAAAATATCACCCTGGATTTACAATGGCCCACAGAGCTAAGAAAAGGAATTCTCAAGAATGTTCCTCTGGGCTTTAGTGACCGGGCCGGGCAAACCTTAGCAGGAAAAGGGAATTGCGAGGCTCTGGTTTTCAGCAGGCCTCAAGAAAAATATTCAAATGATGCTTTTGCAAGTTACATGCCTGCAATTATTCCAAAAACAACACCCTGAAATAGATGAACCAGTGGGTCAGGAAACGATTTTCCTTAGAGAGTAATGTCTCCTGCAACCTGCCAGCCATGTGAGTGATTTACACGCCAGCCTTGCAGGTATTATGGGCTGCCCTCACAGACGCACGGCTCCTCCGCCTGGTCCTTGCACGCTTCCCACCAATCTGGAGCTGGCTCGGCCTCCATGGCATTTTTAGGTAGACTGTGGGCTCTTTCACAGGCTCTTGTGCTTTCTTCCACTGCCCCCACCTCATAAGCGCACCTTATGTGTCTCCAAGGCTCGCTCAGCTCCTTCCTCTCCGCTGGAGACGTTTTTCCGTCTCACTCAGCATTTCCATCCGCCGGGGTTCATGCCGGCCAGCAGCCACCTGACCCCTGGTGAACTTTCCTGGGAAAGTCTCCCAGTTCTCCCACTCACCGCCCTTGCCTCCAGGTATGTGCTCATCAGACCCAGAAGACAAGGAAGTGGAGAGCCATGCAGCAGCTCTCAGAAGGCTCTTGCCTTCCTCTGAAGGACAGTTACTCCTTTGCCAGGCTGCGTGTGAGGAGCGGAGGTTGTGACGCTGACCAAGCTAAGTTCCCTTTGGAAAATAAAACACGAAACCACTAGAACAGGTTGTTACCTGTGCACTAAAAGCAAACACGATGTTGGGGTGAGGAAAGAGGGGCTGCAGAGGGGATGTTATTACAAGGCTATATGACAAACCTAGACAGTATATTAAAAAACAGAGACATCACATGGCTGACAAAGTCCATATAGGCAAGGCTGTGGTTCTTCCAGTGGTCATGTATGGACGTGAGAGTTGGACCATGAAGAAGGCTGAGCACCCAAAAATTGTTGCTTTCAAACTGTGGTGCTGGAGAAGACTTTTGAGAGTCCCTTGGACTGCAAGGAGATCAAACCAATCAATCCTAAAGGAAATTAACCCTAAATATTCAGTGAAAGGACTGATGCTGAAGCTGAAGCTCCAATACTTTGGCCACCTGATAAGAAGAGCCAACTCATTGGAAAAGCACACTCATCATCCCGACTGATGCTGGGAAAGATTGAAGGCAAAAGTAGAAGGGGGTGGCAGAAGGTGAGATGGTTCAATAGCATCACCAACTCAATGAACATGAATTTGAACAAACTCTGAGAGGATGCTGGGTAGGACAGAGAGCAAGCCCCGCTCCTGCTTGCCTAAACAATGCCTTTAGAAGAGTTAGTAAAATGTTTCTCCTCTGGACAGATGTGGCCCCTGGGTGTGTGGTTTCTAGAACAGTTGGTGCATTTGGCAAAGGAAAGGCTCTCATTCCCCCAGACTAACAGTGCTCCCACCATGCACACAGCTTGGCTGCAGAACTGGGCTAATGTTGGCCCTCCTCAGGCAAGTTTCCCCAAGACAGGGAGCAACCCACATATCTCTATGTGGGGTTACTCCTGGGAAATACCATTTAAGGAGATGCTGGAGGGGTGGTGTTACTGGTCGAATGATGTTTTCACCCAAATTTCTATTGAAGCCCTGATCCCCAGCACCTCAGAAAGTGATGACATTGGAGACAAGGCTTTTACAGAGGTGATTACGTTCAAATGAGGCCTTGAGTGGGCCCTAATCCAAAATGAGTGCCTTCCTTCTATGAAGAGGAAATTTGGAGGGTTCCCTTGTGGCTGAGTGATTAGGATTTCTTGCTCTCATTGCTGAGGGTCTGGGTTCAGTCCCTGACTGGGGATCTAAGATCCTTCATGCTGCACTGTATGGCCAAAAATACATATAAGAAGAGGAAGAAATTTGGACACAGAGATGCCAGGATGTGCACACACAGAGAAAAGACATTGTGAGGCAACAGGGAGAAGGCGGTGTCTATAAACCAAGGAGAGAGGCCTCAGGAGGAGCCAACCCTGCAGGCAGACACCTTGAGCTCAGACTTCCAGCCTCCAAAACTTCGAGAAAGTATTTATCTGTTGCTGGAGCCATCTAGTCTGTGTTTTTGGGAAGGAGCCATCCAGTTTCCCTGCAAAGGGCTTCCCAGGTGGTGCTAGTGGTACAGAATCTGCTGGCCAATGCAGGAGACACAAGAGATGCAGGTTCGATCCCTGGGTCGGGAAGATCCTCTGGAGAAGGAAATGGTAACCTACTCCAGCATTCTTGCCTGGAGAATCCCATGGACAGAGGAGCCTGGTGGGCTAAAGTCCATGGAGTCAAAAACAGTTGGACATGACTGAGCGACTAATCACAGTATCCAGTTTCCCAGCAAAAGAAATTGTAGGTAGGAAGGTGCCAAGCCAAGGCAGTACTTGGTGTGTTTAAAGACCAGAAAGGCTGCCAGTGGGGCTGGGACCCAGGAAACCAGGCAGGGAGGGAGGACCCAAGGGGTTGGTGAGGCCTCAGACTCAGGCAGGGGACTGCAGTGGCGGGCATGACTCAGGCAGGAGAGGCCCCAGGTCCGAGGCCATCTTCCCACGTAGAGTTGGGGCAGAGGAGGGGTACACGGATGGACGATGGGCCTCTGGGGGCTAGCCTAGCACTACTTCTTGCTTGAGGAGGACCCGTGACTGCAGGGCTCCCATACCTCACGTTATAACCAGAAAGCAAAGCCCAGAGCGAAGGTGGCATGCACCGCCATCCCTGGATATCTATCTTTTTAATTTTTAAATTTTATTATCTATTTATTTTTGGCTATGTTAGATCTTTGTTGCTATGCACAGGTTTTCTTTAGTTGTGGCGAGCATGGACTATTCTCTAGTTTCTGTTGTTTTTTAGTCACTGAGTCGTGTCTGGCTCTTTGCAACCCCATGGACTGCAGCACACCAGGCTTCCTTGTCCTTCACCATCTCCCAGAGCTTGCTCAAACTCACGTCCATTGAGTCAGTGATGCCATCCAACCATTTCATCTTCTGTCATCCCCTTCTCCTCCTGCCTTCAATCTTTCCCAGCATCAGGGTCTAGTTGTGTGCGGGCTTATTGTGATGGCTTCGCTTGTTGCAGAGCACAGGCTTCAGGGCACACAGGCTTCAGCAGTTGTGGTTCATGGGCTTAGTTGCCTGGAGACATGTGGGATCCTCCCAGGCCAGGGATCGAACCCACGTCCCCTGCATTGGCAGGTCGATTCTTAACCATTAGACCACTAGGCAAGTCCCCAGATAACATTTTGCATGCAGAGTTTTTCTTTTCTTTCTAAGGATTCATTCTTTAAAATAAGTCCCAGGAGGGAGATAATAAGAACATGAACATTTGCTTTGGGTCACTTGTTTATGCCTCATTCAGAACCAATTTGACCACATGGCTTACTTATTGAAATGTTGCTCTTTTTAAACAGCCCCTCCACAGATGTGAGGGCCCCGACTTACTCCCCTTCAGTGGAGGGATGGGCGCAGGAACTAGGAACTCCGTCCAAAGTCTCCCGGCATTCGTTCAGAATCGTCACCTCATTGTCAGAGACTCTGGGCACGGTTCACACATGCAAACCGCCTGCACCTCCCCACCACGGCCCCCCAGAAGTGGAGGCCGAGCTTCCTGAGTCTCACATGAGCCCTCAAGCCTCTCTTTTCACCACATTCCCAGCCTCGCTCAGCACCTCCTCTTCAGCCCCAAGAGGAAAGATGCAAATTCCAACTGGGTACTTAGAGCCCTTAAGCTTGCTCAGACCCTGGAGGGAATGGTTGATTAAGAAAGACAGCAAAGATTCTGGGATCCTGAGGCCTGGGTCGGAACTCAGCTCCTCCCTGCCCCTACTCCTGGCTGTGCTTGGTCGGTATTACTTGACTTTTCTGAGTCTCAGTTTGCTTCTCAGAAAGGCGAGGGTCCTGATGATTTCCTTCTCGATAGGGCTGTTCTGAGAACAGGGTGAGGTAGAAGTGTAGCTTTGCTCTCATCAAGGAGCCATGGCTGAAGTAACAGACCTTCTTCTCATTTAGCTCAAGAGAAGGGAAAGAGTAGGGTGGGGGTAATTATGAAATACAGGGATCTGGAGGCATCTGCAAAGAACTATCCTTCAGGGGTTAGAGTGTCCCGAGGCAGATTTATCTTCCCGGGTGGAAAGGCCTGAGGAGGGGGCTTCCCTTTCCAGGAGGAGGCGGGGCCCCTGGCTGGCTCTCTCCTGAGGAGTTTCCTGTCACGCAGCAGCCTATGCATGGTCCAAGGCGGCCACTGTCTCTGACAACCTGCCTCCCACCTGCCACCCTTTCTGCTTCAAGACCCACAGTTGACACCCCATTTCCTCCAGGTACTCGGTATCTCTTGATCCAAATTCATCACAGAAAGCAGGGATCTGGTGGGCTCAGTGTGGAGCCTATGGGTGAGCTGTCTTTCACTGAGGAGCTGTGAAGGAGGCTGGATGCTGGGTGAGGTGACCATGGGTGATTTCTGAGGAGGAGAGAACTGTTATAAAATGCTCTGCAAAGGCTACTTTGTTTTGTTCTATTAATTTTACTGTTTTAACCCTACCAATCCTTATCTCTAAAATAGCCTATTGTCTGTTGACCATGATTTGCTCTTTCTCTCACACATGCTACCACTTTGTCCAGGTGGTGACCAGGTTTTAGAACTTGTCACCAATCCTTCTTGGACCCAGCACTCTGTCAGGAAGTGAACGTTTGTTACGTGTGTGAATAAGTCACCCCACGACCCTCCTCTTCAAAGTCTTTCTGAAGAGTTGGCCAATTGGCCAAAACTCAACTCTCTAGTCAGCAGAACAAGCTGCCCCCAGCGCTGACCACCAAGCCTCCGTCCCATCACTGGGATAAAACATTCTCTCTTGTTCCTCATTATTTAATCCCACCTTACTGGCTGTCAAGACCTCTGTGTTTCCACTTCTGGCCTGTGAGGAGTGCTCAGACATGTTACCCCACCTCCCCGAAGGAGTGGCTTTAGCCAGGCTGAACTACAATCCTCAGAATTCTTTGGAAATTCTTTAGAATTCTTTTTTAAATTACTTTTGGGTTTCCCTGCTCAGTTGGTAAAGAATCTGCCTGCAATGCAGGAGACCCTGGTTTGATTCCTGAGTCAGGAAGATTCACTGGAGAAGGGATAGGTTACCCACTCCAGTATTCTTGGGCTTTCCTTGTGGCTCTGCTGGTAAGGAATCTACCTGTAAATGTGGAAGACGTGGGTTCACTCCCTGGATTGGAAAGATCCCCTGGAGAAGGGAAAGGCTACCCACTCCAATATTCTGGCATGGACTGTCACAAAGAGTGAGACACAACTGAGTGACTTTCACTTCACTAATTGACTTTATTTTAAAGTTATATTATTATTATTTTGGCTGTGTTGGGTCTTCACTGATGCGCAGGCTTAGTTGTCCCATGGCATATGGGATCTTAGTTTCCCAAGCCTTACATTGGAAGGTGGATTACTTATCACTGGACCACGAGGGAAGTCCCCTCTTAAAAGTTCTTTGGAGTTCCAGTTGGAGGGTGGGGCACGGGGGCAACTTGGGGGAGATCTGGGGAGGGTGTGTGGGAGGGAGGCAGCAGGCATTTTGTAGCCGCATCTGCTGCCTCAACAAAAGGGAATAAGCAGCAGCTGCGGCTGCACCACTCGATCTTTCCCTGCATCTTTCTTGAGCATCCTGAGCTCTGATGAAGGCCTCCTGGTTCTGCTAACACCCACCCCACCGAGATCAGAGACAAAATTTCCATCTGTCCCTGGGGGCTCCAGCTCCTGCCACCGTTCTAGCTTGTTCTCACCCTCCTGACTTTACATCCATCTTCTTTTCCCTGAGGACAAGTTCCAGCCTCAGACATGGGAGAACAGCCTTCCAGGGACATCTTAATCAGCCCCCTAGCCCCATGTGTCACATCGAATCCTAGGAACAGGCACATCTCCTAGTGGGTTCTGCTTCTCAGATTGAACCCTGACTGATGTGTCTGCCAACACCTGTCTGCTCCCACGCAAACCGAGGAGGCTGGGCCCCAGTAAAACTGTAACGTTTCCCTTCTTCCCCTGTCTGGGTGGATGTGCTTTAAATTCAGAGGAATTCTAACATCATCAAAACAACTCCTTTGGAAACCAGGGCTATATTTACTACTAAAGTTATCAGCACCACATTTCTACTGAAAGGCAGACAAGGAGAAGGAAAAATATTCCTGGTTCCAGCTGACTTTGTGGGAGATGCTCTACAACTTTCAGATGAAATTTACATGCATCGGTAGGGGTATTGCTACCTCCAGGAAGCTAAGAGTCATCACCACTCACAGTGACATCTTATGTGTGCCTTCACAGGAGTGCCTCACAGCACTTGGACAGCAAAGCAAGGCAGGGAATGGCCTTGTCATATTATAGCTGAGGAGACTGAAGCTTGGGGTGGCTCTGTGATGTACCCAGGCTTCCATAACTCAAAAGCCAGAGGTTGCAAACCTAGGGGCCTGAGAACCCAGCACAGCCTTCGGTTTTGTTTTATTTGGCACAGGCAGTATTTTTTGTCTGGTTTGGTTTGTGTTTTTTATTAGCTTCCAACATTTGAAAATCAGGAAACTTGACTCTCTTCCCCCTTAAAAAAAAAAAAAAAGTCCAGATTTGTTCTTTGGCAGCAGACCCTGGAAGTCAGTAGAGGCTGCCCCCTTTAGATAGAGTGGGGGACCCCCAGTTCCTGTAGACTAATCTCCCTCTTTCACTGTTTGTATTATCTACAGGCTCCTGTTGGCATTTGCATTCAAGTTCCTTGAAGATGAACAGAATTGAGGCTCAAAGCCAGTCTGATCGCAATTCTGCTGCTCTTTCAGTGAATCCCAACACAATCGTGAACATTTAAAATATATACATTCTCAGTCTTTTGATAAGAATTTACTAAGTTTCTATTCTATGTAGCTTGGGGGCGGTAGTGAACAAAACAGGTATATAAGTGTGTGTACGTGTGTACATCAGCACACATGATCATTCTCATAAATTTGGTGTGAACATCAGTAGATGTTCAACACACAAGCCAGCTGTCATCTAAGACCCTCCCCACACGAAATGCAGACACTTTGATGTCCATCTCCATATTCCAGAGATTGCTTGCTTTTTCTGTCCACTCTTCTCTGAAAAGGTAGCAACTGATGTCCTTTTGGGAACGTAAGTGCTTCAGTTCAAGGTTTGGCTCCCTGGGTTCCTAAAAGACAGCTTACTGAAGCACATCGGCTCATGGAATGGTTAACTCCAGGGAAATTAAGTGAAACAGCCAGGCAATGGGCTGGGAAAGAGGACCAACTGTCCTGGTTGACCAGTTCCTAAAGCCAGACTTTTGGGGCTAATTCCATGGGAAAGTGGGTAGGAAACCGGAAGGAATTACTCACACTAGCTAGAAGGTTCCTCTTGACAATGAGATTTTCAGGGAGGGCCAAGATCAGTGGCTGGAGGGGGAGGGAGGTTGAAGAGTCATGCTGCTGATTTAAAAGCTTTCCAGTGGAGCTAGAGGAGTAAATCGGGAGTCTTTGCTCATCTTACAGGGTGGTGGGCTGTCATGCGAGAGGGCAGGGTCAGTTGTCAGCGAGGCCCCTCCTTCCCTTTACCTGGCTGTGTCATGGAGTAAGACTTTGCCTTTCTCCAGCCTCAACTTTCCCGTCTGTAAAGTGGGCACTTTGGACTCAAAGACCACCGAGCTCCATTCCAGTCATAACAATCTGCTGTGAACCATATAATGTCAAACCTACTTTTAGGGCTATTTTGCTTTGTTCAATAACCATGCAGTGTGACTGACCCCACAGTATTAGTAATGGCCAACATGTATTTTGTCTTTGCTAATACTAAGCACGCTTTAGGTATTTTAAATATATTAATGCATTTAGTTCCCACAACCAACCGAAATTAACAAGGGAAGAAACGGAGGCAAGGAGAGGTAAAGTAACTTGTTCCATGTTACAAAGCTGATAAGTGATGAGGCTGGGACTTAAACCCAGGCAGTCCAGCTCCAGCATCTCTGCTCTTGGCCTCCACCCTGCTACACCACCTCTCTTAAGGTGGGTCTTGTCTGTCTCTTTGGGAATTTTAAAGCTCTATTGATGAAAATTCATATGATTCATCATATGATGAAACTGGGGCACAGAATGTCACTGTACCGGGCAGTGGTTAGAAGTTCAGGGGTCCTCTGTGATTTGTTGCTTTCTACCTTGGGGGCCTTGGGAACATCACTGCAAGCCTCAGCCCACTCATGTGTAAAATTAGGCTAATAATTGTACCAGCTCATCCAGTCTTTGTGGGAAGGCAGGGAGAGATTGCCTGCAAGACTTTTAGCACATCACTCCCAGGTGTGCATCAGCAGGCGAGCATCTGTGTGTCCACTGGAGGACATATACTGGGATGTTCTTGTTCATAGGCTCACCATTTGTAATAGCACGAAACTGGAGAGTGCCCCCATGCCCATCAGCAAAGCAGAGATAAGTAGTGAGAGGGGTATTCACACAAAGGAATACTCTACCACTTCAAGAATGAAAGACCTGCAACCACACGCAGCAGCAGAGATGAGACCTGTAAGGGCTATGTCGAATGAAAGAAGCCACACACAGAAGAGTATATCCTGTGTGATTCCACTGACATCAAGTTCAAAAGTAATCTGGGCTGTTAAAAGTCAGGGGAGTGGGTCCCCTGAAGGGTAAAAGCATCATTGAAAGGCAGATGGGGGCAGTTTTGTGGGTGCTTCCATGTTCTGTCTCTTGATCTGATGCTGGTTACAGGAGTGTGCCTATTCATGAAAATTCATTGAGCTGTACTCTGATGAATACACTTGTTGTATATAAATTATATTCCAAATAATGTTTAAATTAAACAACCGAATAATAATTATTATTGTTATTATTATTAGAAATGATTGATAGCCAGTTCTGGGAGGGTGGGGAACTTGCTGTAGAAAAGAAGATGGTTTTAGGGCCAGCCAGCACAGCACCCTGCCCCTGCTCTACTTCTTCTAGCTGTGTGGCCTTGGGTACATTGCTTAACCTCTCTGAGCCTCAGTCTTATCTTCTGTAAAAATACCAAGTATCTCATCAGGGTGCCTTGGGACAAAATAAGAAAGTGCATGCAAAGTCTGGCATGAGATCTGGCACCTGATGTACACTCAATAAAAGGTCCTTTCCTCTTTACCTTATCTTTTGGTGTGCCTGGCACAGTGCAGGGTATGCATGTATGCCAACTGGTTTCAGTCATGTCTGACTCTTTGCAACCCCATGGACTATAGCCCACCGGGCTCCTCTGTCCATGGGATTCTCCAGACAAGAATACTGGAGTGGGTTACCCTGCCCTCCTCCAGGGAATCTTCTCAACCCAGGGATTGAACCCATGTCTCCTGGGGTTCCTGTAATACAGGTGGAGTCTTTACTGCTGAGCCACTGGGGTATACAGTAGGTGCCTAATTTTGGCTTGTTGAATTGCCCAGGAAACCTTTTGGCTGCTCTGGGGGTAGATGTGCCTCCTACATCTGCAGATGGGTAAATGAATGAACCCCCTGCTTCTCACTCAGATGCAGATGAGCCACCTGCTCAGAGGTCAGAACGTGTCTCCCTGTGCTCAGCTCACTCCCATGGGAACCCTGGGTTTGCCCTAAGCATATGTATTTCCTCTACCAGCTTGCCGGCTCTATTGCTTTCAGCAATGAGGCGTGGGGAAATCGCTCATCCCCTGTGTCAGCTAAGCTTCTCCCCTCTGGAGCTAAGCAAAGAGGGAACGGCCCTGAGTTCCACCAGATTTCCCTCCCCTTCTGGTTGGATTAAGCCCCGCTGATCCCTTGCAGCTTGGCTTTCCTTACTCTGTGTAAAGGCAGAGCCTGTGAGGTGGGCAGTACCTGAACTCCCCACAGGGCATCGTAGGAAGAGCCTTGGTGGTGTGCAGAGCCCTGGAGGAGTCTGAATCCTGATCGCACAGTGATAGCCTTCCCACCAAGGGCCATGGGTGGGTCTCCCTAGTGGACCCCACACCTCACGGCCTCTTCATCTTCCTGATGGAAACTAGAACAACTGCCACAGCTTCCATTTCACAGTAGGATAAACTGAGGCTTAGAAGGGAGATGAGCCTCAGAAGCTGCCCAGGCTGGGAGGCAGTGATGTCCAGGTCAAGGTCCTCACCTCCAATCTAGGGGGTCTCCTGTCCTGACTGCAGGAGTCCACAGTGCCAGTCAGGCAGAGTGATGCTTGCCTGGAAATCACTGCTTTATTCTCTGCCATTCCTGAGCCTGCAGACACTTCCCTGTTTCCTGCTTCATTCCATGAGTTCAGCCACCAGATAGGTATTCGGTTTCTACTACATGACAGTCACTGGTCCGAGTGCTGGGGATGAAGACCTCATCCCTGCCCACTTGGAGCTGATGCTCACTGGTGCACTTTATGACTAATGGCTCAGAAACTAAGTAACAATGCTTTCATGAGACAGATTTTCTCCTCTTACACTTCGTTCCTTTCACCAGCTCTGCCAGACCCCAGCATGGCATTGTCACTCACATGGTCACCATCGAAGAAAGGGAAGTGTAGGGCAGGCAGTGTCCTTAAAGGGCCTGACCCCAGGGTTGAACACAGCATTTATGCTCATGTCCCATTGGGCTGATCTTAGTCACGAGGTCTCATCTAGCAGCAAGGAAAGCTGGGAAATGTAGTCTCCAGCTGGGTGGCCCTCTGCCCAGCTAAAACTTGCAGGTGTTGTGACTAAAAGGGAGAGTTGAAGGATGGATGTGGGAGCTCTCTCTGCCACACTGGAAGAGACAACAATAAATAGATACCTTTATACCCTAAGTCAAGTGGACAGAGAAGGGATCTTAAGATGACATTTGAGCAGAAGTTTGAATGAATTAAGGTAGCCACACACTATCTAAGGGAAGAGGGTTCTAGCTGAAGGGAGCAGCAAGTAAAAGGCCCTAGGTAGGTTGGGGTGGGGTAGGGGTTCTGATATGTTTGAGAAAAGCAGCTAGATAATGACTACAAAGGGCCTGGTAGATCATATTTAGGGCTTTGAGTTTGATTCTGAGGGTGAAGCATGTCTGTGTATGTGTGAGGTGGGGTAGTGAATGGAATGAGGTTCAAAGAAGAAGCCAAGTAGGAAAGCTAAACATTCATCCAGGTGGTAGATGGGCCTTCATCTAGTGTGAAAGCAGAGAGGATAAGAAGAGATGAGCTATATTTTATCTACAAAGAGGAGTAGCAGCATATACCGTTCATGGTTAGAACATACTAGGTCAAAGGCAGCTCGGAGAGGTCAAGGGCATTGTATCATTTTAGGCCTCTCCCTCAAGATTAAGGCCAATATTCTGGATAATCTTACATGCCTTACTTTCAAAAGATAATTTTTTATTTTTAATAAACAATATATTATTAACCATTATTGTGCCTGTATCTTTATAACCCTGTCCCAGAATTTCTATAGAAATAATTATTAAAAGTAGAATTATTAGAACAAATGATGTAAGCAATTTAAATCCCAGTAGATGATACCCAATCACCCTCCAAAGATGTGAATAATATACCATAGATTTTATTTTGTAGGTGTCTTCATTAAAAAATTTTTTTTTTACTTTTTTTGCAGTACTGTGGGTCATGTGGGATCTTAGTTCCCTGACCAGGGATTGAACTTGTACCCGCTGCATTGGAAGCGTGGAGTCCTAACTGCTGGACCATCAATAAAGTCCCTTTGCAGGCATCTTTAGGGCAGAGGAATGGCATGGACAGAGCTATGGCATTCTTTCATAGAGTTGTAGGGGAAGTGATTTCATTAAAGATGGACAGGAAGTGTTTAGGGGATATGCTGGCAAGACGGCAGGGGAAGTGCCAGCTTTTAAAGCTGATGCAAAGTCTGAATCTGCCTGTAGCTGGGCACCGGGAGCACAGAGATGCCAGACAAGCAGATAAAGTGGAAAGGATTCTTCAAGACGTGCATCCACACACACATTGCTCCGGAAGAGGCCCATATTGCTAGAAGCAGCAGCGGGAAGCCATTATGAGAGCTTGCACAATCTATTCTAGCTGAGAATGTTTCCCAATATAATTTACAAAATTTCAGTTGGAAATGCATTAGCAGCTGAGCAGTGAGGAACTTCTATGGGGTAAATAGGAAAACTAAATTAAAACCCCAGCTTCGAACACGATCGAACCGTGTGAGCAGCCCCTGCAGTCTTCTCTAACCTTTTCAAGTCCAAAGAGCCCTTTTGTTCTACCCAGTTTATGGGTTGGTTTTCATTTGATTTGGTTGCAGGAAGTTTTTATGGAATCCGCGTAAATGACTGCTGATGAGCTCGCATGCAAAACCATCCGTTCACACATTCCTCGTAAAAGGGTCTCGGAAGGAAAGAGAGAGACAGACATTTTAAAACCCACAGCACAAAAGAGAGATCAAGAGTGAGAGTAATAAGACAGACAGACAGTCAGGCAGGGATGAATGCAGAGAAAGAGAGAGACAGAGAAATAGGATGAGTGGCACCGAGGGAGAGGCTGAAAATGATGCAATGCCCTTGACTTCTCCAAGCTGCCTTTGACCTAGTATATTCTAACCATGAACTGATTCTCTTTAAGCTCTGCAAGCCGTCTCCTGGCCCTGTGTGGACTGACCCATGCATTGGGAAGCTTTACTGTTATCTCCAAGGCCGTGCACCCTTCTTCTTGGGCCTCTGAGACCCTTACCGAGAGGAAGACCTTCACCTTCTCCCGACAGCACCTTTTCAGGCTCTGTTCTCCCCTCCCGATGACCCTCATTCTTTCTGTTCTGAGTTGTCCTTCCAGCTCCACTTCTTAGAACAGGCTTTAGATTCAGCTAGACCACACAGGGTTAGTTATATCCCTCCAGGGATCTTAAACCCAAGTGATGCCCTGGAGAAAATTTAGGCAGAGTCCCCAGTCCTCTTTGAAGACTGGGAGATATCTATTCCCCAGGTGAGGTGACCAGCCGTGCAGCCAAGAAGGTCCCAAACCGACCCCACCCGAGAGGCCAGTACCGGTTTCCAACCCTGCATGTTCTGGATCCCTCCTTTCAAGGAAGCAGTCTTGCTGACAACCCTGTGGAGCATCCACTGTGTGTCCATCAGGGGCTGGGGATACAGGGCCAAATCTCCTCCTTTGTGGAGGGTACATTCCAGCTGGGAGACCATAACAAGTGAGCAAGCCAATGAATAACACAACTCTAACTGGACATCAGGGCTTTGCAAAACATTAACGTAGAAAGATGATACTCGAGGTAGGGGGGAGAGGGAGTTTCTTTAGATGAGATGGGCAGGGTGGCCACTCAGGAGGAATATCAGAGCAGAGTTAAATAATGAAAGGAGAAGAGATAGGCATGCCCTGAGGTGGGAACGAGCTGGGCAGTGTATGTGTTTGTTTGTTTGTTTGTTTTTTTATATTAGAGAATAGTTGATTAACATTGTTGTGTTAGTGTCAAGTGATTCAGTTACACAGATACATGGATCTATTCTTTTTTAGATTCTTTTCCCATTTAAGTTATTACAGAACATGACACAGACTTCCCTGTGCTACACAGTAGGTCCTTGTTGGTTATCTGTTTTATTTACTCATTGAATATTTACTTTTTGGCTACACCATGCAGCACATATTTAATTCCCTGATCAAAAATGGAATTACAGCCCCTGCATTGGAAGCCTGGAGTCTTAACCACTGGAAGGCCAGGGAAATCCTGATTATCTATTTTAAATATACCATTGTTAAGGAACAGAAAGAAATACTTTTCTATTTCTTGGTATCATTTGGTGACCTAGATAAGTGAAAAAACTGTTTGGAGTCCCCATGGCACTTCAGTGATCAGGATATGGTTAAAAACAATGCCCCACACGTACCCAAGAGACCACAGCCGAGGGGGACACTAACAGAGGAGCAGAGCGAGGGGAGAGAAGCCATGTGGCACTTTGCACCTGAAGTTGCACGGTGCATCTGCGTGCAGCCAGTCACATGCACACCCCCTAGTGTGCTAGCCCTCGTCCCCCACCCCTGAAGTCCAGCCAACCCTCTTGTCACTGCTAAATCAGAGCAAAGCAGGCCTGGACGCTGCAAACAGTCCAAAGCCAGGCAGCAAGCATTCTTCAGGATGCAATGGAGACAGAAGGGCGAAAAAACCCTGAAATCCTAAGATATAAATAAGAGAGACTGATGGAACTTTAGACATGCAGATGATAATTCTCAATACTTAACTCTGAGATGTTACATACCGAAAAATCAAGAATTCTCTGTGATGCATGTTAAATAGAGGAAGTGACTTCTACCCAGGCCATAAAAGTTGGTGCTATAAAAGTTGGTTTTTGAAATGAGAAAGAAATCCACACAGAGCAGAGAATTCTGCAGTCATACATGGATATATTCCAGAGAGGAAAGATTAGAAATTAATGCTAAAGCTTGACTATGTGTATAATATATATAAAATTTATTAGCTATAATTTTATATATAATTTTATCATAATTTATTACTGTATAAATATATATAGTAAGTTATCTATATATAGAAGTGGGCTTTGACAAGGGTCCTTCTTGCTTGAGTGTACTTTTCATCAGACTTGCCTCTTTTATGGGCAGAGCTAAAACCAAAGCAGTAAATGGATGGAAAGAAAGTTATTTTAAATCTGATCTTCTTGTTGATTATATTAAAAAATTTAAACTTCTGTATGGTCAAAATGAGAAAAAAGAAGTCCTAACCAACGTCTGAAGCTGAGTGGCAATGTGGGCAACAGCATCGCATAATAGACAAAGGGCTAATTTTTATTATTTACAAAGAGCTCTTACAAATCAATAGCGAAAAGACAAACAACCCAATAGATACATGAGCAAAGTACAAGAACAGGCAGATAGCAGGGGAAAGCAAAGTATTTGGCCAGTGGCATACAAAAAAAGGTTACTCTCACTCTCCATTAGAAAAATAAAAAATGAAAGCATTTAGTTATCTTTTAAAGCATAGAATTAAAAGGTTTAAAATGTGTTTTAATTTGGACCTCCCAGAACCAGACCCCCAGAAAGTGTTTGGGTACAAATAATTGATTTGGAAGGGATCCTGGGAAGCCCTGGTGGCTTAGGCTATAAAGAATCCACCCGCCAATGCAGGAGACACAGGAGATGTGGGTTCGATCCCTGGGTTGGGAAGATCCCATGCAGAAGGAAATGGCAACCCACTCCAACATTCTTGCATGGAGAATTCCATGGACAGAGGAGCTGGGTGGGCCACAGTTCATGGAGTCACAAAGAGTTGGATATGACTGAGCTTGCACACGCATGCACACACACACACATGCGTCAGGATTTGGAAGGGATGCTTGGGAGCAGAGGACCTGGGAGAGGGGAGGGGTCAGGAGGAAATTGATCAAGTCACCCTGGTGACTGGAGTTCAATGTCACTGAGGAAGTCAAGGTGGGAGGGGTGGAAGGTGGTGTGCGGAGGCAGAGGGGCACACTCAGAGTGACCTCATCTGAGAGGTGGGAGACTACACCCCACTGCCATCAGGTACCAGCCAAGGGCTGCCTGGAGATGGAGTGATCATTAATTCTGCAGCCCAGCTGGCCAGCAATGGGCATGTGCAAGAGAAGCATCCCCAGGCAGCCAGCAAAGCCTGTGGCAAAGAAACTTGGGGGCTACAGCACACATGGAGATGAGAAGGGGAAAGAGACATATGGTCCAGGCATCAGTAGGGTCTGCTGAAGGATATATGTGTTCACGGTCTTACATACTGCACAGCACTGATTAAGCATTCACGTGGATCATCAGCTCATTTCATACTATATCTCCACCTTAGGATATAGGTCCCACGTGTACCCCTGTTTTCAAATGGGCAAACAGAGATACAAAGGGCTTGTCTAACTTTCCCAAGGTCCTGCAGTAAAGAGATGGCAAGCCCATGATTCATTTCAGGCTGACCAACTTCCAGAGCCTTGCCTCTTAACCAGTGTGCTTCCCATGGATACAAAGCAATGTTCTCACCCACTATGGATGGAAACGTCAATCTGCTACAACTAGGTCCGTCTAGTCAAGGCTATGGTTTTTTCCAATAGTCATGTATGGATGTGAGAGTTGGACTATAAAGAAAGCTGAGCGCCGAAGAATTGATGCTTTTGAACTGTAGTGTTGGAGAAGGCTTTTGAGAGTCCCTTGGACTGCAAGACTATCCAACCGGTCCACCCTAAAGGAGATCAGTCCTGGGTGTTCATTGGAAGGACTGATGTTGAAGCTGAAACTCCAATCCTTTGGCCACCTGATGCAAAGAGCTGACTCATTGGAAAAGACCCTGATGTTGGGAAAGACTGAGGGCAGGAGGAGAAGGGGACGACAGAGGATGAGATGGTTGGATGGCATCACCAACTCAATGGACATGAGTTTGGGTAGGTTCTGGGAACTGATGATGGACAGGGAGGCCTGGAGTGCTGCAGTTCAAGGGGTGGCAAAGAGTCGGACACAACTGAGTGACTGAACTAACTGAGAAGGGTGTTAAAACATTTATGGCATATCCATACAATGCAAATACCATGGAACTGTTAAAAGTAAGAGTGAGGAGCCATCTATATTAAAACAGAAAAAGTTCTACATATTTTAAAATTTAAGCTTCATCTATTATTTTTTTAATTTTTATTTTATTTTTGGCTGTATTGGATGGATATTTGTTGCCACACTCAGGCTTCCTTTAGTAGCAGTGAGTAGAGGCTACTCTTCATCACGGTGGCTTCTGTTGTGGAGCACAGGCTCTAGGTGCATGAGCTCAGCAGTTGCGGTGCATGGCCTTAGTTGCTTCTCGGGATGTGGGATCTTCCTGGACCAGGGATCAAACCATGTCCCCTGCATTGGCAGGCAGATTCCTATCCACTGTGCCACCAGGGAAGTCCTAAGTTTCACCGTTTAATAGCATATGATAGCAACTTTTTGGTGTTAAAAAGTTCAAAGTTAAAAAGTTCTTCATTTGTTCAAAACAGAAAAGGGTGCTCATTTATTACATGTATATACACAAGATTCAAAGGGAACACTGATCAGGATTGAGGATCTGAGAGATAAGGGGGGTCTTCTCTTACCCTGTACCTACCATTCTGAATTATATGAATTTTCTCCCATGTGCTACTTTTATAATTTTAAAATCCTAATAAAAATCAATGAACCAAGGAGGGGAAGAAAAACACACAACCCAATACTATCCTCAGGATATTAATACTTGGCTTCTGGGGTCCTCTCTGGTCAGCTTCTCTTCTTCCCTGAAATGCACACTTCCCTGAGGCTTACCCCCCTCCCTTCTTTGCCAGGTTGCTCCTCCCCTTGGGATGCTGCTTCTCTGCTCTGCTCTTTTCAAGTCTTACAGATCCTGCAGGGCTTCCCAGGTAGCGCTAGTGGTAAAGAACCCGCCTGCCAATGTGGGAGACATAAAAGACAAAAGGGTTCAGTCCCTGGGTTGGGAAGATCCACTGGAGGAGGGCCTGGCAACCGACTCCAGTATTCTAGTTTGAAGAATCCCATGGACAGAGGAGCCTGGTAGCCTGGCAGTCCATGCTGTCGTAAAAGGTTGGACATGACTGAAGTGACTTAGCATACACACAGAACCTGCAAATCCAGCTCAGTGACCACCTCCTCCAAGAAGCCACACTGACTCCCCACAACCTTTTCCTCTCCAAACACTGATAGCATCTGTGTTCCCTACAGATCACATGACCTGGAATCTCACTTTGCTTGACTTCGTGTCTCCCATGTTTATATTTCATTTTCTAGTATTTTTCAGGAAATATATGTTTTGCCAACTCTTGAGAAAAATTCAGCCAAAAGATTGGGAAAATGAGAAAAAGTATTCTAGTTCTCCGGGGAGAATTGGAGCTCAGCAATCACTATGCAGACGTTACTCATTTGAAGGAATCCTCTGATGTCACTTGAAAAGCCAGAGCAGGAAACTCGGTCATGTGGAGTTGAAGGTTAAGGACGAGAGCAGGTAGGAAAAGCGTTCTTATTTTCTGGGTTAGTCTTGCTGGTGGTTGTGTTTGTGACCTCGTATGCTGTTTAACGGGCTTCCCAGTTGGCGCTAATGGTAAAGAACTCCTTTGCTAGTGCAGGAGACATAAGAGACTAGGTTCAATCCCTGGGTAGGGAAGATCCCCTGGAAGAGACAATGGCAACCCACTCCAGTATTCTTGCCTGGAGAAGAATCCTTGCATGGACAGATGAGCCTGGTGGGCTACGGTCCATAGGGTCACAAAGAGTCAGACATGACAAAAGCAGCTTAGCATGCATGCATGCTAAGTTAATGGTGTGTCATTCTTGAAACTAAAATAAATATTAATGTTATAGACATTCTATTCTTTATTCAAATCATATGAGCAGAGTTCTAAGAAATTAGACGCAAAATAAATCCTTTCGCAATTTCTTGATTCTGTGTGATGCTTTTACCCTTGCTAGGAGATCTGAATGTTACACTGTTCAAATATTACCCAACAGTGTTCACTGGCCCTTTCCAGCCCATGAATATTTGCAAATATTCTTTTTAAAAACAAACGAAAAAAAGCTTTCACACCCATGGTCTGCCAGGGCAGTGGAGCCAGAACCCGCCTGTAGCGGGTGTTGAAAGGCCCGGGGTCAGGGGTGGTGTGCAACATCCGTCAGCCTTGCTCCAGCATTTGCCATAGTCCTGCTCCCCAATCCTCAAATATTCTTTATAAATTTCTTGTGCCACTGTTTATAAATACTATTAAACTACTTATTTATCAGACAATATTTTTAGACATCCATGGTTAAAAATATTTTAAGAATAACATGATTTGGGTGATTCCAATTTCTGGAATGAGATCCCAAAGATTCATGTCTGTTGGAAATTTGGAAACACTAGTGCTGTGAGTGAGAATACTAGTCTCTCAATTAGGAGAGCTTTGCTATTGGACCCGTGGATGGGATGATTGGGTGAGAAAGCGCCCACGCCCCAGAAATAGCCCACAGTCAGTTTTCACAATGCCCACCAGCAGGTGAGAATGAGATGCGCTTCAGTTTATGGATGCAGGACTATGATGCTGGTGATGTCGATGACGTGTGCATGCGTGCGTGCGTGCGTATGTGTGTTTGTCAGGTTCTCATACAAACACGGGCTTCCCTGCTCTGTAAACCTTCCATTTGCAAAACAAAGACATTACAGAAGCCAACAATTTTTCAAATATTATTTTCAGTGAAATCTGACCCTAGGAAGAAATCCAAGGTGGACCGTAGAATTAACAGCAATATTTGTTATGTGCCTTCCAAGATTCTGAACACTGTATACTGATGAACTTACGTTTCACAGTGACCCATGTGTCCATATCACAGATAGAAAGCCCAAAGGGGTCTAAATAACTTTTCTAGAGACACATATCAGCAGTCTGGCTCCAGAGCCTAAAGTCAAGGTGGGTGGCAGGAACCCCAGGCCTTCTTGCTCACCTTCCCCTTGGTCCTCAGGGTGGTCCATAGCACCTTGGGCATCCCCCCCAGAACGCAGCTGGAGAAGTCACTGCCCTAAACAATCTCCAAGGTCTTTTTCAGCTTAGGTCTAATATAAAAATATTCAGTATTCATATACAGTCCATGTTCAAAATTTGCTGAAATTTGCAAATCTATGAAACAATACAAAACCTCACACGAGTATCACACCGTAACCATCTAAGACAGAAAAGGCGTGGATTCTTAGCCTTATATTTACACAAGGAACAGAGAGATTCAGCCTGAGGTCAAACTTCAATTAAATGGCAGAGGTGACTCGAGAAATCAGGTCTCCTGAGTCCTGGCTCAGGGCTTTTTTTTTTTTTTTTTTTTTCCCCAAAGCATATGAAAGCACTTTGTCAAGTGTGAACACTGAACAAATATTCGGTATTATTTTTCACGCCCTTCTCTTAGCCTTGTACAAAGTAGCTGTTCAATAAGGGTCTGTGGAATTAAATGGATGAGAATGGCGGCTTTATGGTTATAGAATTCAAGTCAGGTGAGAACAATGGGACCGCTCATAAATTATGATTCTGTTTACCTTTCCATTGTTGATCCTAATCATTTATTTAAGCATGCCCTCTGCTATCCTTAGACTAACACACACACAAAAGGGAGTAGGTGTTTGCTGATTATTCTTCAACTGACCACAAGGACTGGTGGCTCCGAAGCACAGTGCATGGTAGAGTCGCCAGGCTGGGACTCAAAATTCGTTGTGGAGCAGTAGAAGGAACCCTGCCCCCAGGCACTAACAGGATTGCTTTCCGTTGGGCTATAAGCCTGTAAGCCCTCTACTTGCCCATCCTCAAGGCCAAAGAAAGAGTCAAGTGTCCGCAATAGAGACATCAGTGGTTAAATGGGTTGGACGATCTTACACGTCTGAAGCAAGGTCCTGGAGTTACCCCCCACCACCGTGTCAGATGGCAGGCAGGACATGGCAGGGGTCTTCACTCCCAGGGGGAGAGGGAGGTTACCAGTTACAGGGGGAACTGAAGTCAGGTTGGTCTGTCAGTTGCCAGGGAAACAAATAGAGGGGCATATCCCTCACTGTCCCTGTGATAAACTATCATCAGGGAGATAGTTCTGATCTGAGGATTAAGACAATCACTAGCAGGGGCCAGGAGCCAGTATGCAGGCACTTACTAATTAGGCTCTGTGATGTGGGAGGTCAGTCACGTGGATAAGGTGTAGATGAGGCAGGACCTGGTCAAGCAGGGGATGTACAGAGAGCAAGAGAACAGCCATTTTAGGTGGCCTAACCATTCACCTTACTTACTGTACAAAAGCTCCCAAGAGCCTGTGGGCACCATTCACTGAGAGTTTTAAAAATCTGCAAACTCAGCAGGCTCCCTGGTGGCCTAATGGTTAGGATTCCAGGCATTCACTGCTGTGGCCCAGGTTCAGTCCCTGGTCAGGGAACTGAGATCCAGCCAGCTGTTTGACTCGGGCAAAAAAAAAAAAATCTGCCAACACTTCAACCCCGAAATCCCAGTCACAGAAATTCATTCTAATAAGATCCAGAGATCTGGCAATGCCACAGCTGTTCATTGCAACACTATTTACAAAAGCAAACAATTAGAAACAACCTACATGTCTGCAATAAGGAGTTGGCCCAGAAGACCATTAAATCGAGTCTATGGAATACTATTGGAATTGTGTGTGTGTAGAAAACTCTCTCATATGAGATAATAAAGTAAGGCTGAAAATATGTATACTCAAATTTAACAGTAGCTATCTGTTGATCAGTTGGATTAGGGATGGCTTTATTTTTTAATATTTATTTGGCTGCACCTGGTCTGCACCTGCAACATACAGGATCTTTAGTTGTGGCATGCGGGCACTTACTGGTGGCACGTGGGATCTAGCTCCTTGATCAGGGATCAGACGCAGATCCCCTGCATAGGGAGCTCACTGGGAGCTTGAGTCTTAGCCACTGGACCACCAGGGAAGTCCCAGGGATGGCTTTATTATTTATCATGTTGTTTGTCTCTGTTTTCATGAATAAGCATATTTACCATAAAGAAGGCTGAGTACCAAAGAACTGATGCTTTCCAATTGTGGTGCTGGAGAAGACTCTTGAGAGTCCTTGGACTGCAAGGAGGTCAAACCAATCAATCCTAAAGGGAATCAACCCTGAATATTCATTGGAAGGACTGATGCTGAAGCTAAGGCTCCAATACTTCGGCCACCTGATGCGAAGAGCCAACTCATTGGAAAAGACCCTGATCCTGGGGAAGATTGAAGGCAAAAGGAGAAGAGGGCGGCAAAGGAAGAGATAGTTAAATAGCACCGTTGACTCAATGAATTGGAGCAAACTCCGGAAGACAGTGGAAGACAGAGGAGCCTGGCTTGCTATAGTCCATGGGGTCACCAAAAGTCAGACATGACTTAGCGACTGAACAACAACAATAACGTATTTACTTGTATAATGAGAAATAATAAAATTGTCTTAAAGTGATGCCATGCAAGAATAGATAATAGCACTGAAGGGTGTTCCTATGATGTATGCTCAGTCGTGTGCTCAGTTGCTCAGTCATGTCCACCTCTTTGTGACCCCATAGACTCTAGCCTGCTAGGCTCCTCTGTCCATGGACTTTTCCAGGCAAGAGTATTGGAGCAGGTTCCCATTTTCTGCTTCTGGGTATCTTCCTGACCCGGGGATCAAATCCATGTCTCTTGCATCTCCTGCATTGGCAGGTGGATTCTTTACCACTGTGTCACCCGGGAAGCCTGTTCCTATTATAATTTTAATAATAATAGTAATGATGCAGATAATATTCATTGAGCACTATTTCATGTAACTCCTCTGCTAAATTCTTAACTAGATTCTTTCATTCAATTCTCACAAAAATTATATAAAGAAGGCACTTTTGTTTGTCTCATTTTATAGGTGAGAAGTCTGATGTTCAGAGAGGTGGAGACTGAAACCACCTCATGGCGTAATTTCCCTCTTGTCAAATGCAAAAGCAACTAACTTATCAGCATTTATCCACATGCATACACACACACATGCAAATAGTTGTCTACATTTGACGCTTACTCCTTGGAAGGAAAGTTATGACCAACCTAAACAACATATTAAAAAGCAGACAGTACTTTGCCAACAAAGGTCCGTCTAGTCAAGGTTATGGTTTTTCCAGTGGTCATGTATGGATGTGAGAGTTGGACTATAAAGAAAGCTGAGCACCAAAGAATCGATGCTTTTGAACTGTGGTGTTGGAGAAGACTCTTGAGAGTCCCTTGGACTGCAAGGAGATCCAACCAGTCCATCCTAAAGGAGATCAGTCCAGGGTGTTCATTGGAAGGACTGATGTTGAAGATGAAACTCCAGTCCTTTGGCCACCTGATGCAAAGAGCTGACTCATTGGAAAAGACCCTGATGCTGGGAAAGATTGAGGGCAGGAGGAGAAGGGGACAACAGAGGATGAGATGGTTGGATGGCATCAGTGACTCAATGGACATGGGTTTGGGAGGACTCCGGGAGTTGGTGATGGATAGGGAGGCCTGGCGTGCTGCGGTTCTTGGTGTCACGGAGAGTCAGACACGACTGAGTGACTGAACTGAACTGAACCGAACATTTGCATGGTGGGATTAAGAATTATCATTTTTTTCCTTTGCTTACCTATAGTTCTTACTTTTTCTAAAATGAGGCCTTGTTTTTTATTAGAAAAGGTAAAAGTATTTTAAAATTGGCAAAGTAAGTTGGTCACGGAGATTCCATATTCTACACATAAAACCTGAAAACAAAGGGAAGGAAAGAGGGTGTAGGGTAGGGATGGACCAGGAATTTGGGACTAGCAGATGCAAACTATTATATGTAGAATAGATAAACAACAGGGTCCTACCATATAACCCAGGGAACTATATCCTATAATAAACCATAAAGAAAAAGAATATGAAAAAGAAGTATATATACACATACATGTATATTCAGTTATATATATAGGTATATAGCTGAATCACTTTGCTGTACATCTGAAACTAACATGACATTGTTAATCAACCATTCTTCAACAAAATGAATTTTTTAAAAAAGGAAAAAAAGGTGGGTATATTTCAGAGGAAGAGAAGCAAGGGAGCTAGAACGTTAATTCCCGGAGGCAGAGTCTATCTTCCCTTCTGCATCCCTCTTGCAGAGTTGGATCCTGCTGTGAGAAAGAGGTGCCCCTCAGGGTAGAAGAGACCTGGAGAACCCAGGCTGCCCCTGGAAGCAACATGCCTGGACCAGATGCCTTGAAAAAGGGCTGTTCCTTCCCAGCACTCTGGAATTCTTGGTAGTCCAGCTGGACTCAGAAGCAGATGGATTTGCACATAAATCCTAAATCTGTCAACTGTGACAATGCAGGTAAAACATCGTGTGTCTCTAAACCCTGCACAGTGTGCACTGTATTATGTCTTACCTCTTAGGATTTGGGAACTGACAGAAGTAAGACCCAGTGCAGTGCCTGGCATATTATAGGGACCTGATCAAATGTAGGTGTTTTGTGTTAGTATGATTGATTCATTATCACCAGGACAGTGAAGCTATGATCTATATGATAAGAATAGGATTATTATTATCTGCACCTCCCCTCTTCCAGGCTCCCACTCCTGCTTGGCCTTCTCAAGTCTAACTCTCTTTCCCCACCCCGATACCAAAGTCCCCTCTTTTGTCTTTTTCAGACTTGAATCAGTTTCTCATAGTCAGACTCAACCAATAAAATTAATGACTCTGAAAGTGCTAGGAGTTCATCATAGCTCCACACTTGCTCTTAACAGAGACCTTCAGTTCCTAACCACAGAGGTCGACAATAGTGTGAGCGTGGGCTCTGTACCTTGTTGATTTTACAGGGTGATCAGTACTTGGTTCCTGAGAGAGGGAGGGTCCTGGGGGGAGGGAAGTGGAGGCCTCACCGGGTCGCCCACATTTCCTAACCTTTGATTCTTTCCAAATCTTCTCTTTCAGGCTCTAGACATTTTATGCCCATTGTCATGTTTTATAAACTTTTATTAGCAGCATATTAAGACGGATGAGCGTGGAAATCCTTGAAGTTGTTCCCAATAACCTGGCCTCTTTATTATTACCGTAACCTCACCATGTAAGCCATTTCCATAGTCTAAGGATCAAAAAGAGCCTTTTGCTTTTGCCGAACAAACAGCTGCCCAGCTGTACGACCAAGCGGTAAGGGAAGGTGTGGTAATACCATACACACAGAAGTTTATGGATTTAATGGTTGGAAACACAGAGCAGAAAATTGACTGTTCTTAGTCATGGCTGCAAACTTGGAAACATATGCCATAAATACATTGTGAGCCCATCAAAATGACTAACTGGGATATGAAAACCAGAAGATATTCCGTTATCACTCAGTGGTCTCACTGTTCAAACGCAGTCCTCTGATGGCTATATTTACGACTCCATCCCTCCAGATTTGCCTTATTCCCAATAAATCATCACCCATCTCACTGACCCAAATCCCATTTCTTCCTAAACATCTTCAATCTCCCTCTCTTGAGCCTAAATGCAAGTGCAGTAAAAAATATTATGAATCCTTTAGGGTACTTTTCACCAATTAAAAGTGGCATATTAAATTTCTGAAAACCTTTCTAATCTGCAGTATAAAATCACATTTTATGGTACCAGATAATTTAGAATCCATAAGCTAATTAAATGAAGTGAATGACAACTGTATTCTCTAGATAAATGATATATCAGTCACAGATAATGTACAAATTTAAGGGACTGGAACCTTTGGAAGGAAAGAGAAACAATGAAAAAAATTGAGTTGCAAATGCTGCTCCTTTCCACATAAATCCAACTGGTTATATTAACTGCATAATGGGATTAATTGCCAGAGTCATTTTGTCTCCAAATCTCTCCAGAGTTATGGGAACATGTTCTTCCTGCTGTTAAGAAGGACTGAGGCGTGCTGCTGGCACTCCCAGATCGGGAGAGAGGACGCAAGGGCTCCATCCCTGATGAGAAGGGAGAAAGTTTCCACATTAAGATTCAAAAATTACATCTAGTGGAACTGTCAGTTTCATGGCCCAGAAGCCTTAGAATCATATACAGTAAGTCCCTGACATACAAGCTTTCAAGTTGTGAACTTTCAAAGGTGCGAATGACTTTTCAAGAGGGTAGATAGAGGGGCTTCCTTGGTGGCTCAGTGGTGAGAGTCCAGCTGCCAGTGCAGGAGACATGGGTTTGATCCCTGATCCGAAAGACCCCACATGCTGTGAAGCAGCTAAGACCATTTGCCACAACTATTGAGCCTGTGCTCTAGAGCCTGGGAACTGCAAGTACTGAGCCCCCAAGCTGCGACTACTGAAATCCACCTGCCCTGGAGCCCTGTGCTCTGCAGCGGGAGAGGCCACGGTAGTGAGAGGCCCTCCCACCATAACCAGAGAGTAGCCCCTGCTTGCTGCAACTAGAGAAAAGCCTGTGCAGCAACGAAGACCCAGCACAGCCAATAAATAAATTAATGAATTATCATTATTTTTTAAATAAAGAGGGCAGATAGAATTGAATTCACCAAGAAACTAGAACCTGTGCCATCAATGTCAGGATTGAGTGAAGTTGCAGCTTGCCCTCCATCTCCTATTGCTGATGATCCTTCAACTCTACCATCTCCCACCTCTTCTCCCTCCTCCAGTCAGTAACTCTTCTTGCCTGTTCACTCAATGCCCACCCCTGTATGCCAGCTGTTGTACTGTACTACTGTACTTTTCAAGGTAAGATAAATACTTTTTTTCCTTATTTTTGTGTTTGTTTTTTATGTATTATTTATGTGAAAAGTATTATAAACCTATTATGCTGCTGCTGCTGCTGCTCAGCCGTGTTCGACTCTGTGCGACCCCACAGACGGCAGTCCACCAGGCTCCCCTGTCCCTGGGATTTTCCAGGCAAGAGTACCAGAGTGGGTTGCCATTGCCTTCTCCATAAACCGATTATAGTACAGTACTATACAGCCAATTGTATTAGTTGGGTACCTAGGCTAACTTTGTTGGACTTGAGAACGAATTAGACTTACAAATGCTCTCTCAGAACAGAACTCGTTTGTATATAGGGGACTTACTGTAATGTAAAGGTTTCAGAGAAACTTAAAGATCATCTAGTACGGGGTTAAGAAGGATTCTGAATCTTTGTTTAGGTTCAATAAGAAAGAATATATCGATAAATGCGAAGTGTGTGGCAAGGACATGGGAACAATAAGACACACACGCCAAACAGAATCAAGTTCAAATTGTTCATCTGAGAAAGAAATAAAGCCTCCCCAAAGATGAGGTGATTACCTGAAGTTAGAAGGTCAAGGTCAGTGGTCAGAATTGGAGAGAGAATCTAAGATCCTGAGTTTTTCTCACAAAGCACCCCCAGTTCCCACCAGAGGCCTCAGTATATACTAAGGCAGTTCTGACTTTTCCTAAAAGAGAACCGCATGGCTTATATTTGTCTGACACTAGTAGAGAAGGAAGGCATATATCTTCATGGATCCCAAGCTTCTCCAGGCCAAAGCCAGCCCTCGTTAGGCTGTAAGTGAAGACTTTAATGACTTCAGTCAATCAGAGAGATTATTTCAAAGTTGAATACTCAGACATACAGAGGAAAAATCCAACTGTCTTAAGAGAGCTAAGGTCAGACTGGCTATCTCATGTACAGTAGGAAAAGATCTGAAGGTCAGGATAAGCAATCTGATAAAGCCATGAGGGAAAAATTCTAAAGTAGATAAAGCTAGAAGCATGACTTCACTTGGTTCCAGGGTCCTTGCCCCACCCTCCACCAATTTAAAGGAAGAACCTCCAAGAAGAATAGAGGCTCACTCTTTTAGCGTGTCAGGCCCAAATAGCGCACTCAACACAGAGCTGCACATGGTACTGAGTGAATCTCCTGCTTAGACTCAAGTAGTCAACTCGTAGGTGGAAGCTGCATGGCAAATGTGTTAGTGAGAATGCTCTGAATTGTAGGTGACAGAGACTCATTTCAGACTAACTTAAGCAAAAGAGGGTAATATACCGTTCATAAAATGAAAAGGTCAAGCAAAGAGGAAGTTTCAGGTATGGTTGGATCCAGGTTTCAAAAGTTGGTCAGTGGATATTAGATTTCTCCTCCACATTTTGGTTCTTTTTTCCTCTGGTTGGCTCCATTTTCAGGCAAATCCCTCACATTGTAGCACCCAACATCTGTAGGCTTATATCCTCTCAATTTCAAGTCCATCAGAGACAAACAGAGGCCCTCCTCTTCTCATAGTTCTTGCCTAAGTCCAGGTCTGAGACTCACTGTGACTTGGATCACGTGCTCTTCCTAGAAGCACTCTCCCTGGACCAGGGGAATAAAGCACTCTGATTGGCTGTGCTGGATCCCACATCAGTCACCATTTATTCTCACCAAGACTTACTGAGTGACTAGCAAGTTTTTAAAAAGGTGTGTTTTCAAGGTATAACTTTGGCGGGCGGGGCGGGGGGGGGGGAGGGTCAGCCCCATTTATACCACATGGCAGAACTACGTTCCTTTCCACAGGAGAGGCTTCCCCTAAGGAAATCCAGGCTTCCGCTACTCTAAACCACAGGTGTTACCAAGTGGAGGTGATGAGAACTCAGAACCTTCCTGAGTAGCACCACAGAGGTGGTTAGAAAACTGACTCTTTGGGAAAAAAGGGTGGACAGGGGTAGGGCTGTGATGCCCCCATGAAGTCAGTTATCTAAATGCGTACCTGTAGAGGGAAGAGGAAACCGGCTGGATGCCAGCCAGGTTGAAGCCTCCTCATAAGTGCAGGGGTGAGGCCCAGTAATAAAATGTGATCTGGTGCTGCGAGCTGAATGGTGGTCCCTAAAGATAGCAGGTCCTAACCCCTGGGACCTGCGAGTGTTATTTTTGCAGGTGTGATTAAGTGAAGGATTTTGAGATGAAGAGATTATTCCAGGTTTTCCTGGTGGACCCTATGTGATATTACAGATGTCCTTATAAGACACAGGCAGAGGGAGATTTGACATGGATCAAATAAGAGGACACTCTTCTGCAACGTGACGATGGAGGCAGAGGTTGGATTGACGGCCAAAAGTCCGGGAATGCCCGCAGCCACCAGCAGTTGCATGGGTTAAAGAACAGCTTCCCAAAGTCTCTGGAAGGACAGAGCCCAACAACTTGACTGTAACTTGCGATGCTGATTTTAGACTTCTGGTCTCCAGAACTGTGAGAGGACACATTTGCTTTGTTTTCAGCCACCAAGTTTGTGGCAATTTGTTATAGCCGCCACAAGACACTAACATGGACGGTATGGGAGAAGTGTATCTTCAGCAGGAAGGTTTAGGTGAGCACAGAAAGGAGCAGCAGAACTTTGCTGGGAGAGAGGGACAGGGTGCACATGCTGTCAGTAGCGTTCCACCCACATTTCAAGAGTCAGATTGAAGGACTGAGTCATCTTTCGACTCCCAGTGGTGGTCAGAGTGCAGGACTTGCTTTAAGACCAAGCCAGTATGTGGCATGGCCTGTTTTTACACTTGGAATAAGGAGGCATCTTACTGACTGAAGACAAGCTTGGACCAGGGAGTCAGAACACCTCTGACACACAGTGTCCAGAAGACCTGGCTCCTTAGTTTCCTCCTCTCCCCAAGAGGAGGAATATTCTTAACCCTCCAGATGGGTTTAATCCTCTTAATGGGTTGCCTTTTTTCATCATCCTAGGAAAAGACAGAGACTTGATGACCAAGAGGAGTAGTATTTATGAAGGTAGCTGATAGTTACTGGATACTCACACCATGCAAAGTGCAGTACAGTCATTGAACCCTCACCGTAGCCCCATGAGGTTCAGCTATTTGGCAGATGAGGAGACTGAGGCACAGAGAAGGTGAGCACCTAGTCTAAAGTCACACAGCTAGTGTGCAGTAGAACCAGGCTTCAAACCCATGCAGTCTGACCTCTGAGCCCACACTCTTAGCCTCAGGCCACAATGCTCAGGATGGCGTTAACCCCACTCATCACCCGCCCCCACCCCGCCAGCTCATTCCTGGGGGCCTCAGCCAGAGATTTGCCAGATATTGCTTTTTTGCTGGCTTCTCATTCTTCATGCTGCTACTTTTTAGCCATGTTACTGATGAGAAAACAGCTTAGTAAAATCAATGGTTTTAAATTATACCTTTATGTAGCAAGGATACAAAACAAGCTACAAAACAGAAATACTTTCCCGTGACAAAAAAATCAATCTCACTGATGCTACTGTTCCTTGAGCCTGCCTCCACCACCACCCCCCTCCCCCGTCCCCATCCCCCCTAGTACTTAAGGCTTTCTCTGCTCTTGCATCTGCCGGCTTTGTGCAGACTTTCTTCAGGTTTCTTGCTCGGGAGACTCGTTTTATCTAAAAGGTCAATTCTTTCAGCGGGGCACCAAGCAGAATTGAATATAATTATCCCAATCTCTACCGTGTAGAATTCATGCTTGAATTCATTCAAAAAATAGCATGCAGTATAATTAACTCAGAGTCCAACCAAATCTATTGAGAAAGCCTCAGGTATCATACAGTTCCACTTACAATAGAACATTTTCATTTAAGGACATTGTACGTATTAACCCAAGTCAGCATCCAATTACTCTGAATAAGTGAATTCTCTGTTCCAGGAATGTAATTTGAAAATGTTGTCATGCAATCTGAGGCAAAAGGTCCTTTTTCATTAATCTAACTCTCATTAAAGTGGAAGCCTGCAGGTTATTTCAAATCCATTAGTTTTAAATACAGGTGATTACAATTCTATTGCACGTAAGACAACAGAAGTGTCTATCAAGAAATATTGGGACGTTTTGAGGGATGGGACTGGTCGGAGGCTTTGCTGTCACGGCTGAGCATGAAATTTACCAGCTGATGGAAAGGGAGCCTGTTCTAACCCCCTTAGGGCATACACAGTCCACCGCATGAACCCAAAGGGTGAAACTACATGTGGGAAAGAGCTTGTGTGGGTCCCGCTCTCCCACAGTTACCAGTTGTGTGTATTTCCGATCCACTTAGCTTTGGAAGGTCGGTGAAATTAACACTCACAGTATTAATTCTTTAAGAGGCTGGCAGTCTTTGGACACATGGCTTCATCTGCCTAGCTTCCCCTCCCCTGCCTCTGTTTACTAATCCTTCAGATCACTGACTCAAGGCCCCTTCTCCCAGGCAGCCTTCCCTGACTACCCAACTAGAAGTGCTAGGCTTCTGCCTTGAACCCTGTGCAAATGACTCCTTCGATATTTGCCATCTGTCCCCTCAGCCTTTTTAGCGTTTCAGATTTGATTCAATTCAATAAATATTTCTTGAGAAGAGGGAATGTCAGGCACTGGACTAGTTGCTAGAGATTGAGTAGCCAGGGTCACAGCCCTCATCCTCAAGAAACTCACATTCTAGTGAGTGAGGGTGTGGGGACAGAGGGGACGCCAGGCGGTGACACTGAGTGCCTGTGAGCCTTAGACACGGGACTTACAGGGGAAGGTGGAAGCCCAAAGGAGAAGCTCCCAACCTGAACTTCATATTGTTTCTTTACCTAAAACCCTCAAATGGCTTCCCCTCAGATATGGAACAGAAGCCACACCTCCAAGAAGGCCTCCAGGTTTCCAAGATGATCTGGCCCCTCCACTCCCCTCTCACCTCCATATCTTCACACTATTCTCCGTCTTCAGCCCCGCTGGCTTCTTTGAGTTCTTCAAACATTCGAAACCCTTTGCTGTCTCAGTGCCTTTGCACGTGCGATCCTCTTTCTGTCTATGCACTTCACTCCTAAATTCTTCAGCTCACTCTTCCCTCCTTACCCTGTAGCTCTCAGCTCAACTGCCACTGCCTCATGGAAGTTCCCTGAACTATACGTTCTAAAGTAACTTGTAAGCCTGAAATGTTTTCAGTTATTTCTTTTGAAACGCTTTTTGTTCAATTGCTAAGTCATGTCCAACTCTTTGTGACCTCGTGGACTGTAGAACGCCAGGCTCCTCTGTCCTCCACCATCTCCCAGGGTTTGCTCAGACTCATGTCCATTGAGTTGGTGGTGCTATCTAACCATCAAACCCTCTAGTCACCTGAAATATTAAGTATCTGTTCAGTGTTATCTCTGTCCCTCCTTAGAATATAAATTACTGGAAGGCAAGGACATGGTCAATTTTAATTATCATGAAATCTACTGCACCTGGCCCAGAGCCTGGCATAGAGCGAGCACTCAATAATATTTGCTGGAAGGAAAAGAATGAATAAATGACTTGGGGATAATTAAAACTGAGACTTTAGGAATTTCCTGTCAAAAGATAATGGAAGAGGAGGGATGTCTTATTTTCAAATTGGATCATAACTTTGGGTGGGCTTCTTCATTTGTGACTCACGAGAGTCATGTCTTCTGTATCAAAGATAACCCATACATTTCTGTTGTTAGATTCCCCACATTTTTCAACAGTGTCCTGGTGAACCCCAAACTGCTGGAATTGCACTGAGGTTGAATCTGGCAGCAGGAGTCCTCAGGGCTTGCTTGTATCTCTCCTGGGTGAGCAAAATAACACAACTGAACACAGGAGGGAATTTCCACTCCCAAACCCTCTTAACTCTCTCTACCACCTCAAGCTTCCCTACCTACAGGCCAACTGGAAAGACTTTTCTCTTAAATAAGTTATGTGCACTCAATATCTATCTCTAAGCTATTTTGGGTGGCTGCTGGGTGCAAAGTCCAGGGCTGGGGAGCTGGGGAACTAAAAAATTTCACTATCTCAGCATTGGAGAGACTTACACTTGCTTTGAGAAAATAAATCTTTCCCAGAGCAGTGAAACCTTTTCAGGTGTGAAAGTTCATTTACATCCATTGCCTCTTTTAAAATCCCACAGAAGCCTTCCAAAGTCAAAGCACAATTACAAAAAAAAATTTAACAGGCTTCAGATAAGGGAATGATGTGCTACAAGTCATATATGGAGGAAGAGGAAAAAACTCAAACATTATGGTCAACATTAGTTCACCAGTTTTGGCCACCCCTCAAATAACCACAGGATAAATTAAAGAAAATTGATCCTCTTGGAAACTCTCCTAGAATCCCCTGGGACATGCAAGGTCAGGTAGAGGTGGCTATGTTTGTAAGACTGACCATCACAGAAGTAGCCCAAGGGTCCCCTGGGATGTCCCCTGACCATCACCCTTTGAAAAAGTTGTTCAGCAACAATAATTTCTATCACTTCAAATTTTTCATCCCAACCATTTCCCATTTCCCAGGCCACTTCAAGGATCACTACTTCCTTGAAGGTTTCCACGAATATACTTCTAGATCTTTTTCCTCCATACAGTGACCACCAAACAATCCTGCAATTACTAGATACCATCTTGTGCAGTTCTCTAATGGTTTCACGGGTTGTCTTATCTCTCTGACTACAGTGAAAAGAGTTTGGGCAGGAACAATGCCTAATAATACTAATTACAAGATAATAATCTCTTTTATGTAGCCATACTTTCAAGTTTACAAAACAGGTTCAAATCCTCACTGGACCCCAGGGAGGCTGGCACACCAGTGCTATGATTATTCATGTGTGACAGATGAGGAAAGGGAGGCAGGGAAGATCAAGAGACTTGTCTGAGATGGCACAGGCCATCCAAGGGGATGCATGGTATGAATCAAACTGGGACTTAAAGCTGGTTTCTCTAATTCCAAGTTTCTTTTACCACATTGCCCAAAATCTCCTTTCTTTGGCCAAAATTCTGGCGTTTTCAACTTCCCCTTTCTTTTCTCAATCAGTCTTTCCACTGTTCCACATTGAGCACTGAGTTTCTTGGGGCTTTTAAGCCAACCTAGATGATGTGCACCCAAAAGTAACATCCTCAGAGAAAGGATATTTTTGCTTAAAAAGCAGTACATGAATCAATGAAAATAACAGGCTCACTTTAATGGTAGCTGTTTGTCTTGGATTCCTACAACTAAGCCTGTCAAGTGTTGATGGGCATCCAAGACTTCTATGAGCTCCAAGTCCATATGTTCTAGTCTTCATTCATGACCAAAAAATAGACCTTGCATTGACATTAGACACTGGTTGGTCTGATTGGAGCTTTGGTATGGGCTTGGGGTCCTGGGCTACCCAAAGGGGAGAAAACTCACAAGGAAGGATTTACCTGCTGATCACAGGATGGCTTAAATATCTCTAGTCCCTTTCCACCTCATCCTCCTTCAGTAAAGAGAGTAAGCTAGCTAGCTCCCTGGAAGATCTTGCAGGATCTTGGCCAAGAAAACAAATTTAGGGAATTCCCTGGTGACCCAGTGGTAAGAGTTCCACACTTCCACTGCAGGGGGCATAGGTTCAGTTCCTGGTCAGGAGCTAATATTCTTCGTGTTTTGCATGGCACAGTCAAAGGAGGGGGGCGGGAAATGAATTTAGACCATTCTGAGCTCAGAGATATCTTAGAAAAGGGAATGTGATGAGAAAAAGGCACCAGAATCATTCTCCAAAGCTATTTGTGTAAGTGACATGTAGGCATCCAGCCTGGTGCCTGAAACATACATCACAAACAACATCCACGAACACATGGATGGTTTTCCAGAAGCAACATATGACCTTAGGTGAACTAGGTATATGTGACATTCCCCACACCCACTCTTTGAAATGCCCAGCATGCAAATAAGTGGCATCTGTGTATGCACAGACTTGAATAGCTCTAATGTGTGAGAAGTATCAGCAAACGTTGGCTTTTTAGCTATTAAAGTTTAAAAACAAACAAAACCCGCTTGTCTCACACCTTCAACTGATCGCTGCATAAAATATGTCACGGTACTGGGCTGCCAATTTTTTTTTTTAATCTGCCCATTTCCTTCCTCCTCCCCCTACTGCCCCAGTTCTCCTATCATTTTAAACAGATCCAGGAAAGAAAAGCTCCAGAGGAGAAAAGCCAACAACCTACACTAAAATTACACGTGCATGAGTCTGCATGTCTGTGCATGTGTGTGCACGCGCAAGCACAGCCCCAAGGATCTTGATGCCGTTTAGTATTTTTTAAACGCTTCTTTCCATTCCAGTCCCTGTGCTAAGTGTGTTTTTTCATTAGCTTATGTAATCCTCTGATATTAAAATCAGCCCCTAAACAATTCAGAGCTTCATGTAACACTTAACCAACCAAAACTACGCTTTCAGTTTTCCACCTTAGAACAATCCTCGGGACCTCTTACCGACCTCAAGGTCTGGCTTCCCTTTGTTCTTCTGAACTGAGCCAGTGACTCCTACTTTCTAAAGGGACATTTGAATTTCTTTTCAAATGTATATCTGACCTCATTTACTGTGACTCCCCTGATTTTCAAAATGTTCGTTTGAATGTCTTTTCAAATGAAATAGCCTTTTGAAGTTTGTTTACTTGTGAATGCTTTCCCTCTGGATTCCAAAGTATTTTCTGGAAGCAGTGGGGGAGGTGGAAGATGTCATATTTATATATTGCTTTTATGTCTAAAATTCCTTTTATTTATGTATAAACACCTGTACTACTGGATTAAGTATTATACTCCAGGTATTATGTATAAATGCTCGCATTTATACCTAAAAGAGAACCAGTGAGATGGATATGTCAAGAACGGAGGTGGAAAAGTCCCCCAGCTCAACTTATTTCTTCCTGCCTACATATTTTGAGTAAATGTGAAAAGCCATACTTCAAGTCTGGACTTTTTCCCACAATATCTCATGACATTTTTTGAGAAATGTACTGTAATTATCCTTGTTTACCACTGGGATTTGGAGATTAAAAAAATGCACCCAATGTCACATAGCTACCAAAGGGAGAAGCTGATGTTTACACCGAAGGCTGATTCTTTTGTGAATTTTCTATGCAATGCTCATTTACAAAAAGCTTTTGTTCTTCTTGTAGTTGTTTTGTTTGAGGTCACGTGTGTGACTGTTTGGGCCTTAGTCTCACTTTAAGAGACTGTTTTCCCTCAGGTACCTCCCACATCTATCCTTTGCTTTGCTCTGCATGACTGGCCTGGACCCTGCAAGGTGCATCCCAGACTTCATATCTCTTGGTTTACACCTAGATTCAGCCAATGGAGGTAGGTGCCCAGGGCAGCAGCTAATTCTCCTCCGTGTTTCCAGATCCCATCTGAGAGCTTCTACCTTAGACTCAGGCCCTTTGCCTCCTCCCTCTGACCCTTCATCCTAGAGACGATGGTTCCTGTGTGCACACATGCTCAGACGCTCAATCGTGTTCACTCTTTGCGACCCCATGGAGAGGAGCCCGCCAGGCTCCTCTGTCCATGGGATTTCCCAGGCAAGAATACTGGAGGGGGTTGCCATTTCCTTCTCCAGGGGATCTTTCCAACCCAGGGATAGAATCTGCATTTCCTGCGTCTCCTGTACTGGCAGGTGGATTCTTTATCACTAAGCCACCTGGGAAGCCCAGAGATGACGGTGGATTGCTGCAATTTCTAATCTCTGATTGGCTACTGTCCCTTCTAGCTTCTCAGCTCTTTTATCACCTGTGTAACCAATCCTGTATATTAGATTCTTCCCTTTTACAATATTTAGACTGGGTTCTGCCTTCCCGGCCTGAAGCCGCCTGATACAGAGAAGAGCGCACATGAGATCATTTAAGAAAAACACAAGAACAATCGCAATCAAAATGGTGTGGAGCTGATTATGCTTAGTGACTACATTTCTCTATTGCAAGGTAGGATGTTACCAAGAATGAATGCAGACTGGGAGAAAATACTCCCTATGCAGGCAGATCTAAAGATAAAATATATCAGTGCATTTCAGCAAGTATCATTTTCCACTTTTTTGAAGGGTAACAATGATGGATAGAGCCCCATGGATTCTGCTCCGTAAAGGAACCCTAGTGGTTCCTTTACTTGTCTCACAAAGGAGAGCACGACCTGGCACCTCTATCAGACAAATGTTATTGCTGTTTAGTCGATAAGTCATGTCCAACTCTTTGTGACCCGATGAACTGCAGCATGCCAGGCTTCCGTGTCCTTCACTATCTCCCAGAGTTTGCTCAAACTCATGTCCATTAAGTCAGTGATACCATCCAAACATCTCATCCTCTATCACCCTCTTCTCCTCCTGTCCTCAATCTTTCCCAGTATCACGGTCTAATCCAATGAGTCAGCTCTTCGCATCAGGTGGCCAAAGTATTGGAGCTTCAGCTTCATCATCAGTCCTTCCAATGAATATTCAGGATTGATTTCCTTTAGGATTGACTGGTTTGATCTCCTTGCAGTCCAAGGGACTCTCAAGAGTCTTCTCCAGCAGCACAGTTCAAAAGCACCAATTCTTTGATGCTCAGCCTTCTTTATGATCCATATATGATCTCACATCCATATATGACTACTGGTAAAACCATAGCTTTGACTATATGGATCTTTGTCGGTAAAGTGATGTCTCTGCTTTTTAATGTGCTCTCTAGGTTTGTCATAGGTTTTCTTCCAAGGAGCAAGTGTCTTTTAATTTCATGGCTGCAGTCAATGCAGACAAATGTAGTGACTTTAAACCTGAATCTCATGAGTACATACGTGATTTGGAGCTACCCACCTTTGCTCTACCTTTCTCCATGATTCTGGTCCTGTTCAATCAACAACATGAAGGAGGGAAAAAGAAGGACTGATGAGGCATTACTGGGAGGCGCATGTTTCATCTGGAACTACTGCAAAGACAAAGGACAAAATCCATTGTCTTTCCCGAGGCACCTCCCAAAAAACACACTTTTGATTTTCTTGCCAAGGAAGCCCCTGGGAGACATCTATGCCTGAATATGGTATAACTAACTGAGTTACAGTAGCAAATATTAGCTAGAGACATTAGTTCTAACTTGGTTTCCAAATTGTCCATATTGTAGGCAAAATGTCAATCCTGGCAATAGTGGGTGTGTTGGTCAGGAATCTTCAGAAAAACAGAACTTTGGTGTATATATATATACACATACATACATATATATACATATATATGTATGTGTACACACATACATATACATATAGATGTATGTATACACACACACAAAGAGCTTTATTGTAAGGAATTGGCTCACACAATTATGGAAGCTGCAAGTCCAGAATCTGCAGGGTTGCTTTCTCAGTTTGAGTTCAAAGGCTGGAAGCTGCTGAAGAACCAGGAAGAACTGATGTTTCAGTTCAAAAAGGAACAGTTTTGATGAGGCCAGGAAAAGTAAATGGTCATCATTTTGAAGCCCATCAGTTGAGAAAATTCCCTCTTACAGACTGAGGGTCCGCCTTTTGTCTTAGTCTGACCTTCCACTAATTGGATAAAGCCCTGCCTACATTAGGGTGGACAATCTGCTTTACTCAGTCTACTGATTTAAATGTTGATCTCATCCAAAACACCCTCACAGAGACACCCAGAATAATGTTTGACTAAATATCTGGGTACCCTTGGCCAGTCAAGTTGACATATACAATTCATCCTTACAGCAGGTAAGAAGTTCTGTAACATATAAAGGTTAGAACCACAAGGATTCTTCCACTTACATGAAGTACCTAGACTATAGTCAAATTCATAGAGACAGAAAGTAGAATGGCAGTTTCCAAGGGCTAGGGAGAGGGGAAAATGAGCAGTTATTTTTTAATGGGTATAGAGTTTGTCTGGGATGATTAAAAAGTTCTGGAGTTAGACAGGGGTGATGGTGGTACAATAAGGTGATGATGCATAATGCCACTGAACTGTATGCTTAAAAATGGCTAAAATGATCAATTTTATGTTATATATATTTGACCATGATCATATTTAAAAAAACAACTAAAAACATTAACAAAATATTACTCAGATAAGGGGGTTATTGCTGTTTTTTAAGTAAATTAATAGATATATTCTAATAATTTCGCAGTTAAATAAACAAAGATTGTTTCAGTTATCTATTGTGCCCTAACAAATCACACCAAAGCTTAGTGATTTAAAACATTATTATTATCATTACTATAACTATTATTATTATTATTCTGTTCTCACTTGGGATCTCTCACGTAGAAGAAGTCGGATGGTGGCTGAGGCTGCAAAATCTAAGACAGCTTCTATCCCATGCCTAGCACCTGGGCAAAGATGGCTGGCAGGCTAGGACTTTGCTCTCTCCACGCATTCTCTCCATGGGGTCAGCTTGGGCTTCCTTACATGGTGGTTGGATCCCAAGAATGAACTCTGCCTTGTCACTTCTGTCACAGTCTAGGGTTAAAGCAGTCAGAGGCAATCGTCTTTCAAGTGGCAGGAAAATAGACACCACTTCTCAACGGGGAGAAGGGTAAGAATCGGCAGCCACCTTTAATCCACCACAAGGTGAGGGAGGTATGCAGACAGCAACGGCATTCTTTGTTAAATTTCATTCCTTGTTGTTGCTGTTGTTCAGTCACTCTGTCGTGTCTGACTATTCGCAGTCCCATGGACTGCAGCACACCAGGCTTCCCTGTCCTTCACCATCCCCTGGAGCTTGCTCAGACTCATGTCCATTGAGTCAGTGATACCATCCAACCATTTCCTCCTCTGTTGTCCCCTTCTCCTCCCACCTTCAAGCTTTCCCAGCATCAGGGTCTTTCCCAATGAGTCAGTTCTTTGCATCAGGTGGCCAAAGTATTGGAGTTTCAGCTTCAGCATCAGTCCTTCCAATGAATATTCAGGACTGATTTCCTTTAGGATTGACTGATTGGATCTCCTTGCTGTCCAAAGGACTTTCAAGAGTCTTCTCCAGCACCACAGTTCCAAAGCATCAGTTCTTTAGCACTCAGCCTTCTTTATGGTCCAACTCTCATATCCATACATGACTACTGGAAAAACCATAGCTTTTTTTCATTCCTAGTCATCAATTCTAAGAAAATATTACTTAGGAAAGCTACATTAGCCAGGATGTTATCATTTCAGGCTTGACACATGAGAAGCTCTTGTGATCCCATAGAAATGGTGATGGGTTTTCTGGCAAATCAAATCCTCCATTGAGTAGAGTATCAAAGCACCCCACCACACACAAATGCTATGTTCAAAACCTTGGTTTAGATCCCATCTATTTAATGCTAAAACTGCAGAAATTCATTTCAACTTTCTGAGATGACTCAGAAGGCTGCAGCATGGGGGAGGGGTCACCACCACTGGCATCCATTATCATTTCGATGGTCCTGCACCCCAGGGCTGGTTGACAGAATGCCAAAAAGATAAACCGCTTTTACTGTAATTCCCAGCCTGAAAAAAAGGGATTTACTAAGCAAATTAAGAGGGTGAAGAAACTTGCAAGGGGTGACATTTAGCGTACTCACGACACCAAACTTTTCAAGCACTTTAGAAGCACAATTTACATACAATTACAGGAAGGCTTCATTTATCCACCCTTGTCAGAGGAGGAGCAGTTTCACAGAAGTGGATTTTTCAGATAATGGTTGCTTCCCCCTAGAGGCACCAAGCCATCCTAGCCAGACCGGACTGTCCCCAGATATACTGCAAACCTCCCGAAGCCTCTACATGATGAACACACAGCATATGGCTCACCTCTTTCTCATGAGTACAAGTTCCCATGACTACCTGTTACAGTTGTTGTTTAGTCGCTAAGTCCTGTCCGACCCTTTTGCGACCCCATGGATTGTAGTCCGCAAGGCTCCTCTGTCCATGGGATTTCCCAGACAAGAATACTGGAGTGGGTTGCCATTTCCTTCTGCAGAGGATCTTCCTGACCCAGGGAGTGAGCCCACATCTCCTACATTGGCATGTGGATGCTTTACCACTGAACCCTCAGGGAAGACCCTTGCAGGTCTCTAAAATGATAATGCACCTGAAGTTACCCATTCACCACGTGGCTGCCTTTCATCATTCAGATCATGTTTATTGACCCTCTACTTCTGCCAGGTGCTGTTTTTATTGTTCTTTTAATCTCCTCTTTCCTGACTTCAGGTACAAAGAGTGGAGAAGACTTACTGCTATTTCACCAGTCTGTTTTGTTCTATTGAATTTTTAAAATAAAAATATAGTTCATTTACAACGTGTGTTAGTTTCAAGTGTACAGCAAAGTAACTCGGTTTTATATACAGGCTTCCCTGGTGGCTCAGATGGTAAAGAATCTGCCTTCAAAGCAGAAGACATAAGAGATGCAGGCTGGATCCCTGGGTCAGGAAGATCCCCTGGAGAAGGAAATGGCAATCCACTTCAGTATTCTTGCCTGGAGAATCCCATGGACAGAGGATCCTGAGGGGCTACAGTCCTTGGGGTGGCAAAGAGTCGAACACGACTGAAGCTACTTAGCATGCACACACACAAGTATAAAACAGGTAAACAACAATGAGGGCCTAATGTCTAGCACAGGGAACTCCATTCAATATCTTATAATAACCTGTAATGAAAAAGACCCTGAAAAGAGTCTTTTATGTATATGAATATATATATTTATATGAAGTGAAAGTGTTAGTTTCTCAGTCGTTTCCAACTCTTTGTGACTCCATGGACTGTCGCATGCCAGGCTCCCTTGTTCATGGAATTCTCCAGAAAAGAATATTGGAGTGGGTTGCCATGCCCTCCTCCAGGGGATCTTCCCTACCTAGGGCTCGAACCCAGGTCTCTTATGTCTCCTGCATTGGCAGATAGGTTCCTTACCACTAGCAACCCCTAGGAAACTCATTTTATATATAGTAGTGTGTATATATTAATCCCAAGCTGCATTAAATCTCAGATTCCCTTACTCATTCCTCACCTCCCAGAAGGTGTCCCTACTTATATATTTGGTATCTATTCTTTTATAGACGTGTCTTTGTAAACTGCATAATGCTGCCTTATTTGTCTATATTCTAAATCAATATAAATGGTATCATGCTATAGCACTTTCTGCTACCCACTTTCCCCATCAAACTCCTTATCTCTAAGACAGACTTATCCTTCTTCTAAATGTTGCTTTGTATTCCATCTATATCCACATTTTATCTGGTGGATGCTCTGGGGTTAGATACCAACTCACCTCCAACTTCCTGCCTCAGAATCTGCACTGCCACGAACATCCCTGTATACCTACTCCTGAGGAAGCGTTCCTCTGGGGGTGAGACCAGGGCTGAGATGACAAGATCTCTAGGTTTACAAGTACTCTTGCCTGGAAAATCCCATGGACAGAGGAGCCTGGTGGGCTGCAGTCCATGGGGTCGCTAAGAGTCGGACATGACTTTCACTTTTCACTTTCATGCATTGGAGAAGGAAATGGCAGCCCACTCCAGTGTTCTTGCCTGGAGAATCCCAGGGACGGGGGAGCCTGGTGGGCTGCCGTCTATGGGGTCTCACAGAGTTGGACACAACTGAAACGACTTAGCAGCAGCAGCAGTTTCATAAGAGCTACCTGAGTCCTCACCAAAGAAGTTGTGCTAATTTATATGACATCGCTGACTCAATGGACTTGAGTCTGAGTGAACTCCAGGAGATGCTGAAGGACAGGGAAGCCTGGTGTGCTGCAGGTCATGGGATCACAAAGAGTCAGACAGGACTAAGCAACTGAACAACAAGCGGTTCATGAGGAGTCCTATATGCTCACATCATCAGCACAGGGTATTAATTTTTAAAAAAATCCAATCCAATGAAGATAAAATGGTACCTACTTGTTTAACTTTTTATCTTGCCAAGTATGAGACTGTCCACCTCTCCATAGGCACTGTACCCATGGTGAATCGCCTAGTCATTTTCCCCTCCAAATCTGTCACCCCCAGTTAACTATCTTTGGTGACCTTCAGCAAACTGAGATGCTTCTTCTTGATGTAGTAAATACATTCCTTCCTGTTTTCTGTGGTTCTATTCTTTTTCCCACTAATCTCATCTGTCCCTTTCAAGCCCCTCCATATTTTTTCCCCTAATCCCCCACCAAACCCAATTCCACACCTGGCCGTATTTCAGGCATCTGGCATGCCCTTTTCTCCTGTGCTCTGCCAGCAAATTCCTACTTAGCCCTTCAGTGAGATTCTTGCCTTTTACTCCAAGTTCACACATCACCCTTGCTTGCATTTCTGTTTAACTCCCATTGCAGCTCTTCATCTTGTAAAGGTAGTCAGGGTGATCTCCATCTCTCCTCATAAGATGAAAAGCTCCTTGAAGGCAGGGCTTGAACTCCACTGGGCTTTCCATTCCTGGGATGAGCAGCACAGATAAGCAAATAACAGGTAATCAGTTAAGTGTCTATCAAACAAATTAAACAGATCTTTAAAAAAGTATACAGCTAAAAAGTTAGCTAATCTCCAGCTAGAGTTCATATGATCTACTGAAATAAGCTGAAAATGAAAGAAAACTCCAATGTCAAGCCCAGCTAGAATCTTTCCCCATGGAGCAAGTGAAAGCCCTATAGAAGGAATTCATTCAGCGAATCCAAGGCTCTGGACTGAACTGGTTTCTACAGGATAGATGTAGATGTGAGAGGAGAAAAGGGGGAGGAGGGAAGATGCTAGAACTTATCTCTGCCGGGCGAAGATGTCTAGATCATCCCATTCCACAAGGGTGCACCTTTTGTGCTCTGGTTATTTACTGCTGCATAACCAACCATCACAAATAGTGCTGATAGCAATGGCAGTGATTTATTATCATCTCTTCCAGTTCTGGGGTTGACTGGGCTCAGGTGGCCAGTTTTTGCTTCAGGGGTGGGTGAGTGGGCAGTTCAGTTCAGTTCAGTTCAGTCGCTCAGTCGTGTCCAACTCTTTTCGATCCCATGAATCGCAGCACGCCAGGCCTCCCTGTCCATCACCAACTCCCGGAGTTCACTCAGACTCACGTCCATCGAGTCAGTGATGCCATCCAGCCATCTCATCCTCTGTCGCCCCCTTCTCCTCCTGCCCCCAATCCCTCCCAGCATCAGAGTCTTTTCCAGCCAAAGTACTGGAGTTTCAGCTTCAGCATCATTCCCTCCAAAGAAATCCCAGGGCTGATCTCCTTCAGAATGGACTGGCTGGATCTCCTTGCAGTCCAAGGGACTCTCAAGAGACTTCTCCAACACCACAGTTCAAAAGCATCAATTCTTCGGTGCTCAGCTTTCTTTCAGTGGGCAAGCATTACAGTCAAACGGAGGCTGTAGCTGAAAGCATCGTCTTTGTCTGGTATGTGGGCTTGGTCAGCTAAGGGCTGGAAAACTGGGTCCCTAGAACAACTCTCAAGGTGATCTCTCCTTAAAGTCTCCAGCATGGGGGCTTAAGGATAGCCAGACTTCTTATTCGGCAGCTCAGGGCTCCAAAGGTGTCTGAAGAGGTAGAGAAGAAGAGCAAGGGAGCCAGGAAGAAGCCCTTCACCTTTTATGATGGAGCCTTGGAATTCATGGAGCATCACCCCCACCGTATTCTGTTCATTGAGGCAGTCAAAGGCCTGCCCAGGGCCATGGGGATGGGAAACAGACCTCACATTTTGATGGCAATAAGCAAAATTTGGAAAGACCGTATGGGAATTAAAATATGACTGAGGCCATTTTTGGAAAATAATAATTGACCATAACTTGCATCTATTTAAACCAAAACCAGGCTGAAAGTCCATCATCTGTATCTCAGAGCCTCAGTCACTCCATCTACACAGTGAAGGAGTTGGGTCATGACACTGGTTCCAGCAACTTTTATTTAGCACATCTTTTTTTTTTTTTTTTCCAGTGAAGCAAAGATGAATATTTTTAATGATAAAGGGTACAATTCACAAAGAAGATAGACATCGTAAACCATTAAACACCTAACAACAAAGACACATAAAGCTTTTGCTTTATGTATTTTTTTCTGATTTTTATCAGAAGAAATATAAGGGAAAAGAAAAGAATATACAATGAGACATACTAACATTTCTCTTTGAATATTTTATCAAGTGCAGAAAAGTAAGAATAGGAGCATCTTGAATGATGCCATTAATAATTTAAATATGATAGATCTATATTTAATTAATTTATACTAATCATATCCTACACAAATATATTTAAAATTTTGTATCTCATATGTGGTTATTAGATGTCCTTAACACATGTTTTTTGAAATTCAAAATACAGATCAGGAAACAACAAAGTTGTTACTTTAGAATAAAGTTAACACAAAGCCTCACCCCTTTAGCTGCCTGTTTCCACAGCAAGCCTCTAAGCTCCCTTTCAGCTGGCATTTTCTCTACTTTGACAATTGCCTGTCTTCCAGGTAGAACCCAGGTCCCAGGAAGGATCGGGCTTCTTCTCTGGCTCCCCAACTTGTGCCTCTAAAGTTCAGAAACTCTGCTTCTGCCGCCATTGCCATGACCAGCCTGCAAGCTGATTGATTTGACCCAACAGAGATAGATTGGTGAAATCACCCTCGCAATAGGTGCCGGAGAGTAATGGTACCCAGGAGGGACAGGTAAGCAAAAAGGGAACAAACCCAGGCAATTTCCAGACATCTCCACTGCCCATTACTTTGTTCACTTAAATAAACAAATAACCCCCAGGCAATCAGCAGCCAGAACCTCAGCCGCTGCAGGAATGATTTCCTTTCACTAGACGCAGAGACTAATCAATGTCCCTTAATCGCACCACCACGTGCCCTGAACAGCACACGCACACTCCCAGCCAGCACTCCACTTCTGGGCATCTGTTCCACACAGGTGGATGTGAAGCTCCTCCGCCCCCATTTCCACCCTCCTAAAGCACTGAGGAGAGGAACCCAGCCCCTTCCCACAAGTCTGGGGTCTCAGGGAGAAAAGGAAGCAGATGCAGCCCAGGGTGCCTGAAATGGAGGCAACAGTGAAGTGTGAAAGGGCTCCTGGGAGTGGGACCGTCCATAAGAATACACGGAGAGCATCTTCCATCACCTCTCGCCTGCTGCCTGGAGCCAGGAGCGGGCTGGGGTGTGGGGTGTGGGGGTGGGGCATAAGGAAACACCAGGTCCATCCACAAGCAGTCTCTCTGTCAACCTCGAGAGTTTGAGAGTCTGCTCTGTGATTCTTGAATGTGTCTGGGAACTACTGCTAGTGAGGTTGTGGACACAGTTCTCCTTTTCCTACTGAATGGATTCCTTGGGGGCTAAAATCATGTTGACCCTTGGGCCAGATGACCAGGGAGTGACCCCTTTTGACAGGCCAGAAACCACCTTCTCTCACTTTGGCTATGTTTCCAACTCCAACACCTTACCCACAGGCCCATCCTGAGGCTTGGGGGAGTTTTTAAGGGTCCCACCTTCCCAGACTTGACTTATAGGACAGTGGCACCATCTCAGATTATGAATTCTGTGAGCAGCTCAGCATCGCTGTCAGTGTCCATCTCTGAAATGTCCATGAAGAGAGCCCCACAGATAATTCTGTCTTATCTCCCACGGCAGGAGAACATGACGTTCTAACTCAGTAAATCTCAAATATCTGTCATTTCATATTACCACCATGATTCCGGCCTGACCCTACATTTTATTTAATTTTTTTCTTTAGATAGGCTCACTTTCATAGAAAAAAACAGAACACATTTATTTTGAAAGAAAACTTTTTATCACTGCTCAAACTGGAAAATCGATATTGCAGGCCATAAATAGACCATGACTATAAAAATAAGCACAATGGGAGTTCATGGTGGATTAAACACAAATGCTTTACTCTGCTCGTCACTGAAACCCTAAGAAAATGACAGTTAAGGAATAAGAAAACAAAAAGACATAAAGTCACAGGACCGAAAGAGAACAGAAGAGGAAGACAGCAAATGACAGATTTCAAGCAAATTTTGGAGACTAGTGAGAAAATGGATCAAGAAGAATTGACATCTAGGTCTGAGAGAAAAGAAGCAGAGAGATAAGCTGCTCTGAGTAGCAGTGCCTGGGAAGGCTCCAGGAAAGGCTGGAGCTCAGGTATGGCTAACACTAGCAGAATTAATGGAAAGCCTGAATTAGAATATGTCAGATCCCTAGATTTCTTCTCCCACCAATTCCTTGCCAGGCATCACTTCTAGCAGAAGATGGGAAGTTTGTTATTTGGGGAAGATGATTACAAATGAGTTCTTCCATCGTTAAGAGAATGTTACAAAGCACATTCTAAAAGTTGAAAAGGCAACTAACTACAAAGACAAATCCTTAGTATTTTATGACCTGGGTGGTACACTGTCCTTGGGCAATGGGTGTGCATACACTAAAATGGTAAGCCTGGGGGATACTGCGGGCATTGAAACTTCTGCAATACTCAAGTCATAAAAGAGATTACATTCCATGAAATAGAAACACAAGAGTATAAAAAGGAACATCCAAAGAACAAGAGAAAGGGCAAAAATGTGGAGAAGAGCAGATAAAGGATGAAAAACAGGTGCATTGCTACAGGTCTGCTATCTGAATAACAGACCTTCTAGAGTCAAAAGAAACAGGATACAGAGGGGAGGAAATTATGAAAGAAATAATTCAAGAAAATTTCCCAGAAACGGAAGGCTTTCGTTTTCAGATTCAATGGGCCCCACTGAGGATCCAACAGGATGAACAACTGACTACACCAAAGGATATCATCGTGAAATTTCAGAGTGACAGGAATAGGAAAAAAACCTAGGATATTGAATCATATGCCTTTGAATCACTCAATATCCTATGATAAACCATGATGGAAAAGAAAATAAAAATAATGTATATATTGTATAACTGACACTTTGCTGTACAACAGAAATTGACACAGCATTGTGAACCAACTATACTTCAATTTAAAAGAAAAGAAAAAGAAAGAAAAGCCTAAACTCTTCTACAGCAGGGGAAAAACAGAAACAAAACAAAACAATAGCAAAACCAGGTCACATATATTAAGGAATTGGGAATGGATGAGGCAATGGACTTTTCCTCAGCAACACTAGAAGCCAATGGAATAATACTTTTAGAATTCTGAAAGAAAATTACTTCAGTGCTTGAATTTTATACACAGCCAAACTATCAATCCAAGGGAAGGGAATAATAAACACTTTTTTTTTAAGGGATGTCAGATCAGATGTCAAAAATGTGCACTCTTTCTCAGGAACATGTCAAAGGGTATGCCCCATCAAAACAAGGTAGTAAATCAAGAAAGATGAAGACATGAGATCCAGGGCAGAGGTGCTCATGCACAGGTCGGGGCAAAGGGAAGTCCCTGGGGACAGCTGTGTTGTAGGCCCAGGGAGCAAGGGGATCAGATGGGGCAGGAGGGTGGCTGGCTCCGGGAGGGGTGTCTCCAGGAAAAATGGAACTGACAGACTAACTGGCAGGTGTGGCCGGGTGTAAAATTGGATTGAGAGCCTTTGTACAGAGCGACTGGAGGGTGTGGGAAGAGTCACCCGGGCATTTTAAGAAAGCCAAGCCAAAGGCCAAGAAAGGATGACATCCTCCAAGACACTATCAGACCAAGCTGTGAATATTCACACGTTTATCATAAGATAAATACTAAAGCTGGATTTAATAAAAAATACAACAACCAATGGTGGGAAGTTGGAAGGAAGGGGAAACATATGTCAGTGAGAAGGGGTCTAAGAGACCATTGTTTATATTGGGAAATAATACCTATCTGTTGTATGAAAAAATCAGGAGACATAAAAAAGAAACGTATCATTCAAAAGTACAGAGGGGAAAAAACCCTGAAGAAACAGCTCAAAGAATTGACAGCAGTTGCTTCGGGGGATTGGTGTTTGAGGGTTGGAAGGGAGGGGTGGACCAAGGGGCCTGCTGTTCATTACAGGCTTTGTACAATTCAGCTCTGGGTTAAGCAATGTTTATGTGTTATTTTGACACAACTTTTCAAAGGATCAAACACGAATACAACTATAACAAAACAAGATGATCCAATTTTCACTAGACATTGTTGTCTATTCAAAGCTCTGCACTCAAGGCCTGCTCTTTATCTATAAAAGGATATTAGGGAAAATTAGATGGTGGTGAGAAAGAGTTATCACCCAGTAGTGACTTCTCCCAGGCAGGTAGTCAGAAAGACAGGAAGATTTTCAAAGCTAGCTCTCCAAATACTATGAACATGACCTGTTGCTAAGAGATAGCTGAGTTTATAGCTTACTAAGCAAGGGAGACCATCATCTTGGCAGAGTTCTAGTTGTATCTCAAAAGAGGAGGAGTGGATCAGAATTTACTGAAACCTGGAAGAATTGGAGGCCCTCGCAATGCAGGGACTTGAATAAGATTGGGTAAGAACCAGGAGATAACATTTCGGAATTAGTGAAACAGCAAGGTAAGGATTTTGAGAAGACAGATGGAAAATAATTTTTGGGCACAAACTACCGGCCATACCACCCAGAATAAGTCTGATCTCAGAAGCTAAGCAGGGTTGGGCATGGTTAGTACTTGGATAGGAGATTGCCTGGGAATACCGGGTGCTACAGACAGGTGGCACAGTGGTAAAGAATCTCCCTGCAGTACAGCATGCAAGAGACATGGGTTCCATCCCAGCATTGGGAAGATCCCCTGGAATAGGAAATGGCGACCCACTCCAGCATTCTTGCCTGGAAAACTCCATGGATAGAGGAGTCCATGGGGTTGCAAAGAGTCAGACACAATCAAGCATGCGTGCACGTGCACACGCATGCACACACACACACACACACACACACACAGCACAAACTGCTTGTGAATGCTTTCACTGAAGAAGTGATGGTTCTTTCAGAAAGTCCAAACATCTTCTTGAGTAGAACAGTCCCAGAAAAGTCCAGTCAGGCTAAAGAGGGTGGAATAGCAAAGTTGTGCCAATGTGGACAGTGAAGTATGGCTTAGTTCTCAGCCCCTAGGCAGAGCATGGGGCAGGGGATGGTTTGGATTTCTAAAGACAAAAAAGAAAGAATAATTGACCAATATTAATGAATGCCACCTCGGTGTATTATCTTTGTACCAAGGAACCTTGGCTCACATTTAGGGATAAAACAAGTATTGTAGTATACAAAGTGTTACTACTGGGGAATGTTAAGTACACTCTGGTTATTATTATGTCTTAAAACTTGAGGGCCTGAATCTTGATGATCTCCATCTTCCTTCAGTGATTCAGAAATAGGGAGAAAAAGAGAGAGAGAGAGAGGCTCAGCCTCAAAGCCATCGCGGGCACCGCAGCTGCCTTGCAGAGCCAGCTTGAGGCCAGTCCCAGCCTGTCCCCATCTGGCTGTAGAACAGGGTATCCAGGGCTCTTGCGTTGGGGCCTTTTCAGGTTTGCAGCGTCCTGGGTACTTGGTGTTTGAGACATTTCATTCCATTTTGTGTATACCTGTATGCTGTGCTGTGTTTAGTCACTCAGTTGTGTCCAGACTCTTTGCAACCCCATGGACTGTAGCCGACCAGGCTCCTCTGTCCATGGGCTTCTCCAGGTAAGAATACTGGAGTGGGTTGCCATGTCCTCCTCCAGGGAATCTTAACCAACCCAGGGACCAAACCCAGTTCTCCTGCATTGCAGGTGGATTCTTTACCATCTGAGCCACCAGGGAAGCCCATATACCTATATACATACACACATATATGTATATATTGTTGTTGTTCAGGGGGTACGTCGTATCAGACTCTTTGCCACCCCATGGACTGTAGAACGCTAGGCTTCCCCGTCCTTCACTATCTCCCGGAGTTGGCTCAGATTCATGTCTATTGAGTCAGTGATGCTATCCAAGTATCTCATCCTCTGCTGCCCCCTTCTCTTTTGCCTTCAGTCTTTCCCAGAGTCAGGGCCTTTTCCAATAAATCAGCTCTTTGCATCAGGTGGGCAAAGTATTGGCTCTTTGGCTTCAGCATCCATTCCTCCCAATGAATATATACAATTTTTAAATTGTTAATCCACTAAAAGATTTTGAATAATATACAGTGGAAGGCCACAAGGGCATAATATGTCATTAGATATTTGCTCCTCACTTTTCCTGGCCCATCCCAGGTGGGAGTAACAGGGACCGTGAGACCCCTTAGGGGTCCATCAGAACACCCGAATGGGGGGTCTGGGTCCTGATAGCCACGGTTTGTAAGTGCTGCCTGCCAACTGTTCATATACCTGCTTCTGAGGTTCTCCCCTTCTGGAGAGGGGGTGCTGAGGATCTTCTTACCCACCTATAAAGTTCATTTTCTGATGAAAACAGGATGGAGCCTGGTTATTTATTTTCAGAAACAATCTGTGAGCCTACATCTTCAGCCTCCTCCTTGCAAAGTCCTGGGGGCAGCCTCCAAGGCCTCACTTGCCAGGCCAACATCCCTCTTCCTGTCCTACATTCAGGCACCCAGATAAAGGGATAAGTCTGGTGGGATTTTTATTGCTGTTCAGTTGCTAACTCGTGTCCAACTCTTTGCATGTCCATGGACTGTAGCATTCCAGGCTCCTCCACTATCTCCTGGATTTTGCTCCAGTTCATACCCATTAAGTCAGTGATTTTTAGACTCTAAAAAATCAGTGAGGCAGGGAGCCTTCTTCAAGAAAGCCACAGAAGGAATGTCACAACTGCCATCCCTTGACCTGCAAATCACTTTTTCTCAAAGAAGCCGAAACACGACCTGGGGTGAAGTTTCTATCAGATTCCAGCTTGAGGGGCCAATGGTGGGGAGGGTTGTTTTTAAAGTTTAATCCACTCATATAGGCGTTGGGGTGGGAAGGAACCTGTAGCAAGCTGTCTGCATCAGCTATTGCCTGGAAAACAAAAAACAAACAAAACCAAACAACAACAAACCCAAAAGGAATTGAACAAACAAAAAAAAAACACTTTCTTTAGATTTTTTTTTTTTAAAGTCAGGTTCATTTTGGTGGAGGCTGGGAGGGACCAACACCCAGCTTGCCTGGAAGCCTCAGTAGGGCGGGGGTTGCCTCACTTACCTCCCCCAATCCCTGCCCACCCCACCCGCTAGACCCAGAACAAGACAGGAGATTTGTGACCGCTGATGTGTGGCCCGTCCCAATGAAGGAGGCTTTTCTTTAACCAAGTAGCGGGCGGTGTCATCTTCCCCTGAGTCGGAATCATTCACTATTAGCACAATGTGTTATTATTGTATTTTTAATTGAAATGTAAATTCTGGGAACTCTCTGACCCAATTTACTCCCAGGGAAAAAAAGGGCAAAATTCTCATTTTCAAGGCTCTAGAAATGCAAGTTAGTGTTATTAATGATTAAGCTCTTTTTCTCCTCCACCTCTCCGCCTGCCTGCTGTGGGGTGGAGGCCGGAATGGGGACCTTCTTATCCGGGCACAATGGTAACATTACCCCATCCTCCCTTCCTGGGGCATTTGATCTCAAGGTAGATCCTGGGTGGGAAGCTCACATATTTCCCCCCTCGCCGGTCCTGGGTTCACACCTGGACCGGGAAATGGCCCGAGTGCCCAGATGCGGTTTCAGGTTTTAAATGACGACGATGATGATTGATGTGCGATTAAATGATTGATCTGAAGCGATTACTGTCCCGTCTATTTTAAAGAAACTCTCTTTGTCAAAACAGAACCGAGTGGAGACAGGAGGATTCAGGGCTCGATTCAGACTTTGCCCGCAAACAGTGTACACTCACACCCCACTGGCTGATAATTCTAGAACTGACGCTAGAATTCAAAGGGCAATGAAGATTTGCAGCGCGGACTCGACAAGCAGAGTCCAGAGCGGGCATTAGGGCTACCAACAAATATTGACTGAGGACCTGTAAAGTATCAAGCAGGAAGCCATGGGTGAAAACACAAAGAATGCTTTTTTAAAGGTTGTACTCCATTTAAGAGTTATTAGAAAATATTGGCTATATTCTGTACTATACAGTGTATCCTTGTAGCTTATTTTATATATAATAGTTTGTTCCGCCCACTCTCCTAAGAGTGTGTATTGCCTCTCCCCACTGGTAACCGCTAGTTTGATCTCTCTATCTGTGAGTCTGTCTCTTTTTTGCTACATTCACTAATTTGTTGTCTTTCAAATACTTTACATAAGTACCTTTGATTTCTTCCCTAAGTGACAGCTCAAATGTCACCATCTAAGTAAGAGAGGCATTCCCTACTACCCAGTCTCAGGCTCCCCAACTCCCATCACTGTCTCCTGGCCTTTTAAATATTTTCTTCTTAGGGCTGATCATTCCTGGAAATTCTCTCATTCACCTATCCATTTATTTACGGCACACCTACCCTGACCAGCTTGCTCCCACTAGAATGTTAAGTCCTGCGAGGCCCTTCCCTTGACTGCCATGTTCTTCAGATTACCCCTAGAACAAGTACCTGACGCCTACCAGTGATGGAGTCTTTATTAATCCGAGGGTGACGATGGCATACAAAGCGCAAAACGTCCATCCATCCCAGAAACCTACTGTGTCACCTGAACTCCATATACCTACTATGTGCTTCAGAAATGAATCAACACAGCCTAGGTCCAGAGGCACCTCAGAGTTAGAGCAAAAGACAAGTAATAAATGCAGCTCAGTGTGTTCATGTTGTGGACCACAGTTCTCAACCAGGCTGATTTTCCATCCCTCCCAGGGGGTGCCGGGTGCCATCTGGTGATCTTTTCAGCTGCCATTCTTGGGGGAGATGCTACTGGCCATCTAGTGGGTGGAGGTCAAGGAGGCTAAACATCCTGCAAGTGTAAACAATTAAGATGAAGAATGAACAATTTTCTGGTCCAAAATGTCAGTAGTGCCAAGCTTGACAAACTCTGTTATAGACAAAGAATCACGGGAAAGTGAAAGTTGCTCAGCCGTGTCCTACTCTGCGACCCCCTGGGCTATACAGTCCATGGAATTCTCCAGGCCAGAATGCTGGAGTGGCTAGCCTCTCCCTTCTCCAGGGAATCTTCCCAACCCAGGGATCGATCCCAGGTCTCCCACATTGCAGGCGGATTCTTGACCAGCTGAGCTACAAGGGAAGCCCAAGAATACTGGAATGGGTAGCCTATCCCTTCTCCAGGGGATCTTCCTGACCCAAGAATCAAACCAGGGTCTCCTGCCTTGCAGGCAGATTCTTTACCAACTGGGTTATCAGGGAAGCCAAGAATCACATATAGAATTCATTATGGAGGCAAACCTAGGGTGAAGGTAGAATTCCTCGGCTAATGGTCTTGGTGGGTCTTGCAGAAGAGATGGGCAGGGGCATAGCACCATCACACCCATAACTCTGGGAGTCACCTCTAACTCAAGCCAGAAGAACGAGGCTCTAGAAACCCACTAACCCTCTCTCACTTATCAGTTTAGACAAGCAAACTCTTCTGATGCGTGCATGCATGCTCAGTCTCTTTTGTCATGTCCAACACTATGCGACCCTGTGGACTGTAACCCACTAGGCTCCTCTGTCCATGGGATTCTCCAGGCAAGAATACTGGAGAGGGTTGCCATGCCTTCCTCCAGGGGATCTTCCCAACCCAGAGATCGTACCTGTGTTTCCTGTGTCTCCTGCTTTGCAGGTGGTTTCTTTACTGCTGAGCCACTGGGGAAGCCCAACTCTTCTAATAGGAATCCCCTAATTTACTCTATTATCTTATAGAAGGAAAGGTTGAGACCCTGATAAGACTATAAGATCACCTCGTAACCCTTTGGTTAAGGAAGGATGTTAAAGTCCCTGGTTACAAAGGGGAAGACAGTCTAGTGCAGGAATCTGGGGGCATCTTCTCTTTAATTTTTTCTTGAAGTAAAGGAACAAGGGATGTCCTTTGTGACCTGGATGGCTCACACTCACAAGTCAGCCAGGACCAGCTCCAACATCCCTTTTACTTCAGTCCTACCTCTTTGCTGAAGCAAGAATTTGCCAGGGAAGAGATGAGAGCCTTCTAGCTCACGCTTTTCATGTTATACTAAAATGAGCTATTTGTGGCTTCCTAGAAACAAAATAAAAATAAATACAAGATAAGAGGAGAAATGATTGGTGAAACCAAGCAGGAGGCAGGGATCTGAGACGTGGAGACTTCTTTGAGTGAGAGAGGGTGCCCTAGTCCAACACGAGTGAGCTGGGTATTGTCTGTTATTGGACGATCCCCAGGTTGAATCTTCGGGGGTGTGTGGTTTTCTTTTTAAAGAAACTTGGCATTTCATTACATCTACTTTTAGACCATAGATCAAATGCTCAAGGCAGGCTTGTGGTGGGGTGGGAGAGAGTCAAGGATGATGTAGGGAAAGTCAAGTGATGGGTGGCAGGGAATAAAGCCATGAAGAGTCACTTCCTTTGGGGACACCACCTTCTCAGAGCCTGGGACTATAATGGTGTGGGTTTACAAGGCAGGAGTCGGAATTGAACTGAAAAAGCATCTGCCTCCATGTCACCCTGTGAGCTCAGAACAGACATCGCAGGGTCCCCACACGGTCACCTCCCTGAGCAGATGTCCCCTGCCATGTGGACTGAGCCAGGTTCCCATTTTTGTAGACAGAGAAGACAAAGTGGAGAGATGCCAAGAGCTTTCTCTGGAGGCAGAATCCTTCCATTTATCAGTGAGCTTGCAACAGATCCCAGCTCTGTGCCAGGTATAGGGGGTGGGCGTGGGGGTGATAGAAAAGAAGTTGTTCCACCACCCACGACTGTGTCCTCTAGCTGAAGCAAGGTATATGTGTCAATTAAATAGTAGCAATTGACTCTTGAGAGTCCCTTGGACTGCAAGGAGATCAAACCAGTCAATCCTAAAGGAAATCAAGTCTGAATATTCAGATTGGAAGGACTGATGCTGACGCTCCAATACTTTGTCTACCTGATGCAAAGAGCCAATTCATTGGAAAAGACCCCAATGCTGGGAAAGATTGAGGACAGGAGGAGAAGCAGGCGACAGAGGATGAGATGATTGGATGGCATCATCGACTCAATGGACATGAGTTTGAGCAAACTCCAGGAGATGATGAAGGACAGGGAAGCCTGGTGTGCTGCAGTCCATGGGGTTGCAAAGAGTTGGACATGATTGAGCGACTGAACAACAGCAACAATTTCTAAGTGGCCCCAAGGAAGAAGTCATGCTTTAAGAGTCCAGGGAAGAGAGAGAGCTCTGGGCTGGTGAGTGGTCAGAGAAGCTTCTTAAAGATGGTAGATATCTGTTCTGGGGTCTCTTTGAGAGACAGGGCTCTCTGGACCCTGCCCTGAGGGTAGTTCTGGAAGATTCAAACGAAGAACTAACTATGCCCCAGGCTATGAGGAGCTTTCGGAGAAGGAGGTTCTCAGGAGTCCATCCTTCTATCCCAAGTGCACTCCAGGCAGCATCACTGATGGACCCAAAAGCACCTCAAATCCAACACCTCCCAGTCTGAACTCTCATCCCCTCCCAAGGCTCTGGCTTGTCCTATAATAACTGTCCCATGGAATGACACCAATGTCCACTCATTCACCAAGCCAGAAATGGGGACGGCATCTTAGACTCCTCCAACTCCTTCAACCACTTCTCTTTAAAAAAAAAAAAAATTAATTTATTAATTTATTTGGCTGTGTCTGCTCTTGGTTGCAGTGTGCGGGATTTTCATTGCTTTGCATGGGCTCTTCAGTTGTGGCTCAAAGGCTTAGTTGCCCCCGCAGCATGTGGGATTAGTTCTCCAACCAGGGATTGAACCCTCATCCCATGTAGTGCAAGGTGGATTCTCAACCCCTGGACCACCAGGGAAGTCCCACCTTCATCCACTTCTAAGAGCCCACTGCCCATGTGATCCCCTTAATATCTCCTCTCTCTGCTGCAGTGATGACTTAGACTTCTGTCGCCTCTTGCCCAGTTACCCAATCAGTGTCTTAATTTATTTCTGTTCATCCAGCTTGAATTCCTTCATATATATTCCTTCCTGAAGGAGCTTCCTATAGTGTAGATCTGATCATTAAAAACATCTAATGTATAGCTAGATAGCAGTTACTAGGTACCTGGCTCAGGCCCTAAGCCTTTCATCTCCCCTGTAACTTTTGCAGCTACCCTCTGAGATGGGAATTACTTGAGAAGGACTTGAAGGCTTAGAGGAATGAGATGCACATAGTTGAGTCTTGAGCCATGCCTAGTGCCTGAGATCAGACTCGCAGCTGCCTATGATTGCCATGCTGAAAATTCTCCCATGGAGCCTCAGTGCTTTCTGGATGGGAATGGACCTTGTCTAATCTTGGAGCATCATTTCCTACCCCTCCATCTTCTTCTGTCCTCCCATTATGTCTCACCACCATGTGCTCACCAATGTAAACTACCAAAAGTAACCTGCCATGTTTTTAAAGAAACAGGCCATCCTTGACCACAAGCCCTCCTCCAGCTGGTTATCACCACATGCTCAAGGCTTCCTGCAAACACCACTTCCTCCGTGAAGCCTTCCCCACGTGGTCCAGGTGAAGGGTGCTACCTCTGTGCCCCAAAGTGCCCCAGGCATCTGTCACAAGTCTTCTATTATACTGCAATCATCTCCATGTATTTGTAGAAACCAGAGTGTGAATTTCTTGAGAGCAGGAACCATGTCTTTCTTTTCTTTTCCCTAGAAGTGATGGGCATATGGTAGATACCTGGCAAACAGTTGTTCAGTGACTATATGAAGCATGTCTTTAAAACAGCAGTCCCCAACGTTTTTGGCACCTAGGGACTGGTTTCTAGGAAGACAATTTGTCCATGGACCAGGGCATAGTGGGGGTGGGGGAGTGGTTTCAGGATGATTCAAGTGCATGACATGGAATTGATTGTACACTTTATTTCTATCATTATCATATCAGTGCCACTGCAGATCATCAGGCATTAGATCCTGGAGGCTGGGGACCTTTAAAACATAGATAGTTAGAATATGTGTTCATTTGAAATTTGCAAACTTTCAGCTGTGGAGAGAGAGACAGAGACAGAGAAAAGACAGAGACAAGGAAAGAGCCTCAGAGAGTCAGACAGAGAGAGACAAGGGAAATATGCATGGTGGAAGAGGTGTTCCTACCACATTGCTAGCTGAGATATCCAGGCCATCTTGGAGATTCTACAGTCTCAAGGCTGCAAAGAGACAGTGAAGGTTTAGGGATAAAGGAGACCATAACTTCTGTATTTTTAAGCCTGGTATCTTAACCAAATATTAGCACAGGGCATGAAATCACACACAGGACTCAGCAGCACACATGAGCTTTATTACCATCATGTAGGGAAGTCTGACAGCATGGGTTGGCATCCTACCTCTGCCATGGGCTTGCTGGGTGACCTCAGACAAGTTCCCAAACCTCTCTCTACCTCTGTATCCTCATCACAAAATAGAGAAATAAAAATATCAACCTCTGGGGATTTCTGTGGCTAGAAAATCAAATACGTAAAGCAAAGCCTCTGAAATTGGAGGCTAATATCATCATTGCACACCTAATATCACTGCAAATAGTGACACATTTCACTAGAGAAATTTGTCTAAGAAATTCGTGGCACTCCTTTCTGATTAACGGAGACCTCCCCAGAAAATTACAGTGGTAGGGAGGGAAGGCACGGAATCATTTGTGCAGGAAGCTACATCTGCTGAAAAATCCATAAACTAGGAGTTAAACCCAATCATCTGCTAGTGAAGAAGAACTATTTGATACTTTCTCGCTGTGTGAGCTCAAAAATCCTGCCATCTTGGGGAGCAAGAAAGCCCCACATTCGGTAACTCGGGATTAAAAGACTGTCGATAGCTTGTGACAGGCGCTTCCTGAGAAATGCACCCTGGTCAAATAGCAGCAATCATTAAATATATGAGGATCAGTCAATTTAATCTGTTCTTTTCATATAGATTGATTGGGTTAGCAAAGTAACCGAGCTGGGAGACAATTGACATTTCTGCATCCTTTTCAGACAGCTGGGGAGGGGTGCGGGTGAGATGACTTGCAGAAGTCCATCCCTCCCCACTCCTCCCTAGGGGCTGCCCCCCAAATTTCCACCTGGGCCTCGGTTTAAGCAGGATAAGGAGTTCACCAGGTCTGGGGGAGGGTCAAAGGCACAGACATCTAGGGTGATGTCCAGCGATTCCCAGGAATGGTCCTAAAGAAATTCCTCCTCCTCCCTCCTTCCTACCGACTTGCTCGAATTGCAAGACCCACCTGTGAAGGAGCCACTGAGCCCTGCAAGCCAGTGGCCCTGAAAAGCCTCCTCCAGCCAGTTCTACAGCAAAGGAAACAAGAAGTCAGTGTTAACTTGACACGGGCAGTAGAGCTCAAGGAAGCCAAAGCTGGGTTTCTACTCCTGGAACATTTCCCAGAAGGAAATCACAAGAGTGATGCTGCTGCCTTGAGAAGGTTTGGTGGGTGGGTAGAGAGACGAGAGAGAGACTCAAGGCCTGTCCATCACCACTTTCCATCACCACTACCTGGGGGGAGGTACAGACTCTTTCCTTGGGGTACAACCTACTTTTGGCTTCTACGCCACCCCTGTTTCTCAGAGCTGGAGAGGATCTACTGAGACCTTGGCTTTCTGTGGCCTGAGTCACATTCCTGAGGCCCCACAGATTTCAGCACAGAATGGTAGAAGGTTCTACACCCAGTACCTGCATGCCTGGCCTGTGTGTGTGTGCGTGCTAAGTCGCTTCAGGTGCCAGGCCTCTCTGTCCATGGGATTCTCCAGGCAAGAATACTGGAGTGGGTTGCCATGCCCCTTTCCAGCAGATCTTCCCGTCCAGGGATTGAACCGGCATTTCTTATGTCTCCTGCATTAGCAGGTGAATTCTTTACCACTAGCATCACTTGGGAATTCTCTCCACTTTTCTTTTTTCTTCATTTCAAAGAATGTTACTATTTAATCTAAGTAGTTGAATTTATGAGTGTAGAGTTGTTAGTAGTATTTTTTTAGTAACCTGTTATGATATTGTCTTTTTTGTGTGTGATGAGCTAGGTATACCAGCTTGTTTTACTTTTTAATTTTTTTAATTGGTGAAAAATTGCTTTACAATTTTGTGTTGGTGTCTGCCTTACAACAATGCAAATCAGTCATAATTGTTGATACATATACACGTCCCTCCCTCCCCTCCCCTCATTCCACCCCTTTAGGTCATCAGAGAGTGCTAGGCTGGACCCCTGTGTTATTTAGCAACTTCCCAATAGCTATGCATTTTACACATGACAGTGCTTATAGGTCAATGCTACTTTCTCAGCTCTCTCTACTTTCCTATCTCGGTGTTCCAGAAAGTGTGAGCAGCTACTCAGCCCTGGTGCAGGTACAGCCCTGGAGTCCAGTTGGTTGTCCTCACACCCCCAGGGGCTACCCTCCACCAGTGGAAGTGGGAGTCAGTAGATGATCCAGCCTCATTCCCTGGGAAGGCAACACTGAGCTGAGTCCTGTGTGGTCCCCAGCAGTCCCCACGGCAATGGGACCTCTCTGCCCCTGGCAGCAATCAGCTCAACAACTTTATTTGGTTTTCCTATCTTTCCTCTCACACTCTGCCCTCTCCTTCAACTTGTCTCCTGGGACCATATCTCAAGTTACCTTCACCCAAGTCTTATTCTTAGGCTCTGCTTTGGGGGGAATCCTAACTTCAGACACAAAGGAAATGGAAGATCAGGAGCTCTTCCGGAGAAGTATCTTTGAGAGCCCATAGATGGGTTCGGGCTTCCCCAGTGGCTCAGCGATAAAGAATCTGCTGGCAATGCAAGAGACTCTGCTTCGATTCCTGGGTCAGGAGGATCCCGTGGAGAAGGAAATGGCAACCTATGGCATCCAGTGTTCCTGCCTGGGAAATCCCACGGACAGAGGAGGCTGGCGGGCTGCAGTCCATGGGGTTGCCGAAGAGTCAGACATGACTGAAGTGACAAAGCACAGATAGATGAGCTCAGGCCAAGTAGGATGTGTGCTGTGCCCTGGCCATGCCCCACACAGCAGGAACAGACTTAAATCCCCAGGAGGTGTTATCCCAAGGCTGTGCCCTGCTTCCTTCCTGCCGTGGGGGTGCCCTGGGAGAAGGCTCAGGACACCTCTAGGGAGAGCTCATCAGCACATGCACAGCTCTTGGATGTGTGACACTTTCACTGGAGCCTAGGACCATCCCAGGAGGCAGGACAAGCCAGGGAATCATCCTCATTGGACCAAATGGCAAACCAAAAGCATTCTCACAAAGAGTTCTTTGAAATAGGCTTGATGCCATCTTTAATAAAATTATTAAACAAATGCATGCCAATCTGACACTTCCTTTTTCCTTTACTTTGATTATCAGTAAAACAATGCATTTTGGGGGCATATGGAAGTGACACATTTTATTTCATCTCGTTCTAGCTCAGGATTTCCCAAAGTGTGATATGCTGTAGGAGGTACAGAGCCATATTACTTAACCTGAATCACGTAGTAAGATAAAATTTTCCTCTTAATTCACTTCTCATTCTATAAAGACAAACAGAAAAGCCTGACTTGGTGCTAACAGGTCTTTAACACTTCTCCAAACTTTGACCATCTCTCTACTTAAGGAGGGCAGGAAACAGTGACTGGCTAGAGCTGTCTGATTACTTTATTTTTACAGAGTTAATTTTCAGGTTTGTTTCTTTTAATAGGAAAAGAAAGGTTGACTTCCATATATGTAAATAACACAAGATTTCTCTTTTAAATAAATTCATTTAAGCAAAAATTGGAATTAATTAAAATAGTAACCCATTGTGGTGAAATTGATGAGAATGACTAAAGTTGGGAAACATCATTTAAATCATGACTCCACTTATGATGTCTCTTTCCTGTTTTCAGAGTCAGGTCTCTTATTGGTAATGAAAATGAAAATGTTTCCATCGAAAGGGAGTAATCAATCTGGGAAAGGATTCCAGAGAGCTTTGTGGTCTTGACAAGGTCCTTCCCGTTTCTAGGACTCAGTTTCCCCATCTTTAAAATGGTAGCAGGATGAGTAAGGTGAACTCCAATAACCCATCGGCTCTGATGTTTTAGGTTTACAAATGTGGGTGAGCCCTAAGTTCTGACCTTCATCCTAGACTCCTCTCCCAAGAAGCTCAAGGTCTCAAACACATCATATGCCAAACTAAACCCATCTTCATCCCTGTAGCCTCTACACATTTCCTGGTCTGCCTCCCAACTGCCCGATCTTCACTGTGACTCCCTCTGCTCTGGTCCTAGGCTTCCTCCCCACTCATGGACTAAAATGACAGCTACCTGGTCTCCCTGCTTCCCTACTTGTCTGCTCAGAGGCAGACCTCACAGGTTACTCTGATGGATGGATTTCAAAGAAAAACCCAGGCATGTGAGGTTAACATACAAGCCCCTTACTATGGTCTACCAGATCTTCCAATTTCTGGCTTCTGTTTGCAACTCCCCTGTTTATATCTATTGCCACCTCCTTTATGTTCACTCTTTCCACTCACCCACAATATTTTATCAGGCTAATTCTTGCCTATCCTTTAAGATTCATCTCAGGTGTCACCTCTTCTGGGAAGCTTTCCTTGATCAGCTTACCACTGCCAGTCTGAAATAGGCATGGCTTCCTTCCAAGCCCCAGTGTTACCTTGGTTTTGACTTTCGCCATGTGGCATCATGACAATCTATCTATATATGTGCCATTTCTCTCGTCAGACTGACAGCTTCTTTGTATGCTTTGTCCCTCCCACGGGCTGGCATAGAATAAGGTGCTCACTAAATAAATGATAGACCTGAATGATTTGTTGACGATTTATCTCATAATCCTGTGAGTCTACCACTTTGCCTACAGAGCAGGTGGTCTTCCTCTTCATATGTGGCTTTTTTTTTTTTTTTTTTGGTATAACCTCATGAGGACAAGGTGAATTTATCCCCTACATCAATACTGTCTCTTTCCGGAGACTCTAAGCTTCTGGAGGACAGGGATTACTTCCTGCTTCACTGCCTTGCTAAGAAAACAGGCATTTGAAACTGTAATTGTCCGGAGAAACACAAACTCTGCATAAACACAAATAAAATGTCCTCTAAGCCCTCTTCCACCCCCTGTTTGTCCTCTGCACCCCTCTCAGGCAGGCCATTCCACTCCTCCTAAATCATCATCTGTATAAGCTATGCCCTGCCATGACATCAGATACAATTATACACGGAGGGAAGAAATTTCTATTTTGGTCTCAAGAAAATTATGTGATTTTGCTTAAGTTGAATTTTAAAACATGGAATATGACTGAACTTAATGTTAGTACTTAAGAAAAATGTTCACAGTAATTACAGATGAGGATACCTATATGCAATTTATTTCAAATTTAGTAATGCAAAAAAATTCTGGATCCTAACATCACTATTTATAACTTGGCCAGGAGAACTCTGAGAATCCCAGTTATTTCACCAGAATAGGTTATTCTTCATGTATCTTATTTAAGCAATAATGCATGACAGAGCGTGAATTATGGCATATTAATTCCCACCTAGTGTGCTATTAGGCTAGCGCTGATGGCCGAGAGCTGTCAGGGCAGCTAGGCATGAATTAATATCTAATAATTCCCCGCTGAAATGTCTTATTGAGATTATAGCATTTTATTAGCAAAGGTTATTCCTTTAAAAATGTTTTTGTATGCTAATTGGGAGATGGGGGCTCGGCATGGAAAAGCCATCCCTGCTTTCTCCAGCAGCCATTTCTAAGACTTCTCTTTGATGTCCTCAGCATCTCATCCTTGTTGATACGCTATCATCTTTTGGAAGTTTTCTCAGAAGCATGACACAGAAGAACTGCCCGGCAAGTGGAATATGAACATAAGCACATGCACTGCCCAGATGCTGCATTCAGTAAAATGTAAGTGAGTCTCGAAAACATGAGCATTGCCAGCAGGTGCTAAGGGGGAATGTGAGATGTGGAAGACTTCCATGGGCAGAGGGGACCAGACACTGTCTGAGTCTAAAGAAGAGGCTTTGAATACTGGCTCTAAACACACTTACCAGCTGCAACACTCTGGCCAAGCAACTCATCTCTCTGGCCCACCATTTGCTTCCAATACCACAGGCATTCTGCCCACCTGGCAGGTGTGCTGTGATGCACAGAGTCTACTCCTTGAAGCTCCTCTCTGCACCCACTTGTCCCTAATACTGAAACCAAAATGAACCCTGCGTGACCACTCTTCTCCCCTGGGGCATGACTACCAGCCTTCCATTGGCATCTAATGCCCCATGGATTCTGTTGGCATGGAAGCCACTTTCCCCTTGCTCACTGGGTGGTTAGAGATACTCTGGCCTTCCTTCTGCTACTCAGACAGGCTGTGGTGCTTCCTACCTCAGGGCCTGCACACATACTGCTGCCACCTCCCAGCTGTTCCCCCACCCTGCCCTAATGTTACCCTTTCCCTTGTCAATACTTATGCACATTTCAGATCCTTGCTAAAACCAGAGGAGCTGTCTATACCCTCCCTGGTAGGCATTCTAGAGTTCCTCCTCTGGGCACATGGAGAATGCCCCTCTCCAATCCTCCTTTAAGTTAGGTGTGGCCATGTGACTTGAATTGGTGGATGGAAGGTGAGCAGATGTGACCTGTATTGCTTCCAAGAAGAGACACTGAATGAAATGCGTTTCTTTCTCCTGTGATTGTGGAAGCAGGATTGAGATGGAGCCTCTCAGATGGTTCCTGAGTGAACACAAGAAGCAGACTTGCATAAGGAAAAAACAAATATTCCTGCTAACCTTGGAGGCTTGGGGGCTATTTGTTACACAACAAAACATAACCTAACCTAGCTAATGACACCCAGTCTTACTCCCACATTTGGTCAGATCCCTATAAAACACTCAAACTCTCTGCTCAGATCATTTATCATGGCTGCAATTACTTAGTTATGTGTAATTATTGTTTAATGTCTGTTTTCTTCATTAGACCAAAAGTTCCACAAGGACACGAACCACATCTGTTTAACCAACTACTGTATCTCCATTTCCTATGTGCCTGGCTCATGCTAGATGCTCAATAATATTTGTTGAATGGTTGAAAAGCAAGTGAATACACACATAGAAAAAAAAAAAAAGAATGAATGATTCAAATGAATGAATGGTGAAAAAAATATATTAGACCAAAAAAAAAAAAAAAAGTATGATCATCCCCCTAATAAAGTTTCTTAGTTCAACAGATTAAAATCTCTGAATGGCAGGTCAAAAATGGCTCCCACCCTCTGAGTAATATGCCCTTGAACTCGCTCTGTGATCTTGAGTAAAAATCTTCCCCTCTCTGGGCCTTGGCTTCCACATCTTTCCAATGAGGGTAATGGAGCTGGGATACAATACAGTATGCATTTATGTATTTATATAAACATAGAAGTAAACCACACTGAGAATGCAGTTAGAGTATAATATCATCCTCAGTTATACTTCTCCAGGCTGACAGCAGCCAGCCTCTCCAGGTCTGTCAGCCACCAAACCCTGCAAGATGCCTCATCTACCTGGCAGTTCTCACTTAGAAACTTCTTTGGGTGCCCTTTAGCAGTGTCCATCATAAAAATGTCCCCACAGAGGCTCAGGATAAAAAGTACATTTTCTTAGGCCGACAAGCATCTTCTTTCACTTGAAATATATGGAGATTGCTTTGTCCAACCCAGAAATGAAGTTACAAATATGATTTCTCATCTATAGCCTATTGGTACAAGCAGGGGTCCTCTAGTGTTTGGGGCTCAAGAAACCTTTCCATTCTCCCCACAAAAGGAAAGAGGCGCAGGAGAGCAGAACAAACGAAAGTGCTCATGTATTACAAAATCAATGCCCATCAGTGCTCAGAATGGCTATGCTGCTCCATGTGTGGACAAATGTGGCAGAGAAGACACTGGGCAACATACACATCAACATGGCTTTGCTCCCTGCACAGAATTTACAGCTGTAATTAAGTTCTGAACGGATCTAGGGGGACCTTCACAAGGAAACAACCAAGCTAAAAGGCTAAGGAGTGATTGCCTCCTAAATGGTGGTTCAAAAACACATCCTGCCTCCCAAACAGCCATTATTCCATGGAGGGTTGACTGCAGGGGAATGGCCAACAGCACAATGAGATCTCCAATAAATCCTTGCTATTCCAGTGGTTTGAGACTCTCCATCTTCGCTTTGAACTCTCATGAGACAGCCAGTTTGACTCTCAGAAGCTGCCTGGGTCTGAGTCTCTTCCTCTCAGCATGTATCAAAGGAATACACATTTTCCTTCTATGAGTCCTGGGGCAGACAAGAAATTTAGCATCACCCTCTCTCCTTTCTGACCACTTGCAGAAAACTGACTTATAGGCTCTGACAAGTCAGAGGGCTGCAAATGACACTTGTGAATGTTCTCCTAACCCTCAGGGGGGCCACTGTCTCCTTCACGTTAGGGAGCCTCTGCTTTTAGTTCCAGCCTTTGTGCAAAGCACCCAGCTCTGCCTGGGCCATGTCTCTCAGATATCAGTCCAGAGATAATCAAGAAACTGTCGTCATCATTTGTTAAAAAAAAAAAAAAAAAAGAAAGAAAACCCAGGAGGCTGAGATTTACAGCCTGGCAAAGATGGTTATGTCTTCATGGTCTTGTCTACACTCTACCTTGCAGATGCCATCTCCCTGGGAACAATGCTCCCCTCACCTGAAACAGTGCTCTACCTCCCAAGTGTATCTGCTCAGAGGCCTTCACTGCATTTTATGGGGAAAACCGCGTGATTGAGGTACTGCAGAGGGGAGCCCACTGTAGAGATAGGATTACTGAGACAAGTGGAACAACTAGCTATGACGAAAGTGATGCAAGGCCCCTAGCATCAGAACCGTGTCATCCTTGTTAAAATGCATATCTTCAGGCCCCGTGCCAACCCAGAATATCAGAGCTACTGGGGCCGGAATTCGGGCACCTACAGTTCTAGTAATCTGCAATCACCACTCTGTTTTCATGCTTCCTCACACACTCTTACTCAGCTCAAGTCTGATGAACTGTGAAGTCCAAGAATCTCTGCAATAAAACCTAATTCCACCCATCTTGCTCTAGAGTTACCTTAAAAGGAGGCAGATTTGAAAGTTGACAAAGACAGACCATTAGCAGGGGCTAGTTAAACTGGCCTCATGGAAAACATACAAGTTTTAAAATCCTTTCCTTCTGCCTGGTATTTTTCTAGTGGTGCTTGTTTGCTGTCGTTAAAATCCCCTCTCACTCACTCATGCAAAACCCAGGAATTTTCTGAAGGTTCTGCAAAGAGATCTGATATGACCAATCCCATATTAACAAATTTAGGCCAGCTTCAGATGAAGGTAGCCAGCTTCCCAGGTGGCTCAGTGATATAGAATCCATCTGCCAATACAGAAAATGAGAGTTCCATCCCTGGATTGGGAAGATCCCCTGGAGAAGGAAATAGCGACCCACACCAGTATTCTTGTCTGGGAAATCCCATGGACAGGGGAGCCTGGTGGGCTACAGTCTATGGGGGTCACAAAAGAGTCAGACACGACCTAGAGGCTAAACAACAACAATGATTTCTGAGACAACTGGGCTGGCCCCTTGGGCTCTGTACTCTATCCAGGCTGTGAGTTTCCATTTTTTCCTCCTGGCTGTCCAGAAGCGTTCTCCTGCTCTCACCTCCTCGGAAGTCCATTTCCCCTTCTTGGTAAGCAGCTGGGTTCTTCTTGGCAGCTGCTACAGATTAGTAAATTACAAGTTCAAGATTAAAAAAAAGAAATAACTAAAGAATAAAACCTTGAGTCTGGCAATTTGAAGTCAGACTACCACAATGAACACCTGTTGAGAAAGACCATTATTAGAAGCTGGAGGTTCTGGGTGAAAAGATCACTATGAATTAATTTTGATTGCCTCACAAAACTCTGCATAACAAGCAATCTCCGATGGGGGTGTCAAGGGACTTGCATTTGAAGAGGGGGGGAAGATTTTGTTTCCAGCAAGGTAATACAAGCTCTGCCACGATATTACAATTCACCATTGGCTCTGCTTGTCTGTATGCCTCTGTGGAAACAGATTGTGTGTGCTAAGGTTACCATGTATTATGCTTCTGGGGAAAAAAGAGAAACAATTGATATCAAAATCTTTTCAAAAGGTTAGTTGAGAAGGCCTGAGGTCAGAGACTCATGACTCCCAAATTGTTCAATCATTTATTTACGTCTTGTCTATGTAAATGGAGATTTGGGTGTGTTCTCGGGGATTTAAGGAAACTTTACTTTTTAAACCGTATTATGTACACCCACATCGATAATTTTTTTTTTTTTTGTAAAGAAAGAACAGAGTAAAAGATGTTCTTAGACATAGATTTGCTTGCAGTTAGATGAACTTTGTACTTGGTAATGTCATCAGAAAAGAGAAAAAGTTAGGCAGCTCCAGGTCACAAGGCACGATGGGTGGAAGAGTTGGGCAGGACTGGAGGAGAGGGATGGGTATACTGAATATTAAGTGGTTTCATTCTTTTCTGAAAAGAAAAGAGACTCCAACTCAAATATGCCTGTGTCCTACCTGTCTGTCAGCCCCTGATTAAATCGAAAAGCAGGCATTCCATCTGTTTGCCCCAATGAAAAGTGGAATATTTACTAACTACTTTCTATTATGGCTCGTCTTAAGAGTTTCCTGCAAAATGATCCTCGCTTCATTTGAAGTCTATTTGGCACACAAAAGGAAGCTCCAGAAAGCTGTATGCTTTTAAGTTAATAAGCAATTCCCCCCGGGTGACTCTGTGGCTGAATCTTCACACTTGACCATTCATAGAACATGAATTTTCATAGTTGTGGGTGTCCATTTGTCATGAGACACAAAATCCCAAAATATCTCAAGAGCAAGGGACAATTAGGAACATAAAATCATAGTTCTTTGTCCCCGTTGGGGATAATTCTGAGTCTAGAAGTTATAGAAATTCACGTTCAAATTATGTAACCCTATTTTTCCCACCAAGCATATTATTTTACTAAAACCAATCTTTTTCTTCTTTCCAATGTATTGGGATGTTGCCTCCCAGATTTGAGCACAACAGGGGAATGAAACCCCCACCCTCACCCCAAAACCTCCAAGGAAAGTCATGCCCACAAAGTTTGAGGATGTTTCTGGGGTCCTTGCCTTTGTTTCTAGTTTATCCAGATTTGGGAAACCTCGCGGGCAGGGAAGACTCTTTGGGTGGCTGGCAAATGTAATCTCCCCAGGAGCAAACGGTTGGTAAAAAAATTCCAATTTCTGCACGATTTGGAAAGTCTTTGGGGGTTCCTCTGAGATATTAGATAATTGAATATAGCTTTCTCCCATTGAAAAAAAAATTCGCAACTCCAACGACAGCCCCCAAACTCCCAAGATCCCTGAGCACACTAGTCAATTTTATGACAAAATTAATCTGGAGCGTGACTTACGGAGCCCCAGAGGGAGGTCACTGGGGCCGGTAAATATGTAAACACGGCTTTTTCGGTTTCCGTTTCGCATGAATACAAAATAAACTGCGGCCCTCCGCACGCTGGAAAGTTCTTCCTTAAAGTTAATAAAATCTGTCAACTTCCATAAAGGCTGAGAGGAAGGGGTCCACAGGTGCAGGCGCTCGGGCTCCGTCTCGGGAAGTCGGGGCAGCTAATAAAAAGCCCTGGGCACCGCGCGGCTCCCTCCCCATCAATTCCCATCAAGCGTTATTAGAGTCATCTGCCGCCTCCGAGGTGCGTCCCCCGCGCTCGCCCCGCAGAAGCGACAATGACATTTGGCCGCGCTGCAGGTGCGGCTGTGTGTGGCCGCGCGGCCCGAGTGGGCCGCCTTTGTGGCGCTCGGGTCCTTTGATCTGGGCCACAAAGGGCAGCGGAGCTGCAGCCCCCTGCTTTCTGCCCGCGGCTCCTCCCGGGCCAGGGAGGGGCTGGGGCGGGGGGCGCTGAGGGGGCGGCGAGGAGGGAGATGGGAGCCGGGAGCGCGAGGGAGGGGGCCTCGGGAGGGGGCGATCCATAATATTTATTTCAACAATAGCTTCAAATCTTTTTAAACATCATAAGAACACGGCTCATTAAGCCCACAACAACCTTGAAATTGTGTTATAAAACCGCAAAACAGAAATCAATACATTTGCTAGAAAGGAGGTAATGAAATATATTGAGTTGCCCGAGAAGTGGTTTGTATGAATCATAATATTATTATGTGCGCATCAATTCCATTTCCAATACTTAAAGTTAACCAGCTAGCGAAGAGCGCTCTGAACCCCTCGTTCAACAAACTCTCCCCGGTTACTCGCCAGGCCGGCGCATCCTATAAATAACCTGGGGAGAGGGGCCAGATCAATGCCGCCCACCCCAGAGCTTCAGCTGCCGAAGCCCTATTGCTTTCCCGTCGGATCAATACAGGGCGCACAATGGCCCGGAGAGCGCCGGGGGCAGGCGGCAGGCCCAAGGCTCCGCTCCGAGCCGAGCCTCCCTCCCGCCCGGAGCAACGCGGCCCGCTTCTATCAGGCCGGCTTCGGCCAGCTGCTCAGCCCCTCCTGGCCAGAAACTGCGGCTTCCCTCCCCAGCCTTCTGGAGATCACGGCTTCTACAGCTTCCTCTCTGAGGACCCTAGTCTCCGAAACCAGCACCCACCCAGTGGATGAACTCCAGTTTGTTTTCTCATGACTTTGTGGTTGGAATGGGTGTTGTTTTCCTTCCCCTATGCTGTTAGTGAATTAAAACCGATAACGTTTTTCTTCTCCCTCCTGATACGTTTTGAAAGAGAATCTGATTCTGTAATGTACAGGCAGCCACAAGTCAGGATAGATCCAGGTTTTGTGGGAACTGAAGTTTATGCAGTTTGGCGGGGTGGTTGTGAAGAAAATCTATCTTACTCTTGCAAATTTCATAAAAACATGGCCAAGGCCCCTCCCAGTTTGAGAGCCGTGGAGGGGGTGAGGGTCTGAATTGGATCCTCATAATTTCTGGGAGAGTCTGACCCAGAGAAAGTCCAGGCCCCCTGAAATCATCTGATCTATGCAGTTCCCTGCTGCCTCCCGCTTCTGGAATGTAAGCCCCGTGAGGGGTCTGGCCCCAGAGCACTGGACCTGTCACCTGGTAGGTGATTGGTAAGTAGGGGGATCGGGGAGTGGGCTGCTCTGTGGGGTCTCCTGGGGAACCACAGGCTCATGTAAGAGCTCCAGAAGTTTCCTGAAGGTCTTGAGTTGGTCAGCCTTGTGTCTCCCTTCTAACTCAGCTGCACCTATGGTACTTGGACTCTGCATTTGGAGTTTGGCCTGATCATCAACACAAGAAGAGCTGGTCAGTGTCCGAGGATTCTCAATAAACACAGACAGCTGTGTGGGACTGTGTGTACACACACACGCAAACCCTCACAACTGAACAGATGCACACACAAAGCAGACAGGAATCCCCAGATAATCTAAGTCTGGGGAGGTATCAACGACTAGTATACGAGGGTCCCAAACAGTGGTTCTCATCCTGGAATGATTTTGCCCCCCACAGGGGATATTCCACCATGTCTGGAGACAGTTTTGGTTGTCATATTCTGGGGAGGGGGAGGGGGTTGAGAGGGAGAAGAAGGTACTGGCATTTAGAAGGTAGGGGCCAGGGATGCTGCCAAATAGCCTACAATACACAGGACAGCCCTTGCCACAGAGGACTCTCCAACCCCAAATGACAGGGGTGCCAAGATTGAGAAATCCTGAGCTAACGCTGTACCAAGGGTGTCTTTCTGGCCAGAACTGACAGGGCTGCTGGCCCTGTTTCAACTACAGAGCCTTGGACAGGCTCTGTAGGAGAAAGGGGATGAGCAGTGTGAGACCCCATGCCCCTGCCTCTCTTGATGTTGTGGCTGGTTACCAGGGCTCTGTGACTGATAACCACTGACAACCATTGCCCCTGGTATATTGCTGCTGCTACAGCTCTGGGTCTTTGCTCCGGGGCCTCTTGAGGACAAGCCCTTCTGAATATTTCGGACACACCAACCAGTCACTTGTTTGCTAGGAGTTGTCTACTGGTGCTCCTGCCTGGCCTTTGAGGTACCTGACTCACAGGAAGAGCCTGAAGAAATAAATCCTCACTCTTGAAATCAGTGGCATAACCTCTGCTCTCCATAACCCCCCTTCCATGAACACCCCTAATACCCCTCACCCCTACTGCATATACAAACCTCTCCCTCCAGCAGATACCCCACCACACACTGGCCCTCTGAAGCTACTGGATAACGCCCCAGACTCTACAGTATAAGTACAGAATTAGATGCTGAATGTGCCTATATTCCAGAATCTAAAAGCTGAGTAATTTTTACAGCCCTAGAGGTTCCCCGCCCCCACCCCCCGCCCCGATTCCTTTGTCTCTTTCTCCTTTTTCCCCTCCCCGACGGCCTATTGTCTCATGCTTATCCCAGAATTGATCCCTCCTACCATCTTGGCCATTCTCAGACACAGACTTTATGACGACCCAAGTTTCTGCTTTTGTTGGCCAGGAAAGATCAGCGGTCACATGAAACAGCACAAATGTGATTTTCTTTGTTTGAAGAGGGGAGTGTCATCTCTGCTACATAATCCCAATTACGCACAATTAGCTGACTCAGGCCAGTGCTGGCCACTCATTGACCAGGCAGATGGTCACCCGGGCTATGATTTTGTCATTGCAGAACCTGGAAACCAGTTTAATTTGGGCACAGAAAACTAAGAAACTGTCTCCTATTTCCATTTGGCTTAATACCTACAGATAACCCTCTGATCATTTTAAGAATAAAATCTGTTGGGTAGTTTTTGGATTTCAAAAAATTGTTTTTTTTTTTTAAATTAAATTGTTTTCACTTTCAGTTTGTATCTGAGGAATAAGACCAAAAGAAAACTGCTGCAGAACAAAATTTTCCACATTGGAGAGCTCAGAGATGCCTAACAAAAATTAGCCCTAATGATTAAGTTTTAAAACTTCAGAGGATGAAATTTAGGGAAAACAAAAAACTTTGCCCAGTTCTGAACATATTAAACTAACCCAAACAAAATGATTCAGTCATCCTTCGAGTCAGGATTTGCCATAATTTGGTCATGGCTTATGGAACCAATATTGAGAAAGAAGGTCAAAATAGTTTCTTTCCCTGTAAATTTTTGGGGTTTTGTTTATAAACACAGAGATTCCATCATAAAATATGTTTTTTTTTTAAACTGAGTATGCAAAACATTGAGAATTCCTCCAAAATGGCAAGCAATTTATTCTTGTTTATGATGTTTATTATGTTACAGAATGTCCATCTAGTCTGGAAACATAGGCAAATATAAATAATGTGGTCAAGAACATCTTCAGTCTTAAAAATAACTAATAATATATTTCCAGACTTTATGGCCATCTTTTATTATCATTGTCATGTGGACAGTACAAATGAAAATCTAGTTCACACTGCTTATGTGATGTGAATACATACTCGAGAGTTAAATAGATCTTCTTTCACATAATAATATCCATTTGCATAAATTTTTTGGAGGGCAGATCAAACTTTACATGAATACCACTGAAGATACCCTTGGAAGGTGAAGAATCGTTTTTGAGAAGGGAGTTTTACCTGTTTTTGAAGTAGAGGCTTGCCTAGGTTGAATTTCCTTAAAAAGCAAGACGCACAATGATGATGGCAACATGAGGATGATGGAGATCAGGATGGGCATTCATGTCTGTTGCACTGTTAGGTAGCAGGCATGTTGCTATACAGGCTTTGCATGGTTCATCTCAATGGAATCTTCTTCCATCTCTGCCCATGAATTAGGACACATCTAGGTACATAAATCTAATGCAGGGAAGATCCATGTTTTACTTGGTTCCTAGATGTGAATGCAGCATGATGTCTGTGATAGAAAGACCTGGAAAATAGAAAAATGTGCAACCCTGGGTTTTACTTCCAGTCTTTTCAAATAATCAGCTGTGCATCCTTGGTTGCTTCACTGACCCTTTGTAGGTCTTAGTTGCCTTTGCTGCTGCTAAGTCACTTCAGTTGTGTCTGACTCTGTGCGACCCCATAGACGGCAGCCCACCAGGCTCCCCCGTCCCTGGGATTCTCCAGGCAAGAACACTGGAGTGGGTTGCCATTTCCTCCTCCAATGCATGAAAGTGAAAAGTGAAAGTGAAGTCACTCAGTCGTGTCTGACTCTTTGTGACCCCATGGACTACAGCCTACCAGGCTCCTCCATCCATGGGATTTTCCAGGCAAGAATACTAGAGTGGGGTGCCAGTGCTTTCTCCGTGTCAGGCAAATTTATTCTAGGGCTAAAAATGCTGGAATTGCAGTACTGTCAACCCCACTGATAAGGAAGCTCCCTTTGTCTTCACAAAAAATCCAACTCACAGATTCCACTATCCATAGGTGAGGAAAAAAGTGTCACCTACAACCTGGACTGTCCCATCCACTGGGAGGCCCAGCTGCATTGACTGGAGCTACTTGAAAGAAATTTAGGTGTCAATTCCAATACTCTTCTTTGTTTTTTTTTTGTTTTAATTTTATTTTATTTTTAAACTTTACATAATTGTATTAGTTTTGCCAAATATCAAAATGAATCCGCCACAGGTATACTCTTCTTTGAAATTAAAAAGTCTATTTGAACCGGGGTGTGATAACTTGGGCTGTACCTTTGTGTAATACCATCGTATGTCCCATTTCTATTCTAATTCTTGAGGGCAATGCCGCTATCCTATTTATGGGGCAACACTGTGGTATCTGGCAGACAGAGCGATGCTGCCTAAGTATCTCTTCAATCAAAGACAAAGCAGATTGAAATAATAAATCAAGATCCAACCTCGTGGCTTCTACTTGAGTTGGAGTCACAATGTGGAGGCATTCTGCGGTAGGAAGTATGTTTGTCCATATTTTGAATTTGATTCCTTTCAACCTGCTTTTCTTATCACTTGCATCCATTCCTGTCCCAAGGATTTGAATCTTAGATTCAGCTAAATATGAACAAGTTACATTTGCCACACCGCCTAAGTTTACAGCAGTCTCTGGTGTGTATGCCTCTACGTGTGTGTGTGTGTGTGCGCGCGCGCACGCACTGCCACCCAGATGTTTGGGGGCATTTGCATCTGCAAATGGGTGTCTCTTGCCAGTGAGGAGAGGGCCTGCCTTTCTACAGCCCTGCAGTTCTTGAGAGCATTGGCTGTATCATTTGCAGCAGCTGAATCAATATTTTAATGGAAAATTACAAAGAAGATGAGTATTTGGAAACCAAAGGTTGCCGACCAAGAGCAGAAAATAAAAAAGACTGCACATCACCTAGAAGATGGAGACCTAGGAATTGACTTCCCATCCATCTCTTTTATTCCTGTACTCATTTTATAGCCGGCGTATTCTCTCCCAGTCCCTGATTGCTTATTTTAAATTGTCTTCCAGTTCCCAGCCTCTGTCTTCCCTGTCCTCCTCCTCCCTGCCCGTCCCTTCTCCCAGGCCTCCCAAATGATACAGTTTGTGCCATTAGCAATGTAGCTGATGGAGAGCCCAGAGATGCTTCTTGTCTTCAGCCAATCCTGGGGAGAGCAGATGAGGAGAAGGGGGTGTCTTCCTCCTGGAAGATGATCTACAGCAAGCGAAGCCCCCCTGACCCTCTCACTGCAGGTCCAAGGCTCCGCAGAGGAACCACAAAAATACTGCAGAAGGTAAGGCTGCCAACAAGTGCAGTCAATACACAGAAGGGATCTGGGTCAGAGGCACAGATCGATATCAAGGCGTGAATCACTGACCTCCGTCCACGCTCACCCGCTCTAAATTCTGAGTCCCTGTTAACTAAAGATCGCATTTCCATTGTTACAGCCCAGAAAGTGATTCCTGGTTCCGTTGTTTTATGTCTCTTACCCAATGCCTATTTGGGAAGCCTTTTTATTCCATCTTTTAAATATCCAAAACACAATTCCAAATATTTCCAAGGTACACTTTTCTTCCATGCACCATAAACCCCAGAAAGAAAGCAGGTAGAAGAAAAAGGTGCAGTAAACATTCCTTTGTTCTGCACTGAGCTAATGGTATCTGGATCATTCTGGAGGAGGTATCATAACAAATTGTCTCTCTAACCATTGTCTCTGCAAAGGTTGGGTAAAGTCCCAAAGATCAAGAGCACATTTCTCAACAGGAGGGAAGGGCGGTGGTTTGGGTGACTTTTGCTTACTACACAGGGAATCCCCACCCCCTGCCCCTCCCCAGCCACCCCATGAGTTCACACATTGCAAAAACTCTAAAGGAGGAAAACCTCCACTCCAGGAATAGTGCAGAGAAGAAGATCCCGAATATCCAAATTTAACTAACCGCTCATCCAACCCCCGCCTTGGCAATTTAGAAACTATTTCTCTATCAGCCAGATCACTTCTCTGCCTTAGAAATATACTGTTTTCTACAGAGCCTGACTAGCAACCTGGGGCTGTACATTCCCCAACCTTTGTGTCTGCATGACTGTTTGGACCCCAGCGGGGATGAACCCCAGGATCATGAAGTTCATCCTCAGAACTTAATTAAAAAATATACAATCGCTAGTTTCACCTTTTGTAATTGTCATTTACAGTTTTCTAAGAAAATCAAAATTTTGCAGGTAAAATATCAGTTATTCCAGAATTTAGTACCTGGAGTTCTAATTACTGTAAAGCACGATGCCAGGGCAAAGTCCTATAGTTTAATGGCGGAATGCTAATTTGAATTTTAAGTGACTGTTGAATATTAACCCTGATGCTGTCCTGGCCAGCAATTTCTCAACCTCAGCACTATTGACCTTCTGGCTGGATAATTCTTTGTTGTAGCAGTTGTCCTGCTATAGGATGTTTAGCAGCAACCCTGACTTCAACCTACTAGGTTCCAACAGCAAACTCCCCATTGTGACAGACAAAAAATGTCTCCTGGGGGCAAAACTGCCACCAGTTGAGAACTGCTGCTACTCTCGGTAAAGGGAGCATTCATTTATTAAACATTTCTATTCTACTTCAAAGAAAGCACAAAGTTAGAGCGCTTTTCTGGACAATGGAGTAACAAAGAAAGAAAGAAAGAAAGTAAATGATGTATTTCTATCCATTTAGTGGAGTATTAAACAACCATTAAAAATATACTTTATTTTTAATAAGAAAATATGCTTATATTACAATGTTAAATAATAAGAGAGCAGAATATGAGAGTATATCATGTATGTATTCTATAAGACACACACATTTTAAAATTTTAATTTTAGCTAATTTTTAAGACACATGCATTTTTAAATATTGAAAATAGTCTAAAGAGAAAATACCTCTAGAAACACCTTAAAATAACGAAAACTATGGTTATCTATGAGTGGTCAGATAATGTAGTACATTTTTTTTTATTTAAATTTTTCTGTTTTCCCAAATAGTCTACTATGAACTTATATTTTTACAATTTTAAAGCAGACTCAGAAAAAGGACAAAGAATCTTATGTTATACAGCAGGCTCATGGTACATGAACAAAAAGCTGCGAACACACTGCCATCCTCTACTCCTAATTTAATTTTCCTCCACACCCTGAAGGAAGCATAGCAATTCCTTTCCTACTCATCTGATCCTTTTGCTCATTAAACCTTCACATCTGCTTCACTCTGGAGCCTTAAGTTTCTAAGGCCAGAATTCACAACACTTTATTTTGTTTTACACCTTGCTGCTCAACCTGGATATACTAATTCATTTGTTCATTCATTCATTCATTCCACACCCTGGTACTGTGCTGGGTCATGAGGATTCAGTGGGAACAAGATGGGGAGAGTCCCTCCTTTCATGGAAGACAGATACTAAATCAATAAACACGTACACAAACAAGATAATTCCAGATAGTAATAAGAGTTGTAATGGCAATAAAATGTGGTGATATGTCAAAGAGAATAAGGGGAAAGCACTATTTTAGATTGAAGGGAAGCGATGTTCCTGGGAGACTTCTTGGAGGAGGTGACATTAGAGCTGAGAGTTAATGAATAAGAAGAGATAGTCAGGAAAAATGGGGAAGATCAGGCACACACTTTTCTGTCCAAAGATTCAGAACAAGCATGGAACATTCAAAGGAGAGAAGAAAGGCCACTGAGGTTGGAGATTTGCAAACAATGAGAAGAGTAGCTGGAGCCTGAGCTGGGAAGTTAGCAGGCCCCTGATTAGACAGCCTTGGCTCCGCCAGGCTTGCATCTAGGTACACTGGAAAGTAGTAGCTATGAGTCAGAATCTTTGGTGTCAGAGCCCTGGAATCTGCAATTTAAAGCAAGCTTTCAAGGTGATGTTGAGGCACTGGAAGATCTGAGAACCATCAGTCTAGTGTGTACATGCACCGTTGCTCAGTCATGTCCAACTCTTTGGGACCACACAGACTGGAGCCCACCAGGCTCCTCTGTCGATGGGATTTTCCTGGCAAGAACACTGGAGTGGGTTGCCATTTCCTCCTCCAGGGGATCTTCCTGACCCAGGGATTGAACCTACATCTCCTGTGTCTCCTGTATTGGCAGGTGGATTCTTTACCACTGAGCCTTCTAGTGTGTACAATTTTCTCAGAAAGTGTGGGAACTCTTTGACAGAACCATTTAGTCAACTAAATTCAAAGTTTTGCTACTTAGAGGTGGTCCATGAATCAGCAGCTCCAGCATTATCTGAGAGCTTATTACTAATGAAAATTCTCAGGTCCTTTCTCCAGATCAGAAACTGCAGTTCAACCATATTCCAAATGATTGACAGGAAGGTTTGAGGAGCACCAACTTAAGCCCGTACATTATCTATTATAATAAATCTTCTTTTGAGAAAAAAACCCTGAAGACTATGATATTCAGTGTAAAGAAGATTATAGAGCAACAAAATACCCGATTATACTATCATTTTTCTCTGGTATTAGGGAGTCCCAGAAAAAAAAGGAAGCCAAGTAAAAATCTTTTCCCAGCTGTGCCACTATTAAGCCTCCTAGACTGACTGAACTGTAGCATCTGAACTGAAACCTTGAAATTTGAACTTGTGGGCTTTATAAAGGTGGCCTTGACTGAGTAATAGACACTGAAAATTATGTTACCGTTCCGATTTAAGGGAGGGAAAGTTATTGATTAAAGCAACTAAGTATCAACTTTTACTATCTTTTACTAGTATTTTATAGAATATTTAAAAATACATAAGACTTCAAGAAATACAAACACTATCATATCAGGAAAGACTTCTATCATTAACCCTTAAAAATCATCAGTCTTATTCACGGTCTCTCTTCCTCTGACCCCGCACACTTTGTAACACTTTCCTGACCTCATTGCACTTTGTGTCAGCATCTGTATGTTCTCCCTTTACTCTGTAAAATCTCTGTCTCTTTCTTTTTTTCCATGGCATTTTTATTTTATTTTTTTTAATGTAACAGTTTAATTCTAGGATGAGTCTTGCTGCTTTTTCTTCTGTGGTTGGAAACAACTACATGTGCAGAAGTTCTGTGTTTACTCTGGCTCTCGCTAATCAATGGGTTTTTTTTTTATTCAGCAGACCACGACTCCTAACTTTATCTCTTTGTCCTTTGAAGCCAAAAGCTATTGTTTCTAGCAGCCATCACTAATTCAAGAAAAAACACTCTGTTTTCTCCCAAAGTGTTATATTCTGTTTAAGGAAGCTAGAATTAGGAAAGTCTCAATTTCTATCATCTCTCTATTTTATTTTATGAAAGGATATTGAAGCAGAATGCAACAAGGCTTGAGAACAGAGGCAAAGTGTGTCTTCTCCATGTTCACTGGCTAGCCCCCTCCTTCCATATGATGATGGCCAAGCCCACCCACCCAAGGGTGTTGCATAGATTCACTGCAAAGTATAAACAAGGATTCATAGGTAAGGAGAGCTATCTTTTTAAACTTTTTCTTTATTTGGAAGCAGTGGCTGCTGCTGTACTTTTCTTGCCTGCCTCAATGAGAAAGATATTTCTTCTGGAACAGATCTGATCTTTGCCCCTAACCTGGTCGAAGGTACTAATTAGGACGCGAAGGAGACCAGGAGACCTCTCCTGGGGACAGTGCTCCCGCCTGGAACAGCGATGGGGGCTGTTTTACTCAGTGTCTGAGTGCAGTCTGTGCCTGTCTTGGTTAAACTCTTTGCAGAGGGTTGTTCCTGGATCTAGAGCTTCTGTTGCAGGAGGGCTTGTCCATGCTCCAGACTTCAGAAGCAGAAGCTGCCGGAAATGAGGTCACTCTCTTAGTATATGGACTGTGTGGTTTGGGCTACTTCTCAACTCACTGGCTGTGACATTGCTCTGTTCTCTAATGATGCAGAATGTAAATACCCAACAGCATCAATGTCATTGTCCATACCATTAATAGAGCTAGTAATTCACTGGTTGCGTAGTACAACAGCTGTTAGAAAAGTAGCAGCCTAAAGCCACATGAGCCATTTGTCCAGCCATTTCGCAAGAGTGCAAGCAACCTGAGGGCAGACAGCCATTCTGCACTGGTCACTGATGTGTCCCAGGACCAAGACTAGTGCCTGGCACAGAGCAGGTGCTCTCTATGAATGAATGAATGAATGAATGGACTCCGTCCAGCAAGCCAGTGCTGTTCCCAGGGTCTCTGGTGACTTCTAGAGCCCCCGTCCCTTTTAGAGCTATGCTCCACCATCCTGTGTACAGATTTCTAGCTCACTTCACTGCACTGTGGTTTCCCTCATTCTGCCAGCACCAGAGGGCAACCCTGGGACTCCCAAAACTGCCTGACACTTAAGCGGGTGCTTCATAATTGAATCAGCTTCTAATAAGCATTTGGTGAAGGAAGGAAAGAGGTGAGGGCAAACAGAAGATGGGAGAGTGGAAAGGAAGTCTCTGGTAGGTGGTTCATCCAAGGTTGCGCTCTCAAGATAACTCCATCTAGATCCGAGGAAGCTAAACTATGTTAGCTTTGCTATGTTATACATCACATATATGTTATGCTATGTTATATGTGTTACTGTGTAAAGCATTTTATTTATTTATTTATTTATATTTTTGGCTGTGTTGGGTCTTCGTTGCTGTGTGTGGTTGTGGTGAGTGAGAGCTACTCTCTAGTTGGCACATGTGGGCTTCTTATTGCAGGGGCTTCTCTTGTTGCAGAGCACAGGCTGTAGGCATGCGGGCTCAGTAGTTATAGCTCCTAAAGTCTAGAGCGCAGGCTCAGTAGTTGTGGTGCACAGGTTGAGTTGCTTCGCAACCTGTGGGATCTTTCTGGACACCAAGGACTGAATCAGTGTTGCCGGCATTGCAAGGCAGATTCTTAACCACTGGACCACCAGGGAAGCCCTGTAAGTTAGCTTTCTTATGTTATGTATGTCTTTGTCATGGCTGGGTCTGAACTAAATCTTCCCAACTCAAAACTTTGAGAACCTTCTGGCCAGAGGGCAATTACAACTCCTAAATTAGGGAGTTCATTAGAAAGAGCACTGGGCTAGCAGAAGGAAATGCTGGATTTAAATAGTTCTCTGCCCCTGGGAAGATCTCCTTCAGTTCTCTGGACCTCGATTTCCTCTTCGGTTTAAAGAGACTGGTGTTGCCATCTGCTCTGTCCTGGAGGGTGAAGTGAAACAGTGAATGTGAAAGTGCTTTGGAAGCATAAAGCCTCTAGCATGCAAAGGATGGTGAGGGAAATCTCCTCCCCCCACCTCCCATGTGTGTTTAGGGTACTTAGTGTTCTTAGTCGCTCAGTCGTGTCTGACTCTTTGCAACACCGTGGACTATAGCCCACCAGGTTCCTCTGTCCATGGGGATTTTCCAGGCAAGAATACTGGAGTGGGTTGCCATGCCCTCCTCCAGGGAATCTTCCAACCCATGGATTGAACCCAGGTCTCCTGTATCACAGGCAGATCTTTACCATGTGATCTTTACCACCAGGAAAGCCCAGTTTAAGCTGTCCTATATCTAGCATCTCCAGCAAAGATTTCTGCAGGAAATCCAGGGTCTTGTCTGAGATCTGCTTCCTGGTGGACCCCTTCTCCTGACATGTCCTTGTGCTGTGGATTACCTTCTTCTCTCTGACCCTGACGGTATCTACCTGTCTTCCTTCTACCCCCACCTTCCTCTGCTGAATCAACCTATGGTTGCATCCACCACTTACACAAGGTGCTCCTGCCTTGTGGCCTTCCCTTCCTTCCTTGCAAAATGAGCTGATTGGACTTCATCTAGGGAGAATAATCAAATGCATACAGAGGCCAGCAGGCTGGCAGATGGGTAAGGTGGTCTGTAGTAGGGGGAATGGAAGAAAAGTGGAGAACGGGTATGCTCCCTCTAAAGGGGACAGTGACACCTTAGCGCCAGCCAATTGTTGAAATGTGGGCAAGCGAGAGCACTACATCATCTGACACTCAAAAAAAAATATGGAAATTTGAACTTTTATATGAGATCTCCTGACTTTTGAATGTTGGCAATGCTTTCAAATCTGTTAAATATGCTTTGGGAGCCAAATAAAACACATAGGCAGGCTGAACTCAGCCTCTGAGTCTCCACTTTGTGACCCGAGGTCTCTGAGCATCCTTTAAGCATTAAGAGCCGTGGCTCTTCTGGGCTGTGAAAGTTGCTAAAAAATACCCCAAGCAAATTCCACCCTTTTCTCTCCTCTCAAGTCCTCGTTGTGTCTCACCTGAGCTACCATGGGGCTTCTCTGGTGGCTCAGATGGTAAAGAATTTGCGTGCAATGCTGGAGACCTGGGTTCAATTCTTGGATCGAAAAGATCCTCTAGAGAAGGGAATGGGAACCCACTCCAGTATTCTTGTCTAGAGAATTCCATGGATAGAGGAGCCTGGTGGGCTACAGTCCATGGGGTTGCAGAGTTGGATATGACTTAGCGACTTCTACTTCACTGAGCTACTGTGGCAGCTTCCCTCCAACCCTCCGTATCTACACAGGTGACCTTATGTGGAAATAGAGTGTCTGCAAATATAATTGAGTTGAGATGGGGTCATGAGGGTGGACCCCGGATTAATATGATTAGTGTCCTCATAAGAAGAAAAAACGAGACACAGAGACAGACATGCACAGCGGGAAGATGATACGAAGTCAGACAAGGAAAACGCCATGTGACAATACAGGCAGACAATGGAGTGATGTGTCTACAAGCCAAGGACTGCTGGCAACATCAGACACTAAGAACAAGGCATGGAGCAGCTTCTCCCCTGAGGCCGTAGGGTACATGGCTCTACCAATACCCTGACTTCTAGCCTCCAAAATTGTGGGAAACTAAGTTTCTGGCACCATGTTTGTTATAGCAGCCCTAAGAACGAATACACTGGCCAATTAGAGGGTGGGCACCAGGAAAAGAAGGCAGGTCAGCCACCATCATCTTCCTTCCCTCAGAGCACATCCAGACCATGAAAACCTGACCCTCTTCCCAGTTTCTTGAATTTCCTAAAATGTTAACTACTTCCTTAAATGTTCCCTGGGTTTTCCAGGGATGTTCAAATCAAGCTTTGTATGCGAAAGAACATGTGAATCTCATTGATCCTCCTCACAGGGAGACAGAAATATACCAGCCGCTCAAGTCTGCAAGCTACTTCTCCACTGTGATAATTCAGAGGAAACACCTCCCTGCTCCATGAACAACCATGTGACCTGCAGTCTGTGAAAAGCACAGGAGAAAGAGAGGACTTGTTTTTCCACGAGAGAGGGGGAGAGATGGGGAGTAAAGCTCCACACACTGCTATGTGGACGCATCATGTCCTCTATGAAAAAGACATCAAAATAAGTTTATCTCTAAATATTAATAAGGTCTTCAAAGGGTAGATAATGCTTATCAATCCATAAAGCATCCAGTGCGTGCTGAAGGAAGGGGATGGGGTTAGTGTGTGGATTCACAATCCATGTGCATTCCTGCCACTTCTGTCAACACTGCATGGTGAGCTGGAAGGACCCTGGTCAGGAGAGTTCTCCTGCTAGAGGGAGGTATTGAGAGAGCAGATCACTTCCTGTGAATCCCAGCTGATTGTACTCCTCCAGAGGCCTGAAAGTAGAGTAGGGAAAGGGGAGGGTGCAGAGGCTCGATTTACTTATTGTAGAATTCTGGGTCTGGGTTTGTGTTAGAGAGAGGTTGGCAGTACTCAATCTTCTTGGGAAGATTTGTGACAGGACAAAAGGAGAGGAGAACGGTGAAGAGCTGAACACGCATGCTCCGGAGCTGGGCTGTCTGGGTTTAAATTCTTGCCAGGCATGTGCCCTTAGACATTTCACTTAACCTCTCTGTACCTTAGTTTCCTTATCCGTGAAATGGGCGCAATGATAACACCCACCTCACTTGGTTGTTGCAGGGATTAAGTGAGTGAATTCAAATAAACCCTCTGAAACATCATGTGACATTTTCTAATCACTAATTACAGCTTATTTAAATGGTTGATTGTGGCCCAGTGTTGCGAAGTAAAGGAGCATTCACAAGTTCAATGGCTTAAAACAGTGCCCATCTGTTCCCCTAATTCTGTGGGTTCTGGTCAGCTGGTCTCACCCAGGTGCTGGCTGGGGCTTGGCTGATCTTGGTTGGGCTTAGCAGAGGATAACTCTGCACCGTGTGGCTTTTATTCTTTCACCAAGACTGGTGAGCATGTTCTTTCCACGGTGATGGCAGAGGCACAAAGGTACAAGGAGAAACAGATAGGAATCTCGAGGCCCAGTCATGGCGCTACTACACCACTGCATTAAGTCACATGGTTAGACCCAAAGAGACAGGGAAATACACCCTGCTCTGGGGGTCAACAGTGCAAGTCCCATGGCAAAAGCTGCGGATAAGAGAAGGCTGAAGAACTGTTGCTCAGAATGAGGACTACCATAGTAACTCTTTTTATTATAACTGACATAATAAATATTAGACTGAGAAACCAGGTCAAGAAAGTATATCCTAACCTTCAAACAACAAGCTGACCTTGGGCAATCACTCTTCCACCCAGAGTAAGAGGGTATAATTTGTTTAGGTAAATAACTCAGGCTCCAACTCTCACCCTACCTTCTATACAGCCGAAGAAGTTCCTTCCTGGCCACTCCTAGCTCTGAAGATTTAGGTAAGTGTGTGCGTGCGTGTGCGCGTGTGCGTGTGCGCACATGTTAGATAGAATCTGATCTTTGTTAACATCTGCAGAAAATCTATTTGAGCAGCATTCCTAAAAGAACTCTTCTAGAAATGATTACTCAGGATGACGTACTATTAGGCCATGGTAAGCCTCCTCGTTAGCACAATGATTAAAAATGGCAGGTTTGGGGAGGGATGTTATCTTAGCTACCCCAGAGCTTTGGCCCAATAACCAGGGCAGGAGGGTTCTTAAAGGCACAGGGCAGCTTGTCACAGAAATTAAGTCTTCCTACTCTGTTTTTGTTTTCTCCTTTGCACTTATGTGTGTGTTTAAGGAGAATCCTCCAACAGCAAAGAAGCCCAGAAGAAGACAGCACAGGTTCTTTGGCACCAGGGGGCCAGCTGCTTGGCTCTCTTTACCTGCAGAGGCAGGTAAAACCAGGGGGGCTTGCTGTTTCCTGGAAACAGCTAGGAAACAGCATGTGAATGTATGAGTACAAAGACAAGTGGGCAACTGGTCTACCTGTGCCTTCATCAGTACTCTTCCCACTGCTAAATCTGAGCCCCAGACCCTTCTCCAAAGCCCCCAGTCCCATAATTCCTGCTGAGAAAAATGAGAGAACCAAGCCTTTGTCAGTGGCTTCAGACGTTTTGATGACAACTTGTGCTAAGAAGCACATCGATCATTGTGGCCTGGTGCACACACATATACAGCTGAAACAGAGCTTCATAAGTCACCGTGTGTGCTTAGTCATCAATTGTGTCTGACTCTTTGCGTTCCCATGGACACAGAGTAGTACATCAGACTCCTCTGCCCATGGAATTTTCTAGGCAAGAATACTGGAGTGGGATGCCATTTCCTCCTCCAGGGCATCTTCCTGACCCAGGGATCGAACCCACATCTCTTGCGTCTCCTGTACTGATGGGCATATTCTTTACCACTAGAGCCACCTGGGAAGCCCTGGTAAGATACTACATTAATACAGAGTGTGATCTACATCGGAGAAGGACACTGCTATTTTTTATTCTATTACCCTTAAAAAATAATGCTCAGGATAACCTGCTAGACTGATTTCATAATGTGCTAATATTAGGTTCCCAACCCACAGTTTGAAAAACTCTGGGCCAGTTCCAAGATGTGTGTCAATAGGTAGAGGGGTGGAGAAACAAAACTCTTTTAAGAGCCACAGACCTCACCCTTGTCTAAAGCAAGAGATGGTTGGTTAGAAAAAACTAAGAAAGGATGCAGCTAACGAAGCAGTGGGATGTGTCTGTGTTGTTTTGATGTTGGCACATCACCAATAGGTGTGAACTGTTAGTATTTTTCCTGCCCAGGACTAGAAAGACTATTGGAGAAAACGGTATCCAGTGTTTTCTATTCCTTCTAAAAGAAGTAGACTTATGTTTTAAAAAGGGACCAACTTAAGTGAAATGATCAAATAGGTCACAGTGTAAGTGACTATGATAATGTGAAATTGTGGACATGGTAAGACTGATGGAAGCTGCTGGGAAATTTTGATGGATATGGAACCTTTTAGGGTACAGATGGGGAAACCAGTCCATGGAGCAGACAAATTACGGCCCAGAGTTGGCTATTAAGTGGTCATAGCTCCTGGTATTCTGGGGTCCAGCTGTTCATTCTCTGATCTCTGGGTCTCAGTTTTGTTATAAAGAACAGTGGCCCTGTCTGTCTCACTGGACTGGTGTGAGATGAGACAGGTGGAAACACCCCAAAGTCTAAACCCCAAAGCTAGCTCTGCAGGCTGGTTAGTATTCCCTTTCACATCCTTTCCATCAGTAGAAGAGCCTGCCTGCCACGTTTGCATCTTTATCCATGTTTACATCCATGTGACTGTCCGGGCCTCTTACTGAATGTGGCTTTGATTACAACAAGATGGTGTAACCCCTGGTCTCTCTGCATCATGTCCACCCAGACTGTGCTGTGTCAGGATTCAGCTGGACTGGGTCCCATCTTGGGTCTAATAAGGAAGGATCAAGGCACTTCCCTAGTGGTCCAGGGGCTAAGCCTCTGCACTCCCAATGCAGGGGGCCCAGGTTCGATCCTTGGCAAGGGAACTACATACCACAAGCTGCAACTAAGACCCAGTGCAGCCAAATACATGATAAATAAATTTAAAAAATAAAAAGGAAGGACAGATTTGTGCAGCCTCCAACACCATGTCACGTGTCTTCAAAGTCCTCCATAGAACATAAGTAAAAAGTTGACCCTAGAGCTGCCCTTGCAGAGTTGAGTAGCCAGAGTCTGTTTAAGGTGTTTATAAAGGCCCCATCACATTCCCCACCCCAGTCCTCCTGGCTTTAGGGCGGATCAGAGGCAAGCTGACAAGCAGTCTCTGAGTCTTTGTTAAACCTGAGCTCAGATGGATGTAGAAACACAAGAGAAGCCAAATCATATGTTTAAAAAGTTAAGAGGAAACCAAGCTCAGCAAGGAACTACAATCCTGGATTTAGCCTGGGTGAATTTTCCTTCTCTGGGATTTCCTGTCCCTTTTTTGGGATGTTTCTATCTATCCAAATGTTAGGTGGCAACTGGCTTAAGGTCATCAACTGAACGGTGAAAGAAAACCTTACACAGTACTTGGGTTTAGCTGCTAAAATATCTATGGCTACCCAATCAACCCAAACGCAGGCTTACAAGACACATGTTCCCATCCTCCATCTATCTGTCCTTAGTAGAAAGAGGCCAAACTTGAAGACAGGGCTTAAAGAACCATCCCTAACAATAAAGGCCAGGCCAGCATGGGGCCCCAACTGCCTGGGGGGGCAGGGACAGTGGGGCTGGTTGGGGAGGTCCTTAAGGAATGTAGAGTAAGTGAACCCAAAAGTCTGCCTCCTGCAATGTTCTTAGACTGCAGTTAAAATTTAACTTTTTTTTTTTATGTAAATCATCTGGTATGTTCAATTGCATGGGGGTTGGGGGCAGCAAAGAGGGAACAATGGGCTGGGATTAGATAATTTACTTAGTGCTAAAATTCCAGGAAGTTTGTGTTGATCTGGGCCTGGATCTTGTTACTTTTTAGCTTCAATCTAAATCTTTATCTTCCTAGTATAGTTGAGAGGACATTTTTTTACTTAGCCATTTTTACAGTTGTAATTTTTTCCCCCTTTCATCAAATAGAGCCAGTTAGATTAGCAGCTCTTAGCACGGAGATGAAAATATTGGTAGGGCCCATTGGGCCCTGTTTTGTTTATTCTAACAGAGCAGGCTTTGATCTAAACATATTTCCTGGGGTCTGGACGAGATGACCTAATTCCTGTCTTATCCGTCTCCACTTTCTGTGAATCTCAGATTGCGTTTGACTGTGGAGCCCTTTGAAATTCACTTTACATTTTTTCCCACTTTGTTACCCCCTCTGACATTTGTTTCATTTGGGGTAGGGGTGTGTAGCTCCTAGTAAAAGACTCCAGTGCTTTATTTTTCTAACAGGACTGCTAAGTTTTAACAGAGTGGGAGCTTTTTTTTTTTTTCTTAAGTTCTCTCCTTCTTGACATTCGCAACACGCCAAAAACAATAAGCAAATAATCTACTGCTAGAAATTTTATGTCAACTGCAAATCAGTCAGGATTTTCTGTATGACACTTTTTTCTAATTTAAAAAACAAAAGAAAACAAAAAACTGTCCCCCACCCCCTTACACATCAATTGAATAAACCCGGCCCAGGAGAATTGAGAGGCAAAGACTTAAAACTCAAAGTGACTCTTGAGCCAATCGGTTTCCCTAAATGATCTGGAGAAACCTGCCCCCTTCCTTACTCTATGCACCCCTCCCCCCTCCACAGCCACTGGCCTGAGGGGCCTTGGGTAGCTTGGGTCTTGTCACTGGTCTCCCTTTTTCCACCCTAGTTTTCTGTCAATCACCAAACTGCTCTTCCAAGCCTATTTTCCAGAAAGAGGGGAGACCCTGTGTGTGTATGCGGGGATGGGGATAGGAGTCGAGGTAGGGGTGCGGGTGGGGAGCAACGCAGATGGAGGGAGAAAAAACAAACAAACACACAGGAATACAGGGAAGGAAAGACGGGGAGATAAGGGGCCACAAGAAGGTGGAAGAATGACAGCGACACAGACAGAGACCCAGAGAAAAAGAAAAAGCATCCTTATTCCGAAAGGTGTGTGTGTGTGGGGGGGGCGACTCAAGTTGCTAACGTTTGTAAATTTTGAGTGATGAGTACAAGAAAGTTGGTTATTCGCTGCACTCTTTTGTTTTGTTTTTCTACAAGTCACATTTTTTTTTTTTAAAGGGAACTGAGGCAAATGTCACCAATATGAATATTTTTAGTTCAAAACTGTGAATTTGGCTGTTATCATTCCGGGCAGCAACAAGCCCAGGAAATTCGGTGTTCGGTGATTCCAAAACTATCTCGACGCACCTCCAATTAGAGAAGGGGGCAAAGAAAGGCGAAAAAGTGAGGCGAGGTTTGGCGGGAGGGGTGGAGCGGCGCGTTCACTTCGGCCTTAAAATAAACTTTGTAGCTTTATAAATATGAATCCATTTCTCTTCCGCCGGGCTGAGCCGAAAGGCTGAGTGTTTTTCTCACTCAGTGAGGAAGCAGGATGAGGGCGATTTCTTGTTTTGGAAACGAATGTAAGGGGGAATAGGCAGGTAATGATCAATAGATTAGAGAGAGAGTCGATCGATGGATGGATAGGCAGAGACCAAAGGGAAGAGGGAGGGGAGGAGACAGAGACACCGACTGAGACCCCGAGGCTCCGACTTTCTCCTAAGGGCTACGGTCGCCTCGGAAAGTCTGTACAAACGAAACGCTGCTTTTGCTCCCCTTAACTCATCAGAAAAAGCTAGAAGGGAGGAGGTCGGTGGTGAGAGGGAAAAGAAAAAAACCGCCTCTGCCCACCCCGCCAGCCTGGCGGAAATGGACGCGCAGCTGGGGAGGCGCAGGGCCGTGACCCCCGCGCCGGCCGCGGTGGGAGCCCAGCGGTGGGGACCGCGCCGCGGCCGCGGGACTGACGGGGTCGCGGGGAGCGGTCCCGCAGCTGAGCGTGTGCTCGGAAACCCGCGTTGGGGCTCTGCCGACAGGACCCCTTTGGAGAGGTGGGCGTGGGGCTCGAGGGCGCGGGAGGGAGGGGGAGCGCCGAGGGGCGTGTACGAGCAGGTCCCTCTCGGAGGCCGGCGGCCCTCGGATGCCCCCGCAGGTCTCAGGCTTGGTCCCCAGAGAAGCACCCGGATCCAAAGACCACGCAGGCCTGGGTACCCAGTCGTCGTCATGCCCAGCCCTGGGAAGAGGTTGAATGCCTCCTTTCGCAGCGAAAACGTCCCCCTCCGGCCCGCGTATAACAAGAACAGCCAGAATCCCACCTATTCGCCTGGTGCCCACTTTTGAGCAGAGGGGTCTCTCTCGGGGAGACGTGACTGGGACCCTAGAGGCGCAATCGAGGATGCTCGCTAGCGCGCTGAAACGTCTAGGTGATTCTCCGCAGCGCGCCGCAGCGCACAGCCCAGTGCCTGCCCTCTCAAGGTTTGGGGGCGCTGGTCCCCATATGGCGCCCACCTTTTGGCATGCCCCTCCTGGGCCCCAGACCATTTAGCCTGCGGAGGCTCGCTCCAAGTGGCCATGGAGTGGCCTGCGCCCCGATGGAAACTTCTTCTGGAAGGTGGCCCGGACGCTTCTCCCTTACCTGGGCGCAGAGCCACTGTCTGCCGGCGGTTTACCGCCGCCCTGGAAGAAAAAATTCGCCGACCCCTCTAGCCACCAACTTCCACCCAGTCCATTTGCTGACCCCAAAATAGTGCTCTGGAGGAAAACATGTTCTAGGGGAGACCCTATAACAAAAGGAGAGAGGAAGAAATCAGACTAAATTCTGGTGATGCAATATTCAAGTCGACTCTACATATCCTTTGTCATGGACTTTTTCTTTCAAATATGCGTGTGTATTTAAATGCCTAAAAGACTAATTAAATAAAGACCAAGTTGACCTCGCTGGGTTGAGGCCCAGTTTCAGATTATATAACCCCAGCTGCCCCGGGAATTCTCCAGCAATGCTGCTCACAGCCGCCTGGAAAATGACTGAATTAAGGGAAGTGAAACCACCGGAACAGGAGAAATAAAGCCAAAGTCTCCAAGGGCACGAATGTCCTGCTTAAGGAAACTTACCTGGGCCGACGGAACCTCCTATACCAACTTTTTATTTCACACCATTTTTTTCTTTTTTCTTGGGGTTAGAGAGGTTGTAAGAAGAGTAGCCAAACAAGTAATTGATATTGGGAGAATATCTAGATCCTCCAAATTTAAAAAAAAAAAAAAAAAAAGGGAAGAGAAAAAGAAAACACATGCTCATGCAAACCTGTTTCTGTTATGCCTTTTACAATTCCTTATTTAGAGAGAGAGAGAGATACATACACAATTTACTGGTGCCTGGGGAAATGCTAAAATACATTTTGGGGCCTGGCTAAATAGAAATGCACTCTAAAAACACAGACACAGTATTTTGTTTTATCTGTTGCAAAAAAAAATGTATTTGATTACTTGAGTAAAATTACAGTATCTCTGTTGTTAGTAAGTATTAAATGTTAAAGAAATTGGACCCCCCCCTTCCTTTCAACTTTCCAAGAAAGTGCATGTAACAGTCCATTTTTTTTTCCTTCCATACCTAATACAAAATAAACAAACACTATACCTGCTCTCTTGATCAAGAAGAAGCATTTGCTCTTGTAAGGAACATATGTACATTTTAATGAAAGTGATATTTCTTTTTGTATATACAAGAGCATCTACATTTTCTCCACTGAAGGTTGTTCAAGATGCTATTCTTAGCAGCATTGTGAAATTCCAGCACACATTTTCTATTGTGAATATACCTACAAGGCAAAATGTTACGTCTTAGTTTCAACTACCAAAACAACACTTGTATATTTCTCTAAAGAATTCTGCGTGCTTATCACTGTACAGAAACTTATTAACATTGAGGACGACTCAAGTAAAAAGCACAATACAAATAGCAGTTCAAAACGGAAAGGGTTAAATCTACAAAAAAAAAAAAAAAAGGCAGGTTGAATTTTAGAATTAAAAAACAAAAAAAACAAAAAAACCAAACCTTTCAAAGAACCACACAGTTCAGTCTGTACTTTCAGTCCTTTCCTTAAATTTGTTTCAAAAGATTAGACAATGTGTTTGCTGATAAAATTTTCCAGCAGGATCAAAGTATACATTTATATACAGATTTTATTAGAGATCTAATGCATCACTGAGGCATTGCATCAACACCAGATTCATATTAAACTGGATATAGAAAATAAGTTAATGCCAGATTAGGACCGCCTAGCAGGGCAACTTGCAATTGCCATAAATGTTACAGCAAGTTTACAGGACTCTAGTCAATTAGTATTTAGTCCAAAAATACAGAAGACCAAAGTTAACGCTTGCATTCTGTTTGCAAAGCCAGGTTATATCACTAATAAATAAGCTTTCTTAGAACTCTAGAAGTTGAACAAGGTACAAAAGAATGTCTTCAGAACGTTGTAGTTCAGAGATCTGTGGTGGGGGGGTAGCTGTGGGGGAACCAGAAGGTTGTGGGGGGGGCAAGGCAAGGAGGAGGAGGCAACCGTGGGTCTCATTCTGAATGGGGGATGCTCTCTCTCCAGCCAGAGGGCCTTTAACTTGTGACAATCTCTTTGCTGTCTTCCACAAAGCGGGTGAAACGGAAGTTGGTTCCGTTCTCGCTGCTTGCCATCTTCTCCAGGCCAGCCAGGGGCGCGCTGGGCTCTGAGTTCTGGAGCTTCTCCAGGTTTCCTGTCAGCCCACTAATAGGTGAGCTGCTTCCACTGCCCAGGCTTCCAGGAATTGGAGGGATGCCCCCATTCTGAATGACGGAGATCTCATTGGCCTTCATCGCCAGCCCGTTGGAAAGCGCGGCTGCATATTGATTCCAGAAACTAGAAGGATCCCCGCTTCCTGACCTGGCCGCCAAATCCTTCTGGAACATTTCTGGGAACTTGACGGGATTGCCTCCTAGAAATGTCATAGGGCCATCCACAGAGAGCCGGCGACCCCGGCGGGCGGGGGTGCTATTCCACATGTGAGTGCCCATGTGTACCTGGGATGCGGGAGAGAAGGGAGGAGGGAGAAGGAAAAAAAGGGGAGAGAGAGGGAGAAGCTTAATAGTTGAATCTGTCTCAGCTCACATCCCAACACTCAACAGGGCCAGTGGCCGCAGTGTCTATTCTTATTACATGCCGGACAGTGGGAAGGGTAACAAGAACCGTCCACTCCAGTCTGCTAGTAATAAGGTGTCCATTCTCTGCAACCCTGGTCCGCCTCTCCTCTGCCCGGGCAAGGATGCCTTACTTACTCCTTTTTTATTACCTGTATTTAGCTTATAATGGCCTTGAGCAAGCCAGTCAGTTGCAGATAGCTCCTTCCAGGGTGAGAATTGTTATGTCCACTCTCATTGCCATGGCAAGTATTGTATCTGACACCCTTTACCCTATATATGTCCTTTTCAGATGGAAAGAGAGTGCCCCTCACTGATTGCCCAATGGAGGGCCTGTGCGTGGAGCGAAAAAGCCAGAAAGTAATTATTCATCTCGCATTACTGGCAGCAATCTCTAGAGAAATACTCTGTCAACAGAAAAATGTACACAGTAAGAGCGCTCAACTGTTGCTCTAGAACTTAAGCATATTTGCTTTCTTTCCAACACGTATCAGTAGGAAATGTTGTATGATCAATTATCATAATACCCATTAGCCGAGTGGTGACGTTACTGTTTTTAGAAAGACAAACCACGCTGGACTGCAGAGTTTGAAAAAAAATAGATGCCCACACAGAGGAGAACTGTAATTATTAAGTGGTATGGGCAGCACACAGGCCACATGGAGGCCTTTAATCAATACCCCATGGCAACGCAGGGCTGTCTGACCTGGTAGGTAGAGCAATTCATTAGGCGCACTTAGCGAGACAACAGGGCCAGGCCGCTGTTTCGCTTAGGTACCAAATTATTCAAGGCGCTCTGACGTTCAGCAGGCTGCAGCCTGCCCTGGTCCCTGCCGTGATCCTGACCTGCATAGGCACCCACACTTCTCCAGACAAGCCACGCAGCAGCAGGTTCTCTTGCGAGAACTCGCCCCCTGACTGTCTGGACCAAAGACTCTGGGAGCGTGCCTTACGAACCCTCAATGGCCTCAAAAGAAAGAAGGCTGCTGGGGTGGGTGTGGGTGAGGTGCGGATGGAGTGAAGTACCTTAAGATTGCCTTTTGTTGTGAAAGCTCTTCCACAAATAGTGCAAGCAAAGGGTTTCTCTCCAGTGTGAGTTCTCTCGTGAATCTGCAGGGCACTCGATGAGGAGAAGGTCTTACCACACGTGTTGCAGTAGTGCTGTTTGGGAGTTCTCCTGGGCAGAGCTGGGAGGAGAACTGGGGATGTGGCGGAGGATGACAGAGGCCCAGAGGGAACGTGACTGGTGGGGGTGTCCTTACTGTCCTGAGGAGTCACATGCATGAAGCCGTTGACCTCTGTCTTGATGAGAGATGCCAACGAGTTGGCGGGAATCACCGCCGAGTTCTGATTGGGGCCAAGGCTGGAACTGGGCTCAAAGAGCTGTGATGGTAGATCCCGCATCTGATGTGTCAACATGTGTTGCTTCAAATTACCCTTGGTGGAAAAGCCACGATTGCAGACTGTGCAAATAAATGGTCTCTCTTTGGTATGACTTCTGTAGTGAATGTCCAAGGCACTCTGACAAGCAAAGGTTTTGCCACAAATGTCGCAAGCAGTGTTTTTAAATTTACCCCGGTCTCTGAAAGGGAAGAGGATTCCCAAAGAATCTTCTTTGATGATTTTCTCTGTGTGACTAGATGTCAAATCCAGAGCCCCACCATTCACTGGGGCGGGAGACAAACCATTGGCAAACTCGCTTGCCCCTGCTCTCTGCAGCTTCTCCTCGGTGTTGGGTGACTTGTGGAATTCCTGGGTGCTGTTGGATGGGGACAGAGCCTGCATGGAGGAGGTAGACTCTGAGATGGCCGGGCTGCCTGCACTTTGGCTCTCCATGTCGCCACCCACCGAGGATGAATCGTTGGTCAGGACGTCCCCCTCGACTGACCCGTTTTCCACCGACTTCAGGCTGGCCTGCAGCTGCTCTGCCAGGCCGGCATTGATCATCTTCATCTGATTTTCCAAAGCGGCGATGCTCGACATCTCTAGAGGCAAAGGCGAGGAAGACAGGCTGTCTTGGGATGCGTCTGCGGACTTGGGCGTGTCTGGGATGCTGCCCTCAGGACAGTCTTCCATGTTTTCATCGGAGAAGGTGTCTAGGTCATCAAAATTTTTCTCATCAAAGGAGCCTGTGTCGGACTCCATGGACTCGGGGTAGCTGTCAGGGACCGGGGTGTTGGGGATCTGGCCCCCCATGTGCATTCGGATGTGCTGCTGTAGGACCACGGCATTGGTGAACTTCTTCTGGCAGATGGGGCAGGAATGCTGGACTCTGAGCGGCGGCATAGCTCGATGGACGCTGTAGTGGGTCTTCAGGTTCCCTTTCGTGGTGAAAGCCCGGCCGCAGATCTTACACTTGAAGGGCCTCTCCCCGGTGTGGGTGCGGTAGTGCATCTTCAGGGCGCTCTGACAGCTGAGGACCCGGTGGCAGATGATGCACTCATTGGGATCAGTGGCCTTCTTGTCAATGTTTTCGACCAGTTGCTGAAGCTTGGATGTCTCTGAGGCCTGGGCTGAGTCCAAGAGTCCCCCAAAGGGAAACTTCGCCTTGAACTGCTCGGACATGAGTGGCAACAGAGGGTTGGTGAAAGTCGAGGCACTGCCAGGACTGCCGTCAGATGCCAGGGAGCTCAGCACGCAGGCGTTCGGGGCTGAGGCCGAGCTGGGGACCACACCGCTCTCTTCGCTTTTGCCGCCGGGAGGGGGCGCAGTGGGGCCTTCCGCTTCCTCCGGGAGCCCACCCGGGTTTCTCGCGGCTGGCTCGGGGGCCCCAGAGTCGCTTGAGACGGAGCCCGGGGGGCTGGCGGCAGAATGGCTGATGGGGATGGGGGCTGGCTCTTCGGTCTTGATGAAGGGGGTGAGGTTCGGGAGGGTGGGGGGCAACGGCAGGCCGACAGAAGTGGTCAGGGTGGGCAGGACGGGTTTGGTGTCTAGCCAACTGGTGACCGGCTTTTCAGGAGGGATGGACATGCCGTAGGGGATGCCGGTACTGGTGGGTATGTTGTCCAAATGCTCAGGCACGGGGTAGGGGTTCATCTGGATATGAGGGTACTTCTCTTTGTGGCGCTGAAAGTGGACTTTGAGGTTCCCCTTGGTGGAGAACCTGTTGCCGCAGATGTTGCACTTGAATGGCCTCTCTCCAGTGTGGGAACGAAGGTGGATCTGCAAGGCACTGTCGCTTCCGAAGACTTTTGCACAGAACCTGCACTTGTGTTTGAAGAACGCCTCATCAGAAGCGCTCTTGGCTTCGAAGGCGGTGACATTTGGTGGCTTGCTTTTTCTTTGCTGGGCCAAGGTGGACAAGGGGTTTAAATCCTCTGCTGTCGTTCCAATGTTGGGCAAAGGGCTGGGGAAAACCGAGTTAGTGGGGGCCGGCTGAGGTAGAAGTGGATTAGATGCAGGACTCAACAGACTGCTTATTGCAAAAGCTGGTGAGGATGAGGCAGAGGCCGCGGGGTTGCTGGTGTGGGAGGTGCCCGCGCTCGAAGCCACTTTTTCCGAGGATGGGGTGGGAACTGGTGCCGCCAATATGTGAACGTTGGGGGAAGAGCCGCTGTGTGGGGGGGCGATGGTGTTGCCGGAACTGCTCTGAGGTAGCTGGATGGGGGGGAGCTGTTTCACACCGCTGATGCTGGCAGATTGGCTCGCGAGGCTCTGTGCTAACCCAGCTGCCGCCGCCAGCTGCTGAGATAAATGGGAGCTGAGGGTGGACAAGGGGTTGGCAGATGTTCGTAAAGTACCTGGAGAAGGACTGGAAGAGGTTGGCAGGTCTGTATTCTGAGAAGCCAACAGCAATATTTGGTGACGAATCTGTTCGATCAGTTGCAGCTGGTGGATCTGTTGCTGCTGCAGAGCTAAGAGCTGCTCCATCAGGGCCGGGACGGCCAGCTTGCCCCCAGAGGCCCCATTGCACCTCGCTTCCTGGGAGAACTGGGCCACTGCCACCTTGGTGCTCTGGAGGTTCTCGATGATGACGTTGCTGTTGATGACAGAGAAGTTGCCCAGTGTCGTCAGGTCCCCGAGTTGAGGTAGAGAGGTTGTGATCGCTGAGGTACCTGCGCCGGAGCTGCTGCTGCTGCAGCGAGGGGGGACGCCGCTGTCGCCGCCACTACTCGGAGGCCCACTGGCGCCTTCGGGAGCTGCCGGGGCCTCCACCTCCATGGACTCTTCCCTGTCCGGTGCCTGGGCTTCGGCCAGGTTGCTGCACTCTCCTTGCTCTGTTTTGTTAGCCGTGTCATTCATTTGTTCCTGGGGATGATCGGGAGGGGGGCTGGGGCTTGAAAAGGTTTCAGGTGGGGAGGCTGGACTTTCATTTACGATTAGAACTAATTGGTTTTTAGTACAATTCTTCTTGTGGAGCAGAAGATCTGACAATTCGAAGAACTCGGCGCAGCACCGGCCACAGACGTGGGCATCCTTGCTCTTAGTGGTGCGGTTGGGTTGACCCTTCTCTGTGTCTCCTGCAAACATGAAAAGGAGCAGGATTAGCAACGAAGCCAGGACACCCAGAGTCATCCAAGACTTCAAAAAAGGAGAGAATGGGGGTGGTCAACTCTTTTCTCCCTGCGAAACTCAAAAAACTATGGCCCCAGAAAACCAATCAATATTCCTTAAGAACGTTCTTGATTAAATGTTTAGGCTGTTGGAGGACTCCCTATCAATCTGGTATCTCCAAGAGCCGCGGCCTTCAGGTAATCCATCAAAATATAAAATACTATGAACTGCAGACATTGGTGCATAATGAAATTCCATAGCAAAATATTGATTTCCAATATTTTATACACCTTATTGTCTACTCATCCATCCAGAGAGGGTCCAGCCACCATCCTGAGGACTTATTAGGCTCTTGAGTTTCTGTCAACCTTATTCATTTTCAACTGATTCAAAGATATCTGTGACAGTTTGTTCTGTCACTAAACTAATTTGTAGTCATTCAGGTTCCAATCAGTGGTTGACAAGGGGAAAAAAAAATGCCTATCACCAAGGTGAAGACTGACAACTTGAAAATCACCTCCAGCCCCTACCTGGAACCTGAGCTACGTCTGATCCGTGACAAACACACTTTAGCCACATCAGTAACAAATCCTCTGGACACTCAAGATTCAGCTGAATACAAGAGAAAGCAATGAGACACACACACACACACACACACACACACACACACACACAAGAAACACAATGATCAAAATCCATTACAAGGTCTGCCTGGCACCTATATATCAGGCTGCGGCGTGTTTATTTTTAAAATTAAAGAATGCAACTGGCTACCATCCCACTAATCAAGGAATATATGCCACTATGCTCCAAATGGCAACATTATGCCTGTAAATAGTTCATCAAAAGTGCTCTTCCTATCTATAAAAACTGGCACAAGATTTACATTTCTGATTAAATATCAACTTAAAGAAAGATGTGCAGTTAAGGGGAAGTGAAGAAATAATTCTTGTTTTCTAGTTTGGAAATGCTTTGCAATTCTCCTTGTCTGAAATGCCTTTAAAAACAGTTTGCTCTTAACTGTTATCAATTGTTTAACAGATTGTCCCGAACCTTTCATTATAAAATCCCTTTATTTCATGTTTGTTTCCACTGGTTGCTCAGATTTCTTCTCACTAAGATCCATTTGTAAATTAAACATAAAAATCTCCAACTCCAAGCTAACATCCTATTCAAAGACAGGATGGCGTCCCATTGTTTGCCCAGCATGGGGAACACCAACTTCTGTTGTACAAATGGTGTGTGGTCATCTCCGTAGGCTGTGAAAAAAAAAAAAAACTGTTTAATTCAAGGATTACCTCCCTGCATGCTTTTCTGCAGAACTGAATCAGATAATAGTTAGTTTCCATGACTTCCAAATTGAATCTCCCAGAAAACTTGCAGGGAAAGGAAAAAAAAAAACTAATAGCAAATATGAATAAATGCAAAATCAAAATTCTTTTTTTCAGTAAACTTAGAGTTGAGTCAAAAGAGTCAGCCATTTGCCTCTTTGCAGTAAACATAAAAAACAAAAAACAAAAAAGCTTGAGTAGTTTTACATTCCAGAAAATATAATTAATACACAAATACTAACTTCTGAAAATTCCTTAACTCTGTTTGCCTTGAGTGATGCCACAGATGATTAGAAACCCTGTTAAAGTATGCCAAATGTATGCACACTTTATTCACTGGGAGGGTTATTTGAGTAGCTAAGTTATACTTAACAAGCTAGCTTCCTTAATACCCATCTTTTAATCTCTGTAAGGGTATAGTGCGAAATGCATTAACAATACCAAACAAATCTTGGTTGGAGCAGAAAATACCAATAATGATTCAGTTTTAATTTAATGTTTAATCATCCTAATTGGCACAGGATTCCTCTGCACATTCAAGGTGCTGTTTTAAGCTCTGTCTCTCGCCTTACTTAAAAATAATGTAAACAAAATATTAAACGAAATTCGCTAAAGTTATGTTGCTTAACTGGGGACGAAAATAATGTGACAAAAATTCTGTTTAAAGCTTCTTATTTTGACAACCAATTTTAAATGATGCATCCATTTCAGATGCTTATTTTAAACTAGGAAATGCAATTCCTAATATATTCAACCGAAATGTTATTTCTTTCTCTTTGCACATTTCCATATGTAATGGTTATGTTTCCATCTACTTTTACAGCCAATTATGAAGGAACAAAAGCTATTCTGTTTGTTCACACATTTTCAACAAAATGCATTAAAACTATTATGTCAGCATGTTCTATTAAGCTCTGCATTCAGTGGAAAATACTTTTCAACCAGCTCACATTTATCAAAACATAAAGCCACTTTAAAACACAGTTTTGCTTGGTCAGCTGGGCTTAGACAAATAATGACAGATTCAGAACTAAATAACTAGCAAGGGAAATCAGAAAACTGACTTCATCAATTGTACACATTACAATGTAGTTGCTTCAAATATTTAGCACATCTGTGCTCACGATTAAAGGGCATTTTTAATTCTTTATAACTTGCAAACATCTGATATTCTCATAATATAGAGAAAATTTAAAAAAGGTTACTTTACTGGATTTAGCTGATTATTACTTTCCTGTGCTCCAATTCTGCATTTGTGCTGCTTCAAGACTCACTTGAGAATTTTCAAGTTTTTTGACCTGAACATTTTTATATTTAGGGTTGTGCTAACTGGAAGGAAAATATAGACACTTAAAAATAAGTGCCTGCTTGCTTCTAAGAAAGAGATTGTGTTAAAAAAGCTGCCCATATTTTAGCTTAGATTTTCGCAACATTTTAATAAGCTGACATTTGATCTCACTGTAGAGTCAACTAATTTAATTTCCTGATGTTTATGAACACCAAAAAAAAAAAAATTCTGATACCTATTTTGATTATTTCAAAAGCAGGTGTTGCTACATTTTAATAGTTCTTAACTTTAAATCCATCTGCCTTCTGAACAGAATTCCAATGAAACAGCTTTATATGAAAAAAAAGAAAAGGACAAAACATGAGGTCTAGTTTGAATCTTTAACTACCAAAGGGAATATTTTAAGTTGTAATAAGATGCACACACACACACATCACAAACTAACATATTCCAATTCATTTTTTTGACCGTCTGGCTATCTTGTATCTCTCTCAATAATCTGTTACACAAGATTGCAACTGGTGACCCCATTATAGTAAATACAGTTGCCTTGTTCCCTGTACTATAGTGAAAACAATATTCTAGTTCCTCTTATGGATTATGCATACAAATTAATTTTGTCATCGTGGTCATACAGGAAAATTTAAGAAGAGGTGGTTTTCTAAGTATGTACACACAAAAAGATTTTTGGAATTTTCTGGGTTTCTTTTACCCCCTCTGGGCCAGAGGAAGAGGTGATCTTCTGGTTTTATCCAATTTATATGAAAATCCCAGATGTTTTAGTTCTCATTGTACTATTTAGGTTCTTGATGCCCAATTCAAATATGTCAGCTTTTCATCATCTGAACTAAACACTGCAGAATAGGAGGCAGAAAATTGAAGTGTTCCAGTATATCTGTCTGCTGAGAAAACAAAAATAAAACTATGCCCCATGCTGAAAGGTTTAGCCAGCCAGGAAAACAAAACAAAACAACAGCCCTACTGCACCACGTTGAGTTTTCTTTTTTTGGAGCTTCTCAGAAAGACCCTTCGCTTGACTTCCCAGTACCTTCAGATCACATTAATGTTTTTAAGAAAACCCTGCAAGATTATAATTTTGGAGCCTATAGTTTTAATTGGCTGTTCCTTTTGGTAGACCAGTTTCGAAAGGCTATCACAAACATTTCTGATTGATTGATTTTTCTCTTTTTCTTGCACAGACCTGGGAAAAACCTGCATCTGAATATTCAGCTTGAGATTCCACCGCAATTTAAACACCGCCACATATGCTCTGCATGTTTTCTGTAATGTCTTAAGTTTCTTCTGTGAGATCTGTAGCCAGATGACACATTTTACTGGCCCCCTTCAAGTCCCCTCAGTGTTCTGACTGGGATTAGCGTGTTCTCGAGTGGAAGAATACAAGGGGAAATCTCTGACAAAATAACAACACGGACAAGACAGTCCTTTGAAAATCGTGATACCAGCCCACCTAATGTACACAATAAAGGAAAGGGGGAAAATATCTTCCCCTTGGATGAATCAAACTGAACACTAGATGGGGTTCCAGTTGCAAGGGTTTGTTCAAAAACTTCTTTGTGGCTCTCCTCTTCCAGTGACGCGTAAAAGAGACTGCTTAAGGCGAGATCTAAACTTTGACTACATAAACATTGGCAAAGGCACAAGAAACCAAATCCCTGTTGTTTGAGGGTAAAACTGAGCTATGGGAACTACCTGTCAATCTTCCCCTTTGGGGGTCTGGCATCTCAGGGTGACAGGGGAATAAGGTTAGGAAAAGAAGCCAAGCTGATAAGGTGAAACTAAAATAAACTCCGAACTTCCTGCTAAGTGACTAGCAAGACTCAATTTGGGGGTCACTGGGAAGATACTGAAGGACATATTATGATCTGGACCTTGTCACCTCTGCATGGGAGGAGGCTAGCAAAGGTTAAAACAGCTCGACACATCTACGTTTTCCAAAGCCTGGCACAGCGACTTTTTTCTTTTGGAGGGGGAGGGGTGCTGGTTCTTGGGATAATTTACCACCTCCTCCCTTCAAATGCTCCATGACTGCCCTTTTGGTAATCTAAGAATATTTGGGAAGACTGGGTGAGCGGTATCAGGAGGTACCTTAGAAAAACCGAATTAAGTCTGCAGAAGGAATTAGTTCTGGCTACTCCACTGAGCTTGGCTTTCCTCAATTTCAAAAAACTGAACTGCTGGTCTACCTAATTCCCACCCCGCACTTTTCCATGAAAGCTCTACCTCAAAAATTCAGATTTTTGCTTTCTAAAGGACTGTGGGTCAAGACAACTTGCTACCTGCCAAAGCAGAAAGAAATGAAATAAAGGCCTCAAAGAATAACCTATAAATTGACACTTGTGCTTATAAACCATAGGTGAACCTGGATGTAAAATAAACCACAAAACATTCGGTATCACAAATTCACTTTCATGCACACTCTCTCAGGTCCTTCCACCTTCCGCTTGTTTGTGTGTGTTTGTAACATTTTAGGAAGTATGTAAGGCCTCCAGCAAATCCCCCAAAACAGCTTGCATTTTCTCATCCAAAATCTTCCATGATGCCACAAACTTAAAATAGGCCTGATTAAACAGGAGGTCTTTGCAACTGCCTTATCATGCAGGTGTCGGTTTTTCAAAAAAAAGCAATTAATTATAGTTCTCTCTAACCTTTTGGGCCCAGAAATCAATGTGTTGCCATTAAGCTGCTCACAATGAGTAAATTACTTTGGTAAATAATAGAATTTCATTATTAATATGAATAAGAGGAAATTTTTGTGATACTTTATATGAGAGGCAGTGTGCTTTATCTGCAGTTTTATCTGCAGTGTTTTTATCTTTCTTCCAATATGATCTTTTCCTTCAAAAAGCTGGCCACAGAAGTACTTTCTTAATAAATGAATGGAGTATGAGTGGGCCAAACATGTCGTTCCAGGAATCTTAAAAAACTCTACCCAAGGAAGAAAAAGCCAACACACACACATACACACACACCTGAAATCCAAATCGCTAGTAAAGAATCCACATACAAAATCATCCCATTCTAATGTTCTCTTTCCTCAAAATTATTTACCTTGCTAAATAATTTTCCCAATGGCAGTCATCTTTCTACAAGTAATTCGAGACTTGTTGAATATCATTTAAGAGACAAGTAATAAGTGCCATACTCTTGGTTTCATAAGAAACAGTAAAAATCTCCCAGTTTATTTTAGGAGAGTATATAGCAGCACCAAAAATAGAATTAAAATATGAACATCATAAGACTGACCAAATAATCTTGTTTTCTTGAACTTGTTCTGATGAAGTTATTCTGGAGATTGCTGAACCTACCTCGGATTTTCTTTGTACGCACGCACACGCTCAAACACACACAAGCGTGACAAGCTGCACAGTAAGCCTGACTGCTCCCAGCCTTGAGAGTTACTCCTTCAGGGCAACTGTAACGGGGGGCCTACAAACTTTTCTAGGTCTCACTCTGGACCGAAGTCATGAAATCGGAGGTGCCAGCATCTGCTGAGGGCACCACCAACTAGGTTTAATTTGATAGGTTCAACATTTCCTTTGCCATGTTTTAAGCCCATCTCAAGAAAGAAAAAAAAAAGTAACCACAGTGTTTAAGGAAGGTTAATCTTCTAAAAATTTAACAACTTTCATGTAGATTAAACAAACAAACAAACTCGCAAACTGAAAAACAGAGCTCCAATGACTCCTTGAAGTGTGTGTTCTGTGCGGACAGGAGAATGGGTGGCTGGATACAGTGCATGAAAAGTGGTGACTTTTTAAAAGTAACTTGGAGACATGATTGCTCGGTTCTCTATCTCACAACTACTCCCAAATAAAAGGAATTGGAGTGTGTAAGGCCCTCCTGTAAAATCAGACATGGAGGAGGATTAGTTGTGTACTAATATTATTACAACATACTAAATCCTGTAACCCTATTACAAAATCTACCCTCTAGGCAGTTTCTCCCAAACTTATTGTTCAACCATGTAAAAACAGTCATAACCTAAAACCATTACAACTGGAGAAATGGAGGGGGGTGGGGAGAGGTGAGAAAGGAGGCCGAGAGGGGAGTGTTTCCTATGGTGCCCCTAACTGTTTACTGCTTCTTAGGACAATGAACCAGCTTTTGGGGATAAAAAAGAAAGAAAAAGGAAAGGAAGGAAGGAATAAAGTAAAAGAAAGAGAAAAAATAAAGAAAGGAAACTTGATGCAACTTAACTAACTTACCTCAAAGCCCAAATAAACCAAAAAAACAGTCCTAATAAATAATAATGGTCAGAGGTAGTGAACTCCTTTTATGCTATCGCTTTATGAGAAGCCTTAACTATTAAAAATTCCGGATTCAGAAGGCAAAAGAAAATCCTGTCCAGATTCAGACAGGAAAAAGGTAAAGATCTAGCAAGCATCAATTCTCTGCGAATCCCGTCTTTATTTTTTCCCCCTTTTTTGAAAATATATAAAATCAGTACACATTAATTAAAAAAAAAAGACTTAAAAATAAATCTTTCCTCTCCTCCGGTTAGGTTTGGTCCTTTAAAAACTGTTGACTTTAACAGTATTACAGTGAGGAAGATCTCACCAGAAACTTTAGCAAAGATGGTGTGGGGGCCAGATGCAGAAGAAACCAGCTGGGAAAACCCGGAAAAATACTGTGGCAGCAGCCTTGGATAATTTCACCTCACTGTACCTTGAGTACCCAGTTTCGCCTGGGGTGGAAAGCGGGGATCACGGGTTCTCAGGGGACTGAAAAATCAGAGGCTCTGGATAAGGCTTTAAGCTTGAGAAAGTACTGGGGTGGAGGGGGCCAAATATTGTACACAAATATCTTTATCTGTTGTCTGTTCTCCCCCCTTTCTTACAGGGTTCACCCCCTTCAACAGGAGTCCTCTTTCCCGACAGCCGGGGTGAAGTGGGTGGGAGTCCCTCGGCTTCTCCGCCTGGGTTCTGCGTGGGTCCCTGCGCCCCAGCTCTGCAGAGAAGCAGGCCTCTAAGGAAGGACCCGAGGACCGTGAGGGCCGGGCGCCCGCAGAGTTTGGAGGACGGAGGTGCCGATCAAAGGGCAGGCTTCCGAGCCCTATCGGGGTCCAGCTCCCTCCTCTACACCCCAAAATGACGCCGGGGACTGGAGCACCCCGAGAGACATCCCGAGTCGCGGATACCGCTCGGGGGTTACCCCTCGAACCTCCGCAGCCGAGAGGCGAGCACTGTGCCTGGGAACCGAGCCCGGGCGCCGCTTCATCGCCTCCGGCCTTGGGCCTGGGAGTTCGGAGGCCCCTAAATTGTAATATTTTTTAGCGATAAAAAGGGACTCAAGGTGTCTGCCCTCCTTACCCCCAATTCCCTACCCGGATCTCTGCCACTCTCGGCCTTAGCTCCGTCACACAAACTTTGTTCTGGACTTGTTCGCTCCCTTTGGGACCCGGCAGCTGTCGCCTCCATCGGAGGAAGCGAGTGCCTCTGTTTTAGGGGGACTCCCTCGTGGCTAGATAGCCCACCCCACCTCCAGCTCTGGAGAACGACCCTTAGGACTCCTGGAAGTGCGAGGTACCACGATCCTTAGCGGGAGCCGACCGAGCCTAAAGATTTCTTGGGGGCGCCGAGTGTGCATGTGTTGGGAGAAGAGATGCGGGGATCAAGTGGGATAGCCGGACCCCGACACTTGCCCCCATCCGCCTGCACTCTGTCTGGGGAGCACCCGACAGCAAAGAGCACTCTCCAACACGGCCTCTACCCCCGCGTGTCAAGCACGGTCGCCCCAATACAGGTTCCCATCTTCTTGGAACTCCGAACTCCCAAAGGCACCCCATTCCGCGGCGCGGGCCCAGGAGGAGTGGGAGCGCTGGGGAAGAGGATAAGTGCGGCGCAGGGAGCTCCCCTCCACGTTCCAAGTTCAGCCCGGAGGACAAAGTAAACTTCCTTTCCGCAGGCAGCAGGACCAGGGCGGCAGAGGCCAGGCCGGGCCTCGGGCGCGGGCCGGGGAGCGCGTGGATCACCGCGCAGGCAGGCGCCGACGGCCTCTGTCCGCACCCGCGCCCCGCAGGGCACCCGGGCCCCGGCCGCAGTTCGGAGGGTCCCGGGATCCGCTCCCGGAGACAGCCGGGACGCAGGAGCAAGGCCGGCGAGCCCTCTCTCCTCCCCGCAGGAGGACCCAACAACTCCGGAAAGATCCTGCCTGGAGAAGTGTTTGCTTTCCTCGGGGCAGGGGGGTTGGGGGTGGGGAAGCCCAGCAAAGGCAAATTGAAATTAAAAAAAAAAAAAAAAAAAATCGCGGAGTCGCAATGGTGATTCGGGTCGCGGCGGCTGGGCGGTGGGCGCGGGGGCCAGCCGCGTGTGCGTGGGTGCGAGTGTGCGTGAGTGTGAGTGCCCGTACGTGTGTGCGCGTGTGTGTCCGCGGCGCGGGCCGAAGCACTCACCATCTCGCCGGGGGAGCGAGGCCACTTCGGGGTCGGATTGGAAATGTTGAGGCTTCGCTTGCTTCCTCCGCGACATGCTGGCTCAAACATCAGCTGGGGCAGAATAAAAAATTACTAAAAAAAAATCTTCTCAAAATTACGGAAATCGAGCGGCGGCGGCGGCGGCGGCTCCCCCCGCCCGCCGGCCCGCCCGCCCCCTCCCCGGCTCCCCGGCCCCGGGCGCAGCGCGCATGTGTCCTGCTATAATTATGATTATCAATAATGCATTGCGATTAATCATAGAGGGGCTCTTTGAAAGGCGATTGGCACCGGGCCAGCGCTATTCAAACCCGCTCGCCTTAATCAATTAGTTCGTGATTTGCTGCAGACCCCTGTCTCTCCGCGCGCTGGCCCAATAAGCCGGCCGCGGGGCTGGCTCTGCGAGCCGCGCCGCCCGACACTGGGTTAACCCTCTTCGCGACCGCCCGGGACTCCGCGGCCGGGCCGCCGGGGGCCTGCCTCCTCGCCTCTGAGCACCCGGCGCCCCGGCCTGCGCCCCCCTCCCTCCTCGGCCCCCCCCATCCCGGGCTGGGCCGACCCAAATTAGCATGCCCTCCCCGGAATTAAGCCTCCCCGGGTTGGGGGTGGGGCCGGGCGGCAGGGACTGGGGACCCGGGCTGCGGGCGCGCGGCGAACTTCCCAACTCCGGCGCTGGGCGCGCCGGCCCGCGGGGGGAGGGAGTCCCGTGGCGGGATATGGGGGGAGGAAGTCCCGTTTTCGTGAGTGTTTCTTCGTTTCTCTAAGAGCTACCAGAAAGCAGCCCACCCCCACCCCCATAAAAAAAAATAAGCGAGTAGGGAAGAGCCAGCCCCACGCCGGTCCGCCTCCCGCCCGCGGCCCGGCCTCCCTCCCGCTCGCCGCCTGGCTCGGCGCTCCTTCGCCCCGAGTTCTCCATCCCCTGGATCCCGGGCTCGCGGGGGCGCGGAGAAGAGGACCAAGGAAAGGTTTGGGAACGTGATGGGTTTGGGGCTTTGGGGGGGAGGGGCAGCTCTCCCGCCACCCCGTTCCTTCTCAGAGGGCCCCGATCCTCCAGCTTCTCGCTTGCTCCCCCGCTCCCTTTCTCTACCTCGGACATTCCCAGGACAATTAAGGCTGAAGTTTTCGGGAGAAGCGGCCCCGAGCCCGTGGGATAAGGGGGCGGCCCGGCTCCGCCCAGGACCCCTCCCGGACCTCCCCCTCGGCTGCCCCGGTTGGCTGCAGGGCGCGTCACTCCGCGGGGAGGCGGCGGCGGCGGTGGCGCCGCCGAGCCCAGGGCGGGCGGCGAGCGGGGACCGGCTTGGGATCCGAGTTCAGCTCCAGCCGGGGGGAGGGGAGGGGCCGCCGCTTACCCAGCACGCTGCAACCCTCCCCTGGCCTCGCTAGGCGCGGGCCTGCCCCGCCGGGCTCCGGGTACGGCCAGTCCCTGGGACCCCGCGGCTCTTCGTCCTGGGGGAGCGGGCCGTGCCCCAGGCTCTTGGCGAGGAGGTGGCCGCGCTGAGCCTGGAGAGAGGGGGCTCGTTGTCCGCAGCTGTCTGGCCCCGCAGAAGCTCGCCTCCACTTCTCAGGCACTTGCTGAGCGCGGCGCCCAAACTTTTCGCTGCATCTCCCCAGGCTTTGAGGCAGCCTTCCCACCCGCGCCCCTGAGCCCGGAGTGGGGATCCCGGAGCCCGCACTTTGTCCGCTGGGCTTGGGCCCCCGCGAACCTGAGGCTCAGTCCTCGGCTCAGCCTAGCTCTTCCCCCTTGCGCCTCAGGGTCTCCTCGCTCCTGGTTCCCGAAGTCTTGCGCCCGAGGGACACTCTAAACTTCGGTTGAGTAATGGGGACGAGCGGGGGTGGTGGTGCAGATACACAATCCCTGCCCTATCTCGCGATCGGGAAAGGAGAGGGCTCATAAGGACGCCCCAATTCGGGAGCGCCCTGGAGCCTGGAGAGCAATAGAGTCAGTTCGCGCGAAGTGGGCACCAGTCTTCCGAGTAGAGTTTCGGGTGCTCCGGACCGCACTGCGCTCCCGCAAGAGTCTCTCTAGCCACTTTGGTCCTCCCCCGCTCTTTAAAATCTAAATCTTTTGTGTGCGGGTGAATGTTTCTGTTTTCCTCCTGACGACTTTATTTCTCTTGGTATAACTTCTCCTTTTTCCTTTTTCGCCCTTTCTTCACCTTTTCTCCGGCTTATTTTTCCTCTCTTGTGGCCTCGCTCGATCTCACACACACACACACACACACACACACACACACACACACACACACTCCTCTGCACCTCGCTCTTTCTCCCCAGGTCCTGTTGGTTACAGTAGATTTTGATAAAAAGACAAACGAAGCTATCAGTGGGGCTGATGTTGAAGAATGAAGATAATAATGTTTCCATAGGTGGTGCTTCAAATGCCATTATTTTTCACTGAATATTTAAAGAGATCCCTCGGCAAAGATGGATCTGCGTGCTCCTGGGGTGCCAGCCTCTCGCTTCCCCCAGACCCCCGGGAAAGTGTGCGGGAGCACGTGTAAAACCCACCCCCAGCTCTGCAAACTGTGATCCTCGCAGGCATCCCAACCCACACTCTTCCAGGTACACCAACGCCGCCGTATGCACTTGCACACGGGTTTCTCCGTTTCTGCCCGTGTTTGGATTCGCCCGCATCCGTCTCTAACAATCTTGGCTTCTTGAAAGTCCGGGCCTCCGGGGTACCGCGTGCTGCCAGGAACCGAACGGAGCTTGCGATCCCGCAAACCCTTCTTCCCGGATCCCGCCGTAAACTCCGCGGCAAGCTCCCGGGATTGGCGTCACACGTGTTCGTTACTTGCCCTATGTGTGATTTAGATTAAGGGGCGGGGGAGCTTTCCCTCCCCCCTCAACAAAACACCAAAACAACCAACCAAACGAAATGCACACGTAAAGAAGCAGCTTCGCGATGTTTAATTAAAAATGGGCGAGCAGAGACGAATTAATTGGGGGTATCCAAACTTTAATAACTTTTTTCGTTCTTCTGCGTCCTCGAAGACGTAGAGGCAGGCGTCTCGCTCGGTGCGCAGCGTCCCCCGCTCTTTTCTTGTTTGTTTTCTTTCCCTCCGTGGCCCGGAGAGAGGAGAGGGGAGGTGGAGGAGGGGGGATGGGAAGAGGGGGATGGTCGGAATGGCGGGGAGAGGAGAATTGGTCTTTATTGTTGACGGCAATACATCAATTACGGGCCATTGTCTTGGGCCCAAGTTCCGTGGTTCGCAGACGCGGGCGCCGTGCTGTCAGAGCACTCGGGTGCTGCTTCGTGTGCCGCGAGGCAGAGAAATAATTAAATTAATAAAAACGGAGACAGAGTGGGGTTAGACAGATGGGGGTTGATTTGTACTTTTGAGCGGGTCGGAAGAAGGCAGGGACTACAGTGAGGTGCCACAGTGCACCCCTCCCCACGCCCTGCTCACTCGAGAGACCTGCGCGCTCTACTGGGGGTAGCAGGTCCCTGCCTTGGGTGGGGCAGCTGCTGGGGGACTCCAGTTGAGGGGGCTGGCACTTAGGCCCCTGGCTTTTAGGGGCTGCTCCATGTTAAAGACTGGGGGTGGCCCAAAGTCTGGCAGCGGCTGCGCCAGGGTCGTGACCTCGTGGGTCTACAGGAATCGCACCCGAGCGAGGCGCTTGGCGAGTTGTTCAAACTCACATTTGGGGGGCTGGATGCCTGTGTTTCTACAAACAAATCTCTCTACCCGCCCCCCCCCCCCCCCCAGTCTTCCAACACCTACAGAGTCCTTGGAGGGTTTGACAGGGGCCGAAGGGCCCCAAGGCTTGCGGGCCACAGCTGAATTCCCAGCGAAGGGAATTCTCCTTTTCATTCCCTGATCTTGGGAAGGGGAGAGGATGTTGAGCCTCCTTTCCCCAAGGCCCGATTCTTCCACCCTCAAAACTATCTTATTTCGGCCCAATCTGACCCCCGCTTTCTGATGGAGCCTAGAATGAGGCCTGGCCTGGGCCCAGGACGCCCCTTCTAGGACCTTCTCTTTCCACCGGCGAGGGTTGGACACTCTACCCTCGAACTGAAGGTCGCCCCCGACTCGTCCTGCCCCAAGCCCCTGCTTCCTCGGTCCTCCGGCCTCAGGCCCCGCTGGGCCCCTAGCCGAGGCTAGAGGGGCGGGAGAGGAGGTTTCGTTTTCTCCTGCCAAGCAGAAAGCGGCGAAAAGGCGACCTCGGAGTCCTGGGGGCGGGGGTGGAGGCACACCCGATGGTATCAACATTATTGATGGGGAAATATTAGGGGCAGGAGCCCGGAGATCAGGTTCCCGGTCCCTCCCCTACCCGGAGGTGGGAGGGACGGACGGAGTGGGTGGTGGCGGCGGTGGTGTTGGGGTGTGCTGGGACGCGGGTGGCTCAATGCACCCGCATTAACCACTCTTGGGGTTTATTTATAATTTTCTTGTCTGTAAGTTGGGGTGGCGGGGAGAGAAGGATGAAGGATTGATTTGGCTAGTACCCTAGCCCTTAAGGTCTTTCCCAGGGTTGAGGCTGGAGTTGGGGAGTGGGGGATGGAGGAGGGACAGGAAAAGTGATCAAAAGCGAGGACCAAGTTTGGAAAACCCACCGTAGGCTCGGTTATTTTCCAAGCCCCAGTACTTCGCTTCCCCGAGAGTTTCAGAAACTCTTTCCTTAACTGCTGTCGCTCAAATCCTCATTTCTCCTCGGCCACTGGAGAGGCTTCAGACCCGAGGCTTCGGGCATCCTGCTCAGGTGGGTACCCTCGGCCCCGGCGGAATCTGTGCCGAGAGCGCTTTGCGCACTGGCTCTCAGGTAGTCAAGTCTCGGCAGCGGTGAAAAGGCGCACTTTCTAGGGGAACCCGCAGTCCGCAGCCAAGGGCTATCTGCAGCCCTGGCGCCGGGTGCAGCGTGGGGACCAGGCGCCAGCTCCGGCGGGAAATTCAGCATGGCGAGCGGAGGGCGGGCTTGGTAACCCATCGCGTGCATCCCACCCAAGGGTCCCACACTACCGGCAAACTTCCTCTTTCTTCTCTTGCAGGGCCATCTGCATGCCCGGCGTTTAAAAACTGACTTCTTCGCTGGCGACTGCAAGTGCCTGTGATTTTTACTTTCCGTCTACATTGAACGTCTTATACTGAAACTCATTGCGCCCTGCGTGCCACAGTGCCTCGCTAAGGGGTCTCTGGGTACAAAATGCCTCTCAAAGGAAATGTATCGAGGTAGAGAAAGTGAAAAAAACTAATCGAATTTATAAAAAGAAAACCTTTGCTTCCTTTTGGTTAAAATCCTTTTGCGGTCTTCTGAGCGTGGAAAAAAAAAAAATCATCACCATGCAATAGAGTGTAGCTAATTCCTGGAAACCCATTAGGAGGGTGTCCAGAAAGCCCAGCAGGGCTCACAGATTCATTCCAATCTTTGAGCTCAAGAAGTAGGACTTTTGGATCCAGTGAATAGAAATCAGTTCTTATATGTTATCTGTTGGGAATAGGTGTGGGACCTCTGAAGCCCTGGACTTTGTGTGCGTGTGGGGGTGTGACTGGGGGTCTGCCAGGAAGCTCATTTTCATTCATAAAGGAGATTCGCTTAAATGACCTCCCTATGGGACGCCTGGATGAGCTAATTTGGCAAATCTCTTGCAACAAACTTTATATGTTTTGCCTCTTTCTCCAGCAAAAGGTCCCTTTTTATAGAACAGATCAACAGTTCCCAAAGAGAGGTGCATCTTGGTTTTGTAAAAAGCTGCATACTGTGAGACCTTGATGGGGCAATCGCTTCTTGTTGGTCAGCGTTTGGAGAGGGAAGCACCATTTGGTTTCTGTTTGATCAATCAAATGGCCACATGGAACCATCCCGGGGGCCTGGCCCTTGTCTGCCTGGCAGCCTGTGAGCAAGGCTGGACTGTCACTCACATTATGGGTAATTTACAAATCTCCCACGTCTCAGCAAGCTATGACTTTCTTAGGGAATATTTCTCTCGACTGAGAAAGGGCTTTCTCTGAGAGACATATTTCTTTTTGGGGAATGCAGTGAGTCAGAGTTGTCACTGCAAACTTCACTTCATCATCCCGTGCAGTTCAAACCTGCATCCTTCGTAGCTCCATATGTGTGATGAGTGGGAAAAAAAGGGGGGAAGGGGATAACCCATTGCTTTCTTCTCCTCCTTTCATCTTTTCTAGCTCAAGGAAGTTCTCTATACTGTTGCACTGATATTTCTTTCTCCTAATGTTCACCTTCATTTCTCCAGCCACAGTTACAATTGTTTCCGTCTTAATACCCAGTTTAACATGGAGTTTTAAATTTAAGAGACTACAGTTTTCCAGTTCCAAGCCTGTTGCCCTATTTCCTTGTGCCTTCTCAAAACAGAGGCGATTACTTCTTAAGTTATACAGTTATCACCACCAACACATTTATGTCAGAAATCAGTTCCGCTTTTTTGGTGCCTCTTCCCATTTATAATGCTCATTGTGTCCCAGCCTCTAGTCTTTCATCCTGGGTTCCCCTCAACCCCAGACTCTTTGACATACTCCATAGCAAAACCCCATCCCTGGAAGCCTTGCTCAGAATCTCCATCAGGTTGTAATGCATGGAACTTCTACTTAGAACTTGGCCCAAGACTGGCTGTGGCCTTTCCCCAGGGCCCGAAAAACGGGAAGATGCCAGCAAATCTCTCCTTCTCTAACCCAAACAGAAAGATTTCAGAAGAATTCGGGTTGGAAAGATTTTCCAGGTTTGTTTTTACTTTCTCTTTCCCTCCTGGGCTCCCTAGTACCTCCAGTTTGGAAGGATAGTGCTAAGAGAACCAGCCTCTTAGCTCAGGTTCCCCCCCGAGCCTCCCTTGACGATCTCTCCTCTTCTGATCTCAGATATTTGCCGGGAACTAGCTTTATTCACATCGTGCTTGGGAGTTGGAGTTGGACTCTTGGGGTGCCTGTGCTGGTTCTGTCATTTGACAGTATCTTGGGAACACCATCGTGGGTGTGCACCCATGTGGTAGGTAGCTTTGGTCAAATTGATTTCACTAGCTGCTGTTTCCTGCTCTGTCAAGTGTAGCTAATGGAGAGGAAGCGCAGAGCTTAAGAGCATCCAGCAAGGACTCGGCTTTGCTTCCTCCTAGCAGTGTGACCTCCATATGCCTCCAACAGTTTCTCATCTGTTAAATAGGGATAATAATAGTCCTTATTTCATAGAGCTCTTGAGGGTTAAAAGAGTTAATATGTGTGAAGAGTTTAGAATGGTGGCTGGTATGTAATTAGCTCAACATAAGTGTTAACTATTATTGTTATTACCTCACAGGCTTGTTGTGGGAATCAAATGATACAATATGGCTAAAATATCATTCTCTATTCATCCACATGCATGTGTGTGCTCAGTCTCCACCAACTCGTGACCCCTAGACTGTAGCTTGCCAGGTGCCTCTGCCCATGGGATTTCCTAGGCAAGAATACTGGAGTGGGTTGCCATATTCTTCTCCAGGGGATGTTCTCAACCCGGGGATTGAATCCACATCTCTTGCATCTCCTGCATTGCCAGGCAGATTCTTTACCACTAGCACCGCTTGGGAAGCCCTGTTCATCCACCCATCCATTCATTATTTATTTATTCATTCATTCACTCTACATAGTAACACGCAAGGCATGGAGAATAACTCTGAAACAAACACTACCAATCCTTTCAGTTAATCCAACATTATTTCCTGGGATCCTGTTATCAGTGCCTGGTTAAGTGTTGGGCCTGAGGGGAATAGTATAGGAGCAAAAGTAAGAGTGGGAAGTCCCAACTCATAGAGAAAATTAAAATTAGAACAGGCTGTGTGTGCACCCAGTCCCGTTGCGGTGCATGTGGGTCCTTTGGGCCAGGGATAGATCATCTTCATGCTTCTAGAAGGTTCATAAACACCAGTGGACATGTAAGTGGCCTGTTACTTAGGTTCCAGGCTGTATGCACCTGGTTGTTTTATCTGGCTCACATATTTGTCCTTTTGATGGTATGGACTCCTCTGAGTTGTGCAGAAAATAAAACAATAAAACGAGTGCTGTTTTCCTTTGGGCCCCCTTGAAAGGTATAAATCACTTACAGTGTTCACTTAGATCCCTCATTTCTGGCTTTTTTTGCTTTCCATTTTTGTCTGATTATAAAAATGAACCATGGGCATTATAGTAGCGTATTCTGTAGGCAAATGTAGTGGTTGAGATGGAAAAATCTCCTGTCAGTCTGTCCTGCTCCCCCCAGGTATTGGTCTGTTCTGGATGCAAAGCCTCCGGTGGCTGCTGCATGGACCGACTTGGTATTAGAACCATGTTGTGACCAAATGTAATTTAACATTTACTGGTGGAATGCAAAGTGCTCTTGTGAACCCCCTCCCTTCCCCTGTGCTTTGAGATTAAAACACATTTTATGGTTAGAATCTGGAAAAAGAATGAAAGAGTCTGGGCAAGTATACCTGTTAGCAGTGGAGTTGTGTAAAACGGGAGAGACAATAGCACATGTGCCCCGGTCTCGATGTAATAATGGCTTCCTTGGGAAGCATCGGCCAGCAAATGCGGTTTAAGACCATCACAGATGTCAGTGAGCAGGGGCTGAGTTTGCTTTTTGCCCCAGCGTTGAGGGAGCAGACTCGATTTAATCTGTCACTTGATGTCCTTCTCCTCAAAAATAGTGCCCGGGGGCTCTCAGGGGCTTTATTTAGAGGCTCTTAGGAGCTTGGCAGTATGTAAATTATGCGTGAGTGTCCTTCATAGTTCCCAGTGGTCACCATCAGAGGGGTTTAAACATGATTTAGCCTTTCAGATGATTTGTGGGAGCGCTGGAGCCAGCCAGTGCCGTGGTTTCTCACCATTGCATTAAATAGGTTTCCATGTCTTGCTTGGCTGCTCTGTCCATTCACCTCCTGGCCTCCGAGTTGGTCTATGAGTCACCTCCCAGTGTTGGTGGGTGACCTCTCAAATATCCTTACTATATTAGGGAGTTCTGAGATTTTTTTCAAAACTGAAGTTTTATGACTTAAAAAAAATACCATTCAATCCGTAGTGACTGCAGAGCTTCCCATTCATTTATTCTTTCATGCATTCAACCCAAATTTATTAAGCACCTACTATATGCTCCTTATCGGTATTGGGTTGGCGAAAAAAACTCATCCCAGTTTTTCAGTAACAGTGTATAAAAACCCAAACGAACTTTCTGGCCAACTGAGGGTTTTAAGCACTAGGAGGAATCGGGCTTGAAAAAGGTTGCTCTGTTTCCTTCCTCCCTTTCCTCTCCTCCTTTTTGTTATTATGCTTTTATGAGGATTAGGGAAATTGTTCTTTAAAAAAAAATTTGACTTTTCCAGCTGAGTGTCTAAAACAAATTATGGAACATCCATGCAATGAAATATTAGCCACAAAAAAGGAACTGCTGATACTTGCGGGGATGTGGATGAATCTCAGAAGTATTATGCTGCATGAAAGAATCCAGAACCAAAAGACACCACAAAGTATCACTGCTTTTATATAACATTATAGAAAATGAAGGGCTTCCCAGGTGGCGCTAGTGGTAAAGAACCTGCCTGCCAATGCAGGAACCTAAGAAACACAGGTTCGATCCCTGAGTCAAGAAGATTCCCTGGAGGCGGAAATAGCAACCCATTCCAGTATTCTTGCTAGAGAATTCCATGGACAGAGGAGCCTTGAGGGCTACAGTCCATGGGGTTGCAAAGAGTCAGACAAGACTGAAGTGGCTTAGCACACATGTAGACAATGAAAACCAATCTATAGTAACAGAGAGCAAATCAGTAGTTTAACATTGGCCTGGGTTGGAGGGGAGGGAGGGAAAGAAGATTACTGAGGGGCACAGGGAAACTTTTGGGGATAATTGAAAAGTTTGCTATCTTGATTGTAGTGAAGGCTTCAGAATTACAGACATATTTCAAAACTGATCAAATTGTATACTTTATGTATGGGTGGTTCAGTATTCTTAAAACATAGCTCAGTAAAGTTGAAAAATAAGGTTTCTCATTTTCACCAGTATGGGAAATGGATGTGCGTTAAGGAATTTGAAGAGAACATGGAAATTGTCACTGTCATATTTGAACACTTGAGCCCTTAGAAGTTCTCTGGTGCTTGGTCACACTTGATGTGGGTACAGGTCTTGGCTTGAGTGGGGGTGGCACGGGCATTGGCTCCTGCATCGACCCTGGAACAAGTGTAAACCTCTCCTTGTGGTTTTGAGTACTGGTGACTCTCAAACAAAAATTGCTCTGATGCCAGATACTAATCCAGTCTGGGAATTCGAGGACCTGTGAGTGGTGAGAGGTCACAGCCCCCGCCGGCAGGTGTATCAGATGGAGTTCAGGGTCTGAGGCACTATAGCACTATCCAAATTGACTTAGGGATTATTGATTGGATGGTTATTTTGAAATTCCATAGTCCATAGCTGACCATGAGGGATAATCTTTGTTGATGGCTCAGTTTTTCTTTATCTCTCTAGGATGTCATGGACCAATACTTTCGTAGAATAAAATAAAAATATAGTATTAGAAAAACATGGAAAAGAAAACAGAGTCATACAAGATATAAGCCCCAAACTGTAGTACAGGCATACCTCAGAGATAATTGTGGGTCTGATTCCAGACCATGTCAATAAAACCGCTATCACAATAAAGCAAGTCACATGAATGTTTTGGTTTCCCAGTGCATATAAAAGCTATGTTTACACTATACTGTAGTCTATTAAGTGTGCACTTGCATTATGTCTAAAACAATGTACATACCTTAATTAAAAATACTTTATTGCCACAATATGTTAACCATCATCTGAGCCTTTAGCGAGTCATAGTAGTAACATCAAAGATCACTGATCACAGATCATCATAACAAATAGAACGAGAGTGAAAAAGTTTGAAATATTGCAAGAATTACCAACATGTGACACAGAGGCATGAAGTGAGCACATGCTGTGGGGACAATGGCGCCAATCAACCTGCTCAACACAGAGTTGCCATGAACCTTCAATTTCCAAAACAGTGCAATAAAGCAAGGCACACCTGTACAGTCTCAGCAACATCAAATTATTCTGGCAACCTGCCAAAGTAACTTCTAGCTGCTTACTTTCAGTTTCTCTGGCTGGGGTGTGGTACATTAACAACACACTGGACCAAGCGCTGATCCGTAGATCACAGTTTGAGCCACTCTGGGGTAGCTCAGAACCTCTCAGCCAGTGTGGTCACAAGGAGGGTAGTGGTGTGTAAGTGCTCAAGGAAGCTGGATGGGGGTTGGGGCAGCCTGAGCCCCCAAGAGCCAATTGCCTCTGGTCACAAGGAGCTTCTACTTTTGATCACACCTGAGCCACACGGGTGTTCCAGGGGTGTCTGTGGAAAAGGTTAGGAAGCATCTCAGACTGGTGGTTCTCGTATTGAGGGAGCAAAACAATTGTGGGTACAGGACTTGCTAAAAATGCGTGTTTCTCAACCACAGCTCCATAGATTCGAATTCAGTATCTGGGGAGTATGGGCCAGGAATCTGCATTTTTATCAGTACCCTAGTACATGCTAATGACCTCACATGCATGTGTTCCAAGACCTCATTTTGAGAAGCACTCAGGCAGACATAGGGGAGGTGGGTTAGTGACAGAGTTCTCCATCAGTGTGTACTTCCTTCTCTCTGCAAGCTACATTTAAGGTCAGAAATCAAACTGAGAGATGCTTCCATCAGTGTGCTTAGCTTCAGCAAAAGACACTGTTTTATTTCAACAGACAAATAACCTCTGAAGGGACTTGCGGGAGGGGCTCACAGATTCTGGGAGGGCAAGAGTCAGATTCAGGACTGTCTTAGATTTGATCTCCAGAAGAGCTCCCAGGAGACATCATTACATAAGTCCCCTGCATACAAATGGGTTCTGTTCTAAGAGAATATTTGTAAGTTCAATTTGTTTCTAAGTCCAACAAAGTTAACCTAGATATTTAGTTGTTATAGATAATGCCAAGACACGTGAACTAACTTACATGATTGGACATGCGAACACGTTCGCATCTTTGAAAAGTTTGCAATTTGAAGGTTTGAATGTAGGGGTCTTGCTGTAATGCCACTGGAAACAGCTCCACTGCTGAGCCCACAAAAGCTGCCACCAGCCCCATTCCTGGGACATCCTCAGCGAACTGGATTCTTTATGGGCCCTGGCTCAGGAGTCAGTTTTTAGCTGGGAATTTGGTGACGGCTTCATAGCTGCAAGGGAAGCTGGGGAAATGACCACTGGTGTCTTCAGCTTCTGTCCCAGGGGTGATCTAAAGCTCTAGCAGTGGGGTGTTTCTCTGAGCTGGGTGAGCCAGGGCAATGTCAGGTGTCCCTGCCAACTCACAGCCTCATTCCCCATCTGAGACCTTCAAGGCTGTCTTCTTCTTCCTTTGCGCATCACAAAAGACACAGAGAACACTGTCAGAGGCAACAGTGAGCTCACCTGCAGGCATGTAGAGCAGCAACAGCCCTTCTGCAGGGCTCCATCCTCTACATTTGAATGGGGCTCCTTTGTCCTCTTCACAGTTCAAACAGAAGCGTTGGAGGATCCCTTAGAAATCTCATCAGGCACCATCAGCCCTCAGCAGCCCCCTGGAATGTTCTCAGGAAAAATGGAGAGAGAAGGTAGTTGCTTGGTTGTGCACAGGCCAGGACTTGGGCTGGGGTGGAGTCAGTGCACACATTAGCCCCACAAATGGCCCCATTTTACAGATGAGAAAACTGAGACTCTTGAGTAATTTCCTTGGCAGCACGGAGCTGCTGGAGGCCTGAGACCAGGTCTCAAGACAACTCTATGAGAAAACAAAACTAAATGGAAATAAATGACAACAGAAAAAGTTTTCAGATTTTAGAAGGCCCAGGTGAGGAAGGGACTTGGGGTGGCATTTTGGTTTTCACACTATGGACATAATCTGAACTTCTTTCTTGATTTCAAAGGATAGGAAGATAGAGTTTGAGGGCACGTGTTCATTAAAATCTCAGGAGCTGTGATTGCTTTGTATTTTTCGTAATGGGTGCTTTGGAACTGATGAAACTGAATTGCTTTGAGCAAAGCTAACCCATCTTAGCAAATTAAAGCATCTCTGGTTCTAGGTGAGTTCATAACTGAAGCTGGTCGTCAGTCTCAGTGATCTCTCAGCCCCCAGTCCTGCCTTCGATATGACCTAGTAGTTAAAATAGGCAGAAACTTCTGTGTCTTCTTTTTACTCTGATGACTATAGTTGAAAAGTAGTATAGGTGCAGGAGAAAGAGCCAAGATTTGGGGAAAAGATGTATGAGTAAAAACCCTTGCTCTTGTTATCAGCAGCAGAATTTCCTGAGTCTCTTGAGCTGGTAGAGATTCATTCCCTCCGAGGTAAGCCGAGGGATTTCACCTGTACAGTCACCTGTCTGGGGTGGTGGTGGTGAGGGGCCACCAGACTGTCAGCTCCACGAGGGAAGGACACATGGCAGGCATTCAGTACATATTTGTGGAATGAATGAATCTAGTGAGAGAAAGCTATGGGTCTGTGCACACTCTAAAATGCTGCCAGATGCTAGCAGCCTTGTACTATTCAGTTCAGTTCAGTCGCTCAGTTGTGTCTGACTCTTTGTGATCCCATGGACTGCAGCTCACCAGGCTTCCCTGTCCATCACCAACTCCTGGCGCTTGCTCAAACTCATGTCTTGTACTATTAAGATAAAGCAATGTCTCAGCTTCAGAGCCTTCAGACATGATATGGGGATTGTGTTAGAATGCAGATTCTGAATGGGAAGGTCAGGGCTGGGGCCTGAGATTCTGAATTTCTAACCAGCTCCAGGCATCAGGATGTGGTTGTTGCAGATCATGGACCACTCATAGTGTAGTGAGGGTGGAACTGAGTGGCCAGTAAGTGCACAGGGCATGCCAGGTGGGGCTGGGGTGTGTAATGGGTCCCCTAGGCCAGTCACCTTCCAATAGGTGCATGGTTCAATTCTCCAGCTCATCCTGGTTCCAGGAATATCTCCAGTCCGACACCACGCCTATGAAGAGCCAGAAAGCAGGAGCTCTTCTCGTGTGGCAGTGAGTGCGGCCTGGCTGTGGTGTCCATATTTGGTGAAAATGATCCCTCTGGCTGCCCATTACTCTGAGTCATCCGTGCATGGCACAGGCATTAATAACCACTAGTACTTGTTAGGCATGGTGGTGTGTGCTGAGCGGTTGGCACAAGCTTGGCACGTGAGAGCCGCTTCATAAGAGGTTGCTGCAGCCGCTGCTGCTGAAGATTGTTTTATGAGATCCCGTCCATCTCTTTTACTTCTCTTGGCAGCTCGACGGTGTGGGTGTTAATTTTGTGGCTCTGGAACGTCTCTCTCTGGCTTCCCTTGTGGTTCAGATGGTAAAGAATCAGCCTGCAATGCAGGAGACCCGGGTTCGATACCTGGGTTGGGAAGATTCCCCTGGAGAAGGAAATGGCAACCTGCTTGAATATCCTTGCCTGGAGAATTCCATGGACAGAGGAGCCTGGAGGGCTATAGTCCATGGGATTCCAAAGAGCCAGGCTTGACCGTGTGACTTTCACTTTCTCTCTAGATTGTGGACATACCAGGCTCATTCTCACCTCTACGCCTTTGCAGCAGCGGTTTACCCTGGGGGCAGTTTCCACCCCGTGGACATTTGGCAGTGTCTGGAGACATTTTTGGTTGTCATGACTCAGGGAGGGGTTTGCTACCTGCACCTAGTCGGGGAGACCACAGATGCCTCGAAACATCCTGCAATGGATAGCATGACCCCCCCGCCCCACGACTAATAGTTACAGGGCGTAAAATGAATGTCATAGTGCTCAGGCTGAGAGACTGGGTGAGCCAGTTTTTCCTCCAGAGACTACTGTCCCCAGTTCCACCTGTGAATACCCTCTGGGTCTCTAAGCTGACTTTGGAGTAGAATAATCTCCTTAGGCTATTTTCCTAACTTTTAAGACCTTAGAGCATCTTTTTAAAAAATTAATTAATATTTTATTTTTGGCTCTGCTGGGTCTTCAGTGCTGTTCAGCTTTTCTCTAGTTGTGGAGGGCAGGGGGCTACTCTTCACTGAAGTGCATGGGCTTCTCATAGCGGTGGCTTCTCTTGTTGCAGAGTGTAGGTTCTAGAGTGTGCGGGCTTCAGTTGTGGTGGCTCGAGGGCTCAGTAGTTGTGGTACACAGGCTTAATTGTTTTGTGGCATGTGGGATCTTCCTAGACCAGGGATCGAGCCTGCATCTCCTGTGTTGGCAGGTGGATTCTTTATCACTGAGTCACTAGGGAAGCCCCTCAGAAAAATGGCATCTTAATGCTATAGGTTCAAATTCAGGTGAGTGAGAGCTCCCCTGCCATTCCCACCTGCCTTTTAGAGTAAGAATGCTGTGAGCGGAGCAACTGTTTTGCCCATTTTAACACGTGTAGGGAGTAAGGAAGGAGAGGGCCCCCATGGGGGTGTGTCTCTCTTGTCTATTTCAGAACGAGGCCTTACAGCTCTTGGCTACTTCCCATCCCAATCTGACCAAGCCCAGCAAGGGATGTCTGCCGGGAGTGAGGAGACAGAACGCTTGGCCCTGCCTTGGCTGCAGCATCCAGACTTTTTTTTTTCTAAGACAGAAGAAGAAGGGAAAAAGCCTGTTAGGCAATGAGTTTGGCAGCATCATGCCTTTTCCTCTCCGAAAAATGAGGCAGGACTGTTGAGGTGTGGCCTCCCTGGGGTAATTTAATCTGGAACGCCTCTCCTCAGCATGTGGGTCTCTGCCACACCTCCCAGGGAGCCGGGAGCTGCCACCAACCCTCCATCAGCATTCCTCGGGAGATCTGCTCTCTCAGCATGACCCACGGGAATAAAATAGGCGGAGGGGCCCTTGGAGACGGCCTGCTCAATACCGGCAAGCCAGGGTAAAGCGGTTAAACAACACAAGGAAATGTCCGCTGGGATGTAGGAGGCCAGGTGACAGGCTGGTGGCGTGATGCCTCCTGGAAATGGTTTCTTCGCTGTGAGCTTATGGGGGACGTTTATCAGACAGGCCTGCCAGGGGATGAGCCTCCCTCCTGACTCTGGCAGCCTTTCAGTGCTCGTGATGGTGCCATCCGTGTCGGGCCTGAGCGATGGCTGTTCTACAGGCACCTCTGTCAACACATCTCATTGATTAGCTCTGCTCCTGCGTCCCTGGATCAAAGGAGAAGGAGTAAAAAGTCGGGAGCTACAGTAGTCCCCAGCAGTGTAGTATTGGGCCTGATACTTCTTAAGACTGCTCCCCTCAGGATCCCCATTCTGTGCACCGCCCCCACACCCAGGGACGGCCTGAGCCTGCCTGCACAATCGCCTTTCAGAAAGATGCATGCTTCTTCTGATTTTTTTTTTCCTCATCGAAGTGATGTGGCTGTGATTCATTTTTCCATCATTGACACATTGGACTGCTGTTAAATAGGATTGAAAGTAATTAATCTGGGGTGTAACACCTGAGAATCCCATTCATAAATAATGCTTTCCTTGAGTACCCCAGCACTGGTATGCCAGGGGAGATTTTACAAATCCAAAATCTGAAGCCGAAACTCACAGGAAAGTGTGTACCCAACCCTCTGCCTTTGCGTGTGACATTCAATGGCCATCATCAGTATATTGTCATCAGTCCTGTGCACGCATAAACAGTCATGGCCAACTCTGTGAGCCCATGGACTGTAGCCCACCAGTCTTCCCTGTCCATGGGATTTTCCAGGCATGATTACTGGAGTGGGTTACAGTTCCTTCCCCGAGGAATCTTCCTGACCCAGGGATCAAATCCACATCTCCTGAGTCTCCTGCATTGGCAGGTGGATTCTTTACCACTGAGCCACCTGGGAAGCCCCATGAAGGGCCATGTTTATGGCACGTACATAAGAGTTTACAGTGTAGATCCACCACCAGCCCCAACCAGGGCTAAAACTCATCTTCCAAATAAAAACCACAAAGGTACTTTAGCAAAAGTTCTGTTCTGTGGCTGCTCAGGCTGCCGAGAAAGGTCTGCTGAGAATAAGGCAGGCTGAAATGAGAGTCAGAACACGTGAGTGTGAGGCGTGGAAAGACAGTATCCTGGAACCATCATTGGCTGGGGCAGAGCTGAGTGGTTAAGGGCATGGCCGATCCTGGTGGTGAATTGTGGCTCCATCACTTGTTAGCTATGTGACCTTGGACAAGTCACCCAGGTTCTCCAAGCACCAGTTTATTCATGACAGTAATAGTACCTGGCCTCATAAAGCAATTCTAAGCATTAAAGAAGTAACGTGCAGAAAATGTGCAGCATGTCCCTGGGGGTTAATAGTGGCTTCATAAATGTTAGGAAGAAGAAAAAGATGCTGTTGATGATGACATTGTTGATGGTGACGGTCGGTACCTTGGTGTGTGGAATGTACTAAGGGATAATGTACGGCCACATGCCTGATTCAGACCCGTCAGGTAAAAAGCAGGTTTGACCACTTAAAGCGTGCTTGGTGGTAAAGAGGCCAGGAGGAGCAGTTACAGGCACGTCCCTGGGATAACTGTTTGATCTCCAGAGCTGGTCTTGGACCTCTGCCCTTGAGCCCTTCACCTTCATCTGTTTTCCTCCTGGGGCCCATTGTCTGTGCATCCCCAGACTGTGAAGTGATTTTCACATTAGGGCTGCTGAGCCACGGTTAAGAAGGAACATTTGTTGTCCAAATCATCACTCAACATTCTTGTTGGTTTGGTGTGGCTGTTGGATGGGTCTATGCCTTTCTTCCATTGTGTTCACCCGGTGTTGCCAATTCTTGGTGGAGATGGCGAACAGGACATCCGAAGTAGCCAGAATCTGAGTGCGGAGGGCAGAGTGGCCAGTTCAGCAACCAGGATTCTGTGCATCCTTTCTGCTGACTCCAAACCTTGTGTTTAACTCAGTTCATCCCTTCATGGGGGCCGTCTGAGTCTGTAATCGTCTCAAGAGCTGCCGCGTCCTGAGCTAGGCATTCAGTGTACAACTCTCCGAGTGCAATTGCAGTGAAGCTTCACAGCAGCCTGACAAGGAGGCGCTTTTATCTGGCAAGCCTTCTTGGCTGCAAGCAACCCAAGCTGACTCGCTGTTCCAGAAGGAGGGAATTTATTGGAAGGAAACTGGGGGCTACAATGTAAGTGATGACTCTTGCTCTTCAGAAACTGGCCTTATGTTAATTGTCAGAAGACTGGAACTCAAGGCTGTGGAAAGGGGCAGGGACCCAGTGAGCCCCTGAGAGCCGGGTGGCAGGGGAGAGCTGGTCCTGGTGACCCCTGTGCTGCTTCAATCACCATGACTTCCAGTCTTCTCCAGGTCCTAGTCCCTCAATCTGGATTTGCTGAGTTTTGCATCTGGAGCTGCCATGTGGCTGGGCCAGGGGAGGGGGAAAAAAAATGCTCTTGTCTGTTAAGCATCAGTAATGCCAGGCAGACTCCATCTTTCACCAACATTATACCGCATTTGCGATCTCCCCCAAAAGAGTTGGTTGTTTGGGAGGCTGGATTCAAGATAGCCCACATTGGCAAACAACCCCCACAGTACATTAATGGCCTCACTGTACAGATTAATAAGCTGATGCTCATAAGGGTTGGGTAGATGACCCAGCTTCACACAGACATGAAGTGGCAGAGCTGGGATATGCACTCAAAGTTCAGACAATGGCTTCCCTGGTGGCTCATTCGGTAAGGAATATGAATGCAATGGAGGAGATCATCTGCAATGTGGGAGACGTGGGTTCGATCTCTGAATCAGGAAGATCACTTGGAGAAGGAAATGGCAAGTCACTCCAGTATTCTTGCCTGGAAAATCCCATGGACAGAGGAGTCTGGGGGGCTACAGTCCATGGGGTTGCAAGAGTCAGTCATGACTTAGTGACCAAACCACCACCATCAGACACTAAGCACTTAACCACTAAGGTAGGCTCTTCCTTTCAGTTGATACTGCATCTGTTAGGATGAGCTCCGCTGCTGGTAACATGATATTCTTCTCAGACTGATCTAACAATAAGGAAATTTATTAGCCTCCAGCCCCAGCATTGGTGAATCTAGGACCTCTGCCATGGCAGCAGGGACCTGTGCCAGCCTCGTCGTCTGGCTGCAGGATAGTAATCACCAGCATCTGGACTCCTGGCTTCCTTGTTCATGTCTCATTGGGGAAAGTGGGAGTAGACTTTCCGATTCTCTCTCCTTAAAGTGCATGAAAGAACTTCCTTGGAAGCCTCTAGCAAATCTCCCCCTCAGTCTCAATGACCAGAATTGGGTCATGTGACCATGACAAAAACACAGGCCGGATATGATTAACCTCAAATCTGTCACTAGAGCTGGTGTCAAACCCTCAACTGTGCGGCCTTTCCAAGATGAGAGTGGGGATTCAGACATTGGGGAGTTGACCGTGGTCCACTATGGACACGATAATGCATTTAAATACCTATAAGTGTGTAAGTTTCACATACCTGGTACTTATAACAGGGACCCAGGCTGGTCAATATATTCACCATACTGATTGGAGTCCTAACTCTATAATAAGTCACTAAAATCCCCCTGCAAAGCAGGAGACATGGGTTTGATACCTGGTTTGGGAAGATGGACAAGGAAATGTCAGTTTCTTTTCTAGAGAAAGGGCCTCAGTCTTTAATTCAGGAGCTTTCAAGCTTTTGTGAACGTGATCCACTCTTAAAACATATATTTTACGTCCCAATTCTAGTACACATGTGGAACTTCTCTTCATCTCTGGTCCTTTTTCTTCTCAACCATAAAGGTGTACCTACTCTCCTTTCTCTTATTTTTGGGGCATCTCGTCTTCTGTCATGACTTGAACTATCCTCTTGGGTTAAATCCTACATTTCTGTTTGACTCTAATCTTAAATTCTGTGCTATATAGTCAGGGTATCTACTACCAATTTTCTCCAAATTCCAGCAACACTCTTTGTCCAAAATAGAACTGATAATCTTGTATATTCTCTATAACGACCCTTTAACAACACAGTTTTGAACTCCTGGGGTCCTCTTATATGCCTATTTTTAAAACAAATAGTACAGTACTACATGATCTGTGGTTGTTTGAATCTGTGGTTGTGGAATCGTGGATGCTGACTGTAAACTTATCCATCCCCCCCTCACTTCTCAACTCTGGAGGAGCGGAGCCCCTAACTCCCATCCCCACCCCCGTTGTTTAAGAGTCAACTGTACTGGCCTCCTTCTCTGACTTCCTTATTCCTTTAAAAGGCACTTCATCTGCTCAGCCACTTGAGCTAGAAACCACAGCTTTATCTCTGGTTCTGCCCTCTCCCTTTCCCTGCATATCTAGTCAGTAAGTTCAGAATAGTCTGTCTTAAAATCTCCTGAAATGTTTTCTTCATTCCCATTCATGCTTCTGTATTATTGCTGCATTCTCCCACCTGGCCTTCTTTTTTCGAACCATTTTTGTGGCTCCTTAATTTTATTTTTCCAAAGAATTAGTTTTATGTCTTACTACTACTTGTTTCTGGAGAAGGAAATGGTAACCCACTCCAGTATTCTTGCCTGGAGAATTCCATGGACAGAAGAGCCTGGTGAGCTACAGTCCACGGGGTCACAAAGAGTTGGACACGATGGAGTGAGTAACACTTTCTAGTGCACATAAACAGGTATATTCCTGAAATAAAGAGTTTCAAAAACCAAAGCTTGTCCTTAATGAATGCGATACAGACTTAAAAGAATGGTTCCCGAAGTGTGGTTCTGAATCAGCAGCAGCAGCAGTGTTACCTGGGAACCTGTTAGAGACACAAATTCTCAGGCCCCACACCTAGACAGGTGGTTTCAGAAGGTCTGGTTGCTTTACCAAGCCTTCCAAGTGACTCTGACACATGCTACAGTTTGAGAATGACTGCATAAAAATATTATACTATTCTAACCTGTTTCTTTCTTTTTTTTTTTTAAAGTGTTGTTTGTAAGCCACACATTTACAGGTAACTTAAAATTACTTTTAGAAAACCTCTGAGCCCCCTGGGGCTCCTTCTGCCCTCCCTTTCCAAACTCATCTTTACCATGTGCTCTTCAAAAACCTTGCTCTGGTTTTTGGGATGGTTTTCCTTCAGCCAAACTTCTTCTTTTTAAAAATAATTTTCTTTCTTTATTTATTTTTGGCTGTGCTGGGTCTTTGTTGCTGGATGGGTTTTTCTCTAGTTGTGGCCAGCGGGGTCTACTCTCTGGTTGCTGTTCACAGGCTTCTTCTCCCTGGTAGCTCAGCTGGTAAAGAATCCAACTGGGATGTAGAGACCCTGGTTGGGAAGATCTCCTGGAGATGGGATAGGTTACCCAGGATTTTTGGGCTTCCCTGGTGGCTCAGATGGTAAAGAATCCGCCTACAATGCAGGAGACCTGGGTTCAATCCCTGGGTTGGGAAGATGCTCTGGAGGAGGAAATGGCAACCCAATCCAGTATTCTTGCCTGGAAAATTCCATGGACAGAGGAGCCTGTGGGCTGCAGTCCATAGGGTCCCAAATGAGTGAGTGACTGGACGACTGAGCATGCGCAAGTTAGGGCCCTTGCATTCAAGGCAGAGTTCACACACAGCCTGGCTGGCTGTTTGACCTCAGGCAAGCCTATTCACGCCTTAGGCTCAGTACCATGGGGCCGATATTAAGAAAACCCCCTTAAGCTCCTTTATAGAGTTGTCAAAGGTCAACTAAGATAGAACTTATGAACATGTCACCTAAGAGGATTTGCACCCTTAACACCTAAGGTATTGACCCATAAGCCACATTTGTAACATGAAGCACAGCCCTCCCAAGGAAGCTGCAAGAGTGTGGACTAGAAGTCCATGAGGGAGCGAGCAAACAAGAAAACAGCTACTTGGCTTCTCAAAGGAATCCTGAGCCCCAGGGGCTAAAGCAGGGCTTTGGTGATTTGCATAATTATTTGCATATCCTTTGCCAGTCATTCCAGGCAGGTGGCTGATCCCTCCTCCAACCATCCTCAGCCTCTACACTTTCAGGTCCCGCCCCCTCCCCTGGCTGGAGCCCAGCGTGGACCAGTGGTGGGTTGGGCTCCCCCTGGGGGGTTCCCCCTGCCTTCCCCACCCCCCACCTCCCAGAAGCCAAGTGGGGATGGGGGCGAAGGCAGGTCTGTGGAGAGTTCAGAGCCACGCTGCCTGATGGATGGCAGCCCTTAAGCGTGACTGAGCTTCCACGGTTGAAACCATTAAAGGTTATTCTCCTTTTAATTCTTTGTGGTCGTTCTCACTCCTTCCTTAGAGAAACCTCTGATTTTCACTTGCGAGACGCTTGGCTGCGCTTGTCACACCCTAAAAGGTGATTTCAGTTCTCCGATGCCAAAGAACCTTTTCTGCTAATCAAAACACAGCTGCAGAAACCCGTGTGATCCGCTAATGGGCCCCCCAGCTCTGGGGTATGTCTGTCTGTACCTGGGAAAATAGATATAATTAGGATAACAGATATCATATGTATATGCTAATACAGCAGGTAAAAGTGACTAGCGATGAGACAGGGCTGGAGTTTGCCAAGTCCCGTCAGACCAGCTGTGCCCCTCACCCAGAAGCCCAGCCCAGAACCAGCCCTGGTGCCCTCTTTCCATCTGCTCGTCCCCCCTCCACTGGACCCTCTCATACAAATTATTATTCTTTTCCATACAAAAATAGATCCCTATGCTGTTGTTCGGTTATTAAGTTGTGTCCCACTCTTTGCGACTCCATGGACTATAGCATGCCAGGCTTCCCTGTCTTCCACTATCTCCTGGAGTTTGTTCAAATTCATATTCGTTGAATCAGTGATGCTCTCTAACCATCTCATCCTCTGCTGCTCCCTTCCCCTTTCGCCTTCAGTCTTTCCCAGCATCAGGGTCTTTTTCAACGAGTTGGCTCATCGCCTAGATCCCCACGTGCTGTGCTGTGCTTAGTTGCTTCTGTCATGTCCGACTTTTTGCAACCTCATGGTTGTAGGCCGCTAGGCTCCTCTGTCCATGGGGATTCTCCAGGCAAGAATACTGGAGTGGGTTGCCATTCTCTCTAGGGGAGGGGGATATTCCCAACAGGTATTGAACCCAGGTCTCCTGCATTGCAGACAGATTCTTTACCAGCTGAGCTACCAGAGAAGCCCATAGATTCCCCACCCTTTTCTGCAAAGACTCAGTAACCCCAGATCTGATGAGGCTGCAGGAAGCTTAGCATCTGAGAGGCAAGATTACTGTTTGGGCTTTGTTCTGTTCCCACATGACCAGACCTGGCAAATTGTTACCGAGACTAAATTCCCTTTTTCAAAAGGAACCACATTAGGAAGTTTGGTGTCAGGAGTCAGAAGTCTCAGGTTTGAGCTGTGTGTCTGCTTCTTTCTGGTGGTGTGAGCCTGGGTGAGCGATTTACCTCTCTGTTTCCCAGGTTCCTCCCCTTAAAATGGGCATAATAACACTACCAACCTGAAAGGGCCTGGCAGGCTGCAAGCTGGTACCTGATGTTATTCTTTGTAATGGGTTCGTAGGAGGGGAAGAGAGTCAAGGATCAGGCTCAGGTCCTGAGAGCACTATATCCCTCTGTCTTGGAGAAACGACTTCACCTTTCTGAATCTGTTTCCTCATCTGTAAAATGGGCTATCATTGCCTACTTTCCTGGGCTATTAGGAGGGTCAAATAGACAGTGGATAAAAGTCATGGTATATAAGAGTAGAGCACAGAAGCTAGTTTATATATGGAATAATGGTGTCTGCATCTCTTGAGGGCTCCAAGCATGATGTCATGGGTTGAAGATGGGTTGAAGAGGACCTTGCTCCCATCCAAACTTTGAGTAAAAATTACTCAAAGTTGTGCAGGCAGACCACATGGGCACTTTTACCAAGCAGTGCAGGCATTCAACTTGCGCATCCAGTTTCTGCCAAACCATAAAGCTCTGCATGTGGACATCTGACTTTTGTGTTGGAATTGGGACCTTTTTCATTTCTGTATGCTCTGGGCCTAACATAGTATCTAGTAGCATTGGTGATGTTCAAGAAATATTTATTGGTTGCCTGAATCAATGGGTGAATAGATGCTGAATCACATCATAAATTTATTTCTCTGCCCCCCTGGGCAGAGCAGGATGCTGCAGAATCCTCGTCCCTCTACAAATGGCGAGGACAATTGTTGTATAGTACAGACGGGCTTAGGAGTTAGAACCACATTCAAACCTTGGTTTTGCCATGTCCTAGAAATTTGAACTTCAGCTTAAGAAAATTTGCTGAACCTCAGTTTGCCTCATCTGTAAAATGGGGATAAAAATACTGCCTCCTTTATAAGGTTATTATGCAGATTGCTGAAACTTGTACCTTCCAGTGCCTGCAGATTCCCACAAGGAAAGTAGAGAAATTAAAGTGGAACTTCTTCCTTCCCCTCCACCCTTCTTCCTTAATCATTACACAGATTTCAGGGATATTTCAGATCTGGTCCATTCCCAAGCCCCAGGAAGTGATTCTGATTCTTTATCTCACTGTGGCATTGATGCTTTTTATTCTGTTGAAGGCATCAATATTCGTTCAATAGTATAAGTCTTAAATAAGCATCTAAATGACATATTCCAGATGATGAAAGTCATTTCCTCACAGAAGATTATCTCACATGATCATGTTTCTATCGTTATCTGGGGCCTCTGTAGTTGGCAAATCTCCGGAGCTACTTAAATGATAACATTAGTTCTAATACCATGTAAAATGACTAGTTCCTCAGGGTAGGTTTATTTTTAATAGAGTATGTCAGCAGCAAATAGCTCAGAAGACCCCAGAGGAAAAAATGCAGCTCTTGAAGGCAGTGAAGTGATGATATAGATATATTTAATATCTATATTAAAAACCTTTTAGGTGCCATGGTGATATTGAATGGGATAGTAAGACATATGCAGGCAAAATCCTAGGCTGTTTATAGGGCCTGATGCAGCCTGCATTACAGGTACCTTTGAGGTTGTTCAAAGTCAAATTTGGGCTTCAAAAATCTTTGACAGACGTAACCCTCAGTAGTAAAATACTCGGAAACACAAGCTGAGAGAGAGAGGGAAAAAAAAAAGACTTCCTTTTTTCCCACTCCTTGAGTCCATTGATAAGTTTGCTGCACTATTAAAATGTTTAATCACTCGCCTCCAGCAAGAGCAACCTTCCATCTGAAGTTGCAATTTATTAGAGTGCCCAGAACACACTTGCTATTCACCCAAAAGATGGCTGGGGGGATCCTTAGAGGGAAAAGAAACCACAAGTTCAAATGAAGCATAGAGTCACAGATGAACAGATTGAAAAGCAACATTATTTTGGGGTCAGTGTCAGGGGAGATAATGTCAAACTTGCACCCGACTTCCTAACCTGAAAGCACACGGTTGAGTCACGGGGCGGCAGCAGCTTAGGTCCAGCCTGAGCTGCAGCCCTGGGACCATTGCTGGGACCAGACGTGTAACAGGGAGGGGCGAGGGGGCAGCAGGGGATGAGGCTGCATGCTGGGGGCCTCTACCTTCCCAGAAAAGGCACTCCTTTCTGCTCAGGGTGCAGTTTCAGCTACACACACCATCCCTTCCCTCTGAGCTTTGTGGGAGCGAATCTCACTCTAGCCTTTCAGACTTAACCAAAGGCAAGCTGAATTCTGGGGTAAGGCGATGCGTCTGAGGTAGTGATTGCCATCAGACTATGAACACTGAGGCTGTCTTAGGACCAGTGAGGCATAACACTGTGGACCTCGCCCTTTGAGGCAGGGGGGTGGAGGCCCTTTGGATGATCACAAATAATTAACCCCTTCTGGTAAGCGGTCATTCCAGACTATGACTTGAAGGACTCCTAAGAGGTAATGAGTCAACTGAGAATCATGAGGTCACAAGTCTCTAAAAACTGATAAATAAGGATATAGGGAATTCCTGGGTCCATGGCTACCCAAATAGCTAAAATTCATTTTAAAAATCATATAGTCATATCCCAATCTGGTTTATGAGGAATAACAGGTATTCTGGCAGGAAAGGGTACCATAACCCGACATATCTGGGAAATATATATCATGAAGAGTCACATGGTCTATCAATCGCTTGGATACGTCCTGAAGTGAAAAGCTAGCCAACAAAATGGGTTTCACTCTGCTCAATTAGTGTTTCCCAAAATTATTTGGCTATGCAGTCCTTTTTTCACAGAATGACTAGCATCATCTTACTCTTATGAAACCTAGTTTCAGAATCACTGTGTGATGGACAGAATTCTAAAAATGCTCCCCCTTTGCCAAGACTTTCTTCTTCTGGTTATTCAATCAAACCCTAATGCAGATAGTGCTGTGAAGGGATTTCGCAGGTGTAATTAAAGTCCTACCTACACTGACCTCATGGCAGGGAGATGACCTGGGTGGGCCTGACCTAATCAGTTGAGCCCTGAAAGATTGAGAAGGCTTGAAGTTCCATCACTCTCTGGCTTTGAAGTTGAAGGGGACCACATGGGGAGGAATGTGAATGACCTGGAGAAGCTGAGAGTGATCCCCAGCTGACAGCCAGCTGACACATAGGGACATCACACCTGTAGCTACAAGGAATGGGACTGTGCCAACGATCTGAGTGGCACTAAAAGCAGATTCTTCCAGCCAGAGCTCCCAGACAAGAGTCCAGCTTAGCTGACACTTTGATTTTGGCATTGAGAATGCCAGGTGAGCCCACCCCAGTTTCTGCTCCACAGAACTGTATGATAATAAATGATTCTTGTTTTAAGTCACTGTTTGTGGAAATTCACTCATGATTTAGTGATAAAAAAACACACATGCTGATTCAGAAAAATCAAAGCAGAATTAATTGTGGTCTACTCTTCCCTATCCCATTACATTTATAAGGTGTCTTGCATGCATGCTAAGTCACTTCAGTCGTGTCTGACTCTTTGCAACCCCATGAACTGTAGCCCTCCAGGCTCCTCTGTCCATGGAATTCTCCAGGCAAGAATACTGGAATGAATTGCCATGCCCTCCTCCAGGGGATCTTCCCAACCCAAGGATCGAACCTGTGTCTCTTACATCTCCTGCATTGGCAGGCATGCTCAGGTTCTTTACCACTATTGCCACCTGGGAAGCCCATAGAGTGTCTTACACATAGCAAAACATTTCCATCTAATCCAATCCTACCAGTGATGAGTAGGGCAGGTGTCTCCATTTTTTACAGGCAATTGAAGAATTTGCCCAAGTCACTCAGCCTATAAATACACACAAGATGACTTGAAGGGGGCTATTTGTGACTTAGGGTTGGGGTTTTCCTTTACTTCCTCCTCCTTTCAAATCGGAAAAATGTGAGCAATGGGAGACATTGCAGTTGGGAACTTGCAAAGGAGGATGAAAAGAAAAAAATTCAGAGAACACGTGGGACCAAGGGTTTGACTACTTTATCAGGGAGGTCTTTGCTTTCGTCCCTTGTCTCTGACCAGAAAAGCATGTTAGAAAATGGACTCACAGCTGCGAGCCAGTGACAGTGTGTTTGGGCAGGGTGCATGGAGGCTTCTGGAAGTGGACTTCGGGGATGCTTTATTTGGATGACTAAGGGCAAGACACACAGGCCTATAATATTGGAGGAACAGTGTCTGCAGGCTGACCTCCCAGGTGGGTGGTTTGCCAAGGTGGGGCTGTCAGCATAAACCATCTGCTTTCTCTGCCACGAGTAGCATTTCTACCTGTGCTGCCCACAGACCTTCAAAGGGCCCCTAACTTAGCATTATGGAGCCGAGCAGTCACCCAGCACCACCTTCATGGACGCAAGGGAGCCTAGGGTCCAGGAAAGTAGCACGATTCCTTCCAGGTCACAGGTGCCCTGACTTGCCATTCAGGGATTCCCTTCTCACACACACCCCAATACTTAGCCATCTTATCACAGCAATTCTCCATGTTGGTTAATGATCACCTCCTGATGAACCAGAGTTCCTTACTAAGCAAATGTATTGTGCGTGTTTTGTGTCCAGCATGAGTCAGGAGTGCGTTAAGTGTTTACTTTCATGGTAATAATAATAGAGTCCAGTGCTGATAGAGTGCAGACCCACTGCTGGATACTGTCTTGAAAGGGCCTCTAGTTCACTCACTTCATCCAAACAGCAAGCCCATGAGGTCTTGGGGAAGTCCTCAGGGTTCTTAACGAATGTTTCTGGCCAGAGGTGGGCACAGGTTTTGTAGAACCTGAAGCATCTATGATTTGGTGGTGGGCTTCCCCGATAGCTCAGCAGGTAAAGAATCCAACTGCAATGCAGGAGATACAGGAGATGCAGGTTTGATCCCTGGGTCAGGAAGATCCCCTGGAAAAGGAAATGGCAACCTACCCTCGTATTCTTGCCTAGAAAACCTAATGGACAGAGGAACCTGGTGGGCTATAGTCCAAAGGGTTACAAACAGTCCGACATGACCAAGCGTGCAAGCATCTTCAAGAAAGGGAATCCAAAGTTACCAGAATAAAATTAGGTACAGGGTCCTGGAAGGTACCCCAAAAAGAGAAGGGCTCTGAAGTATCATGGTAAGTCTGCCTCGAGTTCCCTCTTCCTCCCCAGCAAATATTAGAGCTGTCTCTTCCCACCCCCATGAAGTTGGCCAGGCCACGTAGGTGACCTGCATTGGTCAATATAATGTGAATAAATTTCACATGTGTCTCTTCTAAGAGGAAGTTTTGAGAGTCAGTGTGTGATTCCCCTGGAGAAGGCGATGGCACCCCACTCCAGTACTCTTGCCTGGAAAATCCCATGGATGGAGGAGCCTGGTGGGCTGCAGTCCATGGGGTCGCGAAGAGTCAGACACGACTGAGCGACTTCACTTTCACTTTTTACTTCATGCATTGGAGAAGGAAATGGCAACCCACTCCAGTGTTCTTGCCTGGAGAATCCCAGGGACAGGGGAGCTTGGTGGGCTGCCATCTATGGGGTTGCACAGAGTCGGACACAACTGAAGTGACTTAGCAGCAGCAGCAGCTGCAGCATGTGATTCCCCACTTTGCTCCCTGACCCTGACATTCACAATCCCTGGACAGATGATGGGGGTGTGTGCTAAGATGGACCCTTCTTTGCCCTGGGATTCCAAGTCATTACGATGGTTACAGCCTCCTCTCTTGGCCCCCTGCCCTTGTCAACCCGCGGTAAACACAGAGCATAAGTGAGAAATAAGCTTTCGCTATATTCATTCCCGCAGATGTTGGAAAAAAAATTTTTTCTTTTAATTACAGTATACCTAGCTTAACCTAACTTATACAGGTAGAGGACTCTTGTTCCCATTTTCTGGAGGAGGAATCGAAGCACAGGAAGGTTTAGTTACTCACCCAAGGTCACCCAGCTAGTCAGCGGTGGAGGTGGTCAATGACTCTGTTCCCCAGTGACACCAGGGAAGGGTGGGTCCTTTTGTGCACTGATGGTATTTGTCCCATCTAGAGGCTGCTACTCAGCTCCAGCTGATGGTTGTAAAAGAGGAATGTGAGTCAATTGTTGCCAGATCTTCCGATTTTTTGTTTTTAAAGAGAGGTTGTAAATCCAGAGTTTTAATGTGAAATCCTGATTACTATACGTAGGCAGCTGATTGAAGTAGTTTTCCTTTTTTGAACATGGCGAGATCAAGACATCAGAGGGCTTGATTTTTTGTTCACCAGTTTGGGACCGTCCAACCCTTACCTCCAACTTCTCACTAAAAACAAAAACAAACAAACAAAACAGAAAGCAACTGAAAATTCAAGCCAGTAACAGGTATGTGCTAAGTGACAAAGTCAGGATTATAAGTTGGGCAGGGAAAGCCAGAGCGAAAGGGGGTGGGAACAGATGCAGTGGTCTAAGAAGCCTCCGAAGAGCTGATACGACCAGGCAGGGAGGGTTGCAAGCAGATGTTTGTGTCCAGAGAAAAGAGGTCTCATGCAGTAAGATGACTGAGCTTGGGTTTTTGTTCCTGGAAGTAAAGAAAGTTCACATATATTTTTCAAGGACTTAAAAACATAAAAAATGTTTTGTTAGGGTTATTCAAATTTTTCTAGGAAGCCACCATCCTTGGACACAAATTTACCTCCAAGGAAACATGCATCCTTCTACATGGTGAGTACCTCGGAGCTTGACTGTCAACATGAGGCTATGAGATGGAGCAGGATGTGGCCAGGGGTCACTGAGCCAAAGACAGAAGGGACTTCCTGGAAACAGAAGATCCGCTCGGACCCAGTGGTCCTTCATAAGTCCCTGATGAGCTCAAGGTATTTCCATCTGCCTTGTTTTTTCTTCCGCCGTTTGTCTGTGAGGCTCAGCACGTTCGTGGTGAATGAAAACAATGAGCAGTTAAGAAGGTCATGTCCACGAGACTCTTAACACGAAGGCTCTGACAAGGAAAGTCAAGGTCAGCAGAGAATAGTGTGCGTTCAGAACATCTGACCTCATGCATTAACCTGCAGGTTCCCAAAGCACAAAGGGGAACGTGAAAGGCGTTAAGAATAAACGGACCCCTGGTGGAAACAGAATCTCAGAGGCCAAGATTTGGAAAACCGAGTCCCACAGTGAAACAAGCCCCTTTGCATGACTTCTCAGAACTTTAATAAGCCCAACCACCATGTGCCTCCGACAGCACAGCATGGCACCCTGCTTGGCTGGGGGACCCCTTTTCTTCACCCCAAATCTCTTGGGAAAGAACGTGACAAGAAGGCTCTTGGAGACATGCTGGCTAGTTTTTCCTTGGTGGCTTTTTCTCCTCACCTCTCAATATCCTAGCCTCTTTCTTTCCAAGTTTCTTTTAGAATGACCATTTTCTCTTTTCCTGGTGGTGGCTCAGACAGTAAAGAATCCGCCTGCGATGCAGGAGACCTAGGTTTGATCCCTGGGTGGGGAAGATCCCCTGGAGAAGGGAATGGCAACCCTTTCCAGTATTCTTGCCTGGAGAATCCCATGGACAGAGTAGCCGGGGGGAAGTGGGGGGGGACTACAGTCCATGGGGTCACAAAGAGTCAGATACCACTGAGTGACTAGCACTTTTTCTCTTTTCAGGAAATGGATCATTTCTACTTATCCTACTTACCCCTTAGTTTCAACAAGTAGGTGATGCGGTGGAGACTGGGGCGGGGCTGGGGGGTGGGCAGCAGGTCCTTGCATATCAGTCACTGTCACTTTATGTTCTGGGGACTACCCCTGTTCTCCAAGGACTGACTTTCACAGTTGGAATTTCCAGCCCTCGGGAGACAGAGAAGGCAAAGGGACAAAGCACTTGGGAGGTAGCAGCCTTCTAAAAGAAACACTGCCTCTGCTTGGGGACACGTACTGAGGAAGGAGGAAAAGGGAGAGGAGGAGAGAGAAACCCCTGAGTGCTGACCCACAGGGGCCCCTTTTATGGCCTTCCTGTTTATGGCTGAGAAGTAAACAGCCTGGGAGCCAGGTCGTCTCCGAAGGCAGCTGGGGCACTGCTTGAGCTGGCTGGGGACCCTCTCTTTCTGGGTGGCAATGGGCGGGGAATCTGCCAGTCACGAAAGTCTCAGAGGACTTATTTTTTTTTTAAACCAGCATCTTGGGGCATTTTCCCTTCAGCTCACACCATCTGCTTTACCCTCCTCATTGGTCCTGCAGCTTTCGGTGGTGGGAGGAGGTGGTGCAGGGGGGCACAGCTGGGAATCTGTGTGCAGGCAAGGGGTGAGGATCCCAGCTGCGACACTTAGCAGCTGCGTGACCTCAGGCGAGCCCCGCACCTCTCTGAGCCTCTTCTGTAGCTGGGTAGGAGGATGTGGAGACTGCCTGTGAACAGCCCTGACAACTTGCCTGGCGTGTGGTAAGTGTCAATACACGTTTACTGCTCCCCTGATGATTTCAACTGCCCTCCTGACTAAGCCCCCAGGGTCTTAGCTGACGGGAGGGGGAGGGGGGCTGAGGTGGGAGGAGGGGTCAGGCCCGCCTCTGAGAGGTTCCCTGGCCTCGGTCCAGACAGTCGCTCTCTCTCTGGATCGGAACCTGCGGTACTCTGCCTCCTGAGAAATGCGGGCTGTGATGGACGACTAGATGGTGCCCCAACTAAGATGAAGAACACGGCGCCGGGGGCAGCAGACACCAGGAGAATCAATAAACTATAATTATCAAGATCGGTGTCTGTGAGAGGTGTGGAGTCCTGTGGACAGAGAGAGACAGAGGAGGGGGCGAGAGCGAGACACACACGCACATCCTGAGAGATGCAGAAGACGCATGCGCCCAAGGAAGCGAAAGCCAGAAGGGAGAAGCAGAATGGGTGTGATGTACACAGGCCCTCCACCCCTGCGCCGCAGCCCCCCGGCCCCATCCTTGCTGATGGGCCTGGCAGAAGGTGCAAGAGCAGGTCTCTCACCTATTTATATAGCCCTCAGCTTTTTAAATTCTCCAAGTCCTCAGCCATATCAGTTTTTTGCATTACAAAAAGAATATCAGCGCCTCAATATAAGAATGGATTCCACTGATAACATCGATCCATTCATTTGATTAGGCTGAGATGCGAAGTCAATATAGATTGCAATATATTGCTTTAGAAACATGACTTTCACATCACCAGGGTCTTCATCATCCCTGAGTTTACCACTGTCCTCTGGGCCCACCACCACTCCAAGCGGTTTTTGACCCAGCACTTCTGGAACTGATGTAGGAGACAGTCACCAGGAGTTCTTGAGGAGCCTCGTGTACCCGCTGCTGTCAGTGAGCTCTGCCATGTTGCCACTTAACCTGATATAGTGTGAAGCCCTCTTGAAATGCTACCTTTTCTGATCCCCAACACTTGAGGTCTCACCACTCCCCCGAGAAAGGATTATTGAATCTGTGTTCATTTTCTTGGCCCCATTTGATCTGGGAACCTAGTGACCTTTATCAGCACACAACTGGCCTGAATTGAAGTCATTTGGGGTTGGTGTGTCTTTTGAATTTATTAGAGAGGTTCTCATAGGAGGCATGCTTTTGTGACACTCAGATTGTCAGAGTCCCTCCCCATGTCCTTTTTTAAGGTTAGTATTTTTTTTTTTTTTAACAAACACATGCAAACTAGTTTTACTTTGGGCTTTATTGTGTGCCTGGCACCAGTCTAAGCATTTTACAAGCATTATCTCAGTCAGTGTTTAATCTCAACGGCACCAATTCTTCTCTCATTTGTGGGAGCTATTTCTTCCCTCCCTGTCACAGAGCTCACAGGTGGCCGAGCTTAGTGGATGCCCAGGCCAGCCTGGAAGCCCGGGGCCATCGCCACCTTTCCCAGAGAGGAAACTGAGCCTGAACAGATTAACACCCAGGGCCTCACAGCTCACCAGAGTTAAAGTGACCAGACTGGGTTGGATCAGGCCCCCCACCTCCCAGAGAAGTTGAAGTGAAAATGAAGGTACACAGTAAAACCCAGCCTGCACTGGGGGTCTCCAGGATGGTCCCACACTTCCCCCCGTCTCCTTCCTACCACCTTGAACGATGCACACAGCCTTTCCAGCTCTAGGGGACACATGGCCGCCCAGGATCCCAGGCGGCAGGGACACAGGGCTCCTCTGAATTCTCTTTTCATTCTGGATTGGGGACATCCAGAAAGCTCCCTCTGGCTTGGAAGCAGAAGGAAGAAACCTGTGTGTGTCCACTTGGCTGAGGGACCCTTGGTGAGAAGACTGTTCCTGGGTTTGGGGTGGCCGTCAGGCACAGGCACCCACACCTCTCACCTGGTGCAGGAGAGTGACGGACACCTGCACAGCCGCCCTTTGGGTTTCTCTCTCTCATCACCCAGCTCTCTAATCAGCCAGTGCAGCCTCCACCTTTGGGAAAGGAGAATGTGATTTCTACTTTGTTTCTTTCTCTCTCTTTTTTTTTTTTTTTTTGTTATTTCGAATTAACCTGGGGCAAAGTGCTGCAGGGAGTTTCCCTTTGTTCCTATCTTTTCTTTTTTGTTTTGTGTCAGTTTCAACTGTATACAACTGTTGGAGAGTTTAATTTGGATACAATGAAGGCAGATACCAGAAACATAAATTACTTTCAAGACTCTGAGCTTTGAGAATTGGTTAGGATTCTTTCCCCTTTCAAAACTCAGTGCAACTTTTCTACTCAGTAACTTATTCTCTTACTAGATAAGATATCATAGAGAAAGGATGGCTTAAAAAAAAAAAAAAGAAATGCTGTGTGTGTGTGTCCCTGTGTGTTTTCTACTTTAATGAAAAGAAAAGCAGAAACACAGAATGATACTCTGTTAAGAAACGGCTACCTAATTTATGCCTCCCCCCAAACCCCTTTCCATTTTGGTAACCATAAGTTTGTTTTCTATGACTGTGAGTCTCTTTCTGTTTTCTAAATAAGTTCATTTGTATTATTATTATTTTTTTTGTTCCACATATAAGTGATATCATATATTTGTCTTTGTCTGGCTTACTTTATTTAGTCTGATTATCTTGAATTAGAAAGTTGGACTAACATATGCACACTACAACATATAAAATAGATAAGCAACAAGGGAACTATACTCAATATTTTGTAATAACTTATAAGGGAAAAAAATCTGAAAAGGAATACACACACACATATATATATAACTAAATCACTGCTATGCATATCTGAAACTAACACAATATTGTAAATCAACTAGACTTCAATTTAAAAAATATTAACTTCACCAGAGGAAAAAGAAAGAAAGAAACAGGTTTTCTGCTCAGCAAACATTACCCTATGGGTTGCTTACAGTAGGGTTCCTTACAACCAGGGCTGGCTTTCTCCAGTTTTATCGACTTCAAATCCAAATTATGCTGACTCTTAAAAGACATTCAGAACTACAAATGTGAGACTTTACAAAAGGCTTAAAACATGGAAAGGCTGTGGAGCAGATTCTCTTTGAACTCAAGTTGCATGAGGTAGAGGAAACTTTTCCGCAAATTTAGCCCATGGGTTTCTGTTTTACTGGGGGAGAAAGGGCCATCTGTGTCACCCTGAGCCAAGGAATCATTTTAATTAGATGTTTTTGCACTTGCTTTAGATGCGTGGAGAGGTTTGGAAGCTCTAGGAGAAGAAAGAAGTTGGGAACAAATAATGTAAGTAATCACTCTCTGTCTTTTTTCCGACCTAGATTTTGTCTTTCCTTCCTCTGTAGCTCCCCGCACTCCCCAAGCTCCCCTTCCTCCCCCTGCTCTCCACCCCATTCCTGCTGCCCCCTCGGACCAAGGCCAGATGCTTGCTGGCTTGGACTCCCACAAATGGTTTGATGCGGGGAGCTCGGGGAGGCATGGAAGACTGGGGGAGCAGAGCAGTTTGCATTAGCAGAATTGGGGGCTGAACTGCAGCCAGAGGCCACCAGGCCAAGGGGATGATTTTGCTTGGAGGTACCAGCTACTTCTTTCTTTTTCTGATACTGAATTCAACATCCCAACCCCAGCAGACCCTCCCACTCAGGACACCTTATGAGACAATTATGTAAACTAGGCTGGCTGCAGCTGTGAGTTTTTAAGTATTTAGAGATCTTGCTTTCCTTCAAAAAAAAAAGAAATGAATTTGATATCAGCCTTTTGTGGAGGCAGGCAGGAAAGACCCATTAAGAAGGATATTGTAACTCTTGCCAAAAGTTGTCTCCCACCGTGTGGTTTTCTTATTGGATTGCTTATTTTCTCTTTCTTACTACACTTGACTCTCTTTCCCATGCTTGAATGTGTATCTTAGAAGGACTTTGCTTTCTACTTTGCTCTTCTTTCTTCCACCTCAAGATTTTGAATCTCTGCTCAAGGGCTCAGAAATCTATACCACACGAGGATGTGTGCATATATTCTCCCTGGGGGATCCTGGTCTCCTCTGTGGTTTCCTCTAAAGCCCCTCTCTGTACTCTGTCCCTCCACGCCATCCCCTTGAAGTTTACATCCGGGTGGCTCTGACACAAGATAAAGATTCCAAGGTCTTGGCAACTTCCTCAAATGTCTCCATCCCCTCACACCCCAGGGTTTCTTACTGTTGTCTCTATTAGCATGGACCAAATGTCCTGCTTTGCGGGCTGATTTATGGTTGCATTAGGGAAAACTCCACAGAGGGTGTAAAATACACTGTCCCATGCCCGGGCCAGAGCTTCCGTGTTATCGGTGATTGCAAGTGCGTTTTATAACCCCAGTGCCAAATCGAAATCAAGGTGATTTGCGCATCAATCTCCTGGATAAAATCAGGGCATGCTCTATTGTGGTTTGACCTTCCTGGTGCCTTTGGCTGGTCCGCCTTGTCTAAGTCCCTTGGACAATTATCCAGGGACGGTTGGAAAATGCAGAAATAATGGCCAGGGCTGGGATTACCAGCTGTATCAAAAGGCTTAACTGCTCACCCCAGAGACTCCTGAGTGCCAGAGGAAAAAACCCTAAGAGGAGGTTTGCATCGTCTTTAAGGGATTGCAAGCTGCAGGTGGGGAGGGGAAGAGCCCTGGGACTGTCTTCCTGTGCATTTAGTCAGCACCCCTGAACCCCACAGCAATGGAGAAAGCAAAACTTTGAAATTTATGAAAAGCCAGCAGATAACTGGGCCTCAGAAAGCCAGTGCAGTCCCTTATTTATAATCCCAAGATCTCCTCCAAATGTAGGCCAGAGAAGTAATTGTTTCAAAAGTAAATGGAAGATCCGAGATAGGACTGAAATCAGTAGTATCCATCTTGCTCACCACCCAAGGTGGGTTCTTTTTGATGATTTTTCATAGAAAAATCATGCTCATTTGTCATAGAAAACAAACAAAAGCTTCCTGAAAAATCTGACCATCTATTTTCAGTAAAGTTCAAACTTAATCCAAAATGTTGAAGGATGAGCTCACAAGAGTAGGGTTGAAGATTTTTTGAACAAAGATGTGGGAAATTGTAGATTTTTAGAACCTGAAGGGCCTGTAGTGTTGGTCAGAGGGTATATTTAGGATAAATATTTTTAAGTCAGGGTTTTATGCCTATAATCTAAGTTTCTCAACTTATATTTAGTCCAAACTTCTTTTTTAAAGTAATTCCATCTCTTCTGATTCTGCAACCTTTCATAGACCCAGGAGGAATTTAGTTGACTCTTCAAATGGTAAAGCCTATTTTGCAAATCCCTTTAAGATATGCTAATGTATATGGGCTGATTATTAAGATAAATACCTTCTGCTGGAAACTGAAGTTAATTATAATATATGTAATTAGTCACTGGTCAGCCTAGAAGTTATAATTTATTGTCCCCTAATTTGCATTTATTATCAAAGATATTTAATTTAAAGGAATTAAAAAAATAGCCTGATTTGAGTGGTTATGGAGATGGTGGGCATTTAGTAAACTTCAAAACTCTTTTTTTTCTCTCCCCAAACATTTCTAAACCTATTATATACAATTTCAGGAAATAACACACCAACATTAGGAGACGGCTTGTGCTGCTTGATTAAAAAAAAATCAGAAAGCCATTTTTTTAAGAAAGGATGCAGTATTCTCTTCCTGATCCTCATTTTTGGAACACTAGTAAGCTTGTGTGATAAGAGGGTCCAAGTTCAAGTAGAATTAGGGAGCTTGTGTGATGAGGATGACTTTCGTGTCCGTGTTGATTGGGAGGGGGAGATAAAGGAAAATATTAGATGCTTTTCCTTTCAGATTATAGCTTCTTCTAGATAATGTAAAAGAGACCAGCAGTTGACCACAGCTACAGCTTTTGTATAAAAGGAGAATCTCATGCCATTTCATAAAATATGTTTCCATAAAGCTCCACTGACCTTTCCAACATATTATTTCTGCGATCTTTTATCTGATTCCTGCTCTATCGAGACTCTGAGCTCCCTCTGCCACACAGGAGTGACTTTCTGGAGTTCCTTTCCCTCTAAATTAAAGTTTATGTTGAAGCAGGGCTCCTTGGTACAGGGAGAAAAGGCAGCCCTCATCTCTGTCTCCTCCTAAGAGCCCTCTCTTTTTAATCAAGGAGGCTGCTGATTGACTTGGCAGTGAGTTGGTCTGAGATGTGTCCATGGCGGAAGCAACACCACTGAGATATCAGATTTTTCCCTCTTGAGAGGAAGGGACTGTCCACCTAGGGTGATGTCCCTGAGAATATACCTTTTGAGTTTGTGCGTCTTCCGATCCAGAACATCCTTGAGCCGTGTTGACATTGTTTTTGAACTCTCTGAATGCTGACATTTCTTAGAGGTCAGAAATGGGGCTATTTGATTTCATGACTTTTTATAAATCAAAGGATAGTCGATTTACAATGTTGTGTTACTGTCTGCTGTTCAGCAAGTGATTCAATTATACATATATAGGGCTTCCCAAGTGGCTCAGTGGTAAAGAATCCACCTGCCACTGCAAGAGAAACGGGAGAAGCAGATTCGATCCCTTGGTCAGGAAGATTTTCTGGAGTAGGAAATGGCAACCCACACATAAGTGATATCATACTTGATATCACTTATTTGAATTTCTTTTTGACTTACTTCACTTAGTATGATAGTTTCTGGGTCTATCCATGTTGCTGCAAGTGGCATTATTTCATTCTTTTTAGTGGCTGAGTAATATTCCACACATACCACATCTTCTTTATCCATTCATCTGCTAATGGACATTTAGGTTGCTTCTGTGTCTTGGCTATTGTGCATAGTGCTGTTATGAACACTGGGATGCATGTTTTTGAATTAGAGTTTTAGATCTCAAAACTTTTTAAAGAGTGAAACATGGTCAGATTGGGTGTGACACAGTCCCTTCCTGTGGATAGAAATTCTGTTCTCTTATTGAAGGGAGAGGTTGGAGGTAAAGATGGTAGACATTTTCTTCTAGGTCAAGACCTCAAATTACCCTTTTGTGTTCCGAGGGGAGCAGCTTTTCGGGTGGTGAAATAAACAGTCCTGAACATCATGAAGCACAATGGGACACCTCCCAGTCATTTCTGCAAAGGGCCCCTTGGCTTCCCCTGCTCAGGAAGCCCTGGTGTGCAGCTATCAAGAATGGGATGGGTGCACCCAGGGGGTGCATTAGCTGCAGAAAATTTATAAACAGACACCAATTAAAAGTGCTCTCCTTGTATTATCACCATGTGTGCTAAGTTGCTTCAGGCATATCTGACTCTTTGTGACCCCGTGGACTATAGCCTGCCAGGCTCCTCTGTCCATGGGATTTTCCAGGCAAGAATACTGGAGTGGGTTGCCATTCCCTTCTCCAGGGGATCTTTCCAACCCAGGGATCGAACCTGCGTCTCCTGCATTGGCAGGTGGGTTCTTAATCACCACCACAGAGAGTACTTCAGTAATACACACCTCAGCTCTGCATGGGGGATGGGGGTTGATACTGAGTGCTGGTCAGATCCCTATCGCCAGACCAGGGCACCCTGCCCCCCTAGCTACCGAGAGCATTGGCTGCCAATGGCTTAGGGCTGCCACCTTCCCTGGAGACTTACACCTATTCTTCCTGAGCAGCTCATGGCCAGTAGATAGCCAGTTCCCTCGGGGGCAGATAGCCCTAAGGGACAGTTCACCATTCAGAGTCCCCACATCCATAGACTATGCTTAGACCCAGCTCCAGACCACAGACTTGCTCAATACCTTTCCTTTCTCCTTCCTGCTCCTTTTCCCACCTCCCAGTATTCCCTCCACAGAGCCCATGCAGATCCCTTTCTCAGGTGGGGCTTCCAGGGAACCCTCCCTAAGTCATTTGACTTCCAGGCAGGAATGCTCTGCATGAGCAGCAAACTTGGCCTCTGATTTCCCCAGGTCCACCTGCAATCCCAGACGGTCCATATTTCTCATTTCTTCCTCTTTACCTGTAGATGACAGATGTACTTCCAATATAACTGTGAGCTTTTCAAGTGCCTTCAGTGACATCCATGTGTCTGGAGAGTCAGAGAACCCCATGTTCCCTTGAAGACGCTAGATTTCTTTTCTCAAGGGCTCTGTCTGAAGGTTTTGTGGCCCAACAGACCAGACTGCCACTTACTTTATGTACAATAGCAGGCAAGAGGCTCAGGCCAATGTCATTCTCACCCAGCTGGTGAGGAGAGCCAGCATGAAACCCAGGAGCTCCATTCCAGGGTCCCTACTTTTAGCAACTATTGTGATTAAAGAGTGCAGTGGATATTTGAAGTGCTTAGCACAGTGCCTGGCTGCTCACGAAATGATAGTAATGAAGATGATTATTCCGTTAATGAGATGATAAAGATGATGATGGCAACAAGGTTGAGAGAATAAGATTTGCATCTTTAGATAACAGAAGGTAAGAGAACAGTGGACATCCCATAAATTCTTCCCTGGTTCCCCCTGATGAGAGAAAAAAGAAACCAAAACCTTGGGGCCCTGGAATGAGTACTGGTCTTAGAGTCAAAAGACCCTGGTGTCAGATACAGACTTTGGATTGGTTGCCAACTTTGGGAGAATTCTATAAAATGGGGAGAAATGTCAGGATTAAGTGGAAAGAGATCCTGGGTACAAGGACTTAGCATGTAGGTATTGAGCAGATGTGTCTGGTGGCTAGAAACAGACTATGTCTTGGGAGAGGACATAAGGGTGATTCTGGAGAGAAGCAGTGCAAGGCAGCTCTGTCTCTGACTGAGCACCTCCAGGGAGTAGGTCAGGGTACCTAAAGAATTACTGGGTCTCCAGTGAATATGGCTCTGTTGGCTCTTATGACAAGGATCTGTTGATTTCCTTGACTTTGTAGTGGCCCTTCCTCTGCACTTCAGGGCTCTCTGCTATTCCCAGCTCCTATTTTCACCCATTTGACCTCATCCTGAAGGTAAGCACCTCATACAAATGCCCAGGAGGGCCAGGATTTCAATCAATATTATTCATTGGTACACTCCCCATCACCTGAAATATACTCAACATTCAAGAAATATTGTTGAGAAAATAGACCTTATTAAGAACCAGGACTGAAGGTGGCAGGAACAAGCATTTCACTAGGAGCCAGGAGGCCTTCAAGTGTGTCCTTTCTTGGCTCAGTGGCTTTGGAAGGCCCACCTAACCCCTGTGGATTTCGTTCATCTGCTATGTCAGTGACATCAGGTCTACTGAACAGGGTTGGAATAATGCCTATGGAATCTTACTGAGTCTTTGAATTTTAAGAGCTATGAAACTGACTTGAAAAGGACAATTTAAGGAAATGTAGTTAGTCTTAGAATTTACTGAGATAATATTTCTATAAAATGTGCTGCAAATATTTTTTCTCTTAGAAATTTAAAAACACCTTTCCAAATAAACTCTTGGATTACAAAGTCAAAACTGAAATAATAAACTATTCAGAAATTAAAGGTACCATGTACCAGATGTGACCTTGGGATGTGGCTAAAGTAGTGCCCAGAGAACAATTTATAGCCTTAAATGGACTTATCAAAGAATAAGATTAAAAATACATGAACATTCAACTCAAGAAACTGGAAAATAAACATATGAAAGTCGCTCAGTGGTGTCCAACTCTGCAACCCCATGGACTATACAGCCCATGGAATTCTCCAGGCCAGATTAATGGACTGGGTAGCCTTTCCCTTCTCAGGGAAAATAAACACCACTACCAATAACAACAAAGACACAGTAAACACACATACACACACACAAAGGAAGAAAAACATTTTCAATAGAACGTTTTCATAAGAAGTCTTACAATAGTTGAATGTGTTTATGCCAGGAGAATTTCTGAAAGTGGTCATGAATTGACACATTTTCCACTAATCAATAGTTTGCAATTATATATTGCCTTTTTGCAGAGTATGAAGCTTTGTACAGGACATAGCCATTCTTTAATGAGCAGTCATGCTTTATTTTATCTAGATCATCCTTAGAAAAGTGCCAATTGAAGAAGATGGAAGGGATTGTGGTGGATCTGACAGGTCCTAGAGAAAGCAGAAGGCTCCTTTGGTCTCTTGCCCAAGTGAAGAAGCATGTTACTGAGTGATACATTTTATACAATATGGTAGCAGCTTCAGTGAGGCCCTGGAGGCATGAATATAAAGTGCAGGGTCCTGTGGTGAGGGGGGATCCTGAGACACTGGCTGGGATTTCCAGAGAGGTAGATTTCCAGGTATATAGAGGGTCAACAGACTTCCCAGGTGGCTCAGTGGTACAGAATCTGCCTGCCAATGTAGGAGATGCAGGAGACGCAGATTTGATCCCTGGGTCAGTGAAGATCCCCTGGAAGAATTCTTCAGTATTCTTGCCTGGAGAATCCCAAGGACAGAAGAGCCTGGTGGGCTAAAATCCATGGGATTGCAGAGTCAGACATGACTGAGTTACTGAGAACATATGCATGCAGAGGGGAACAAAGTCCATTTGATAATTAGTCTGATAACTCATAGGAGACTAGACTCTGACCTACCTAGGGACATCATATCAACAGGATGTTGGTGTCTGGAAGGCACTGGAAAATCCTCTATGGGTTTTTCGTCTGGAGCAAAGAAGGCCTCAAATTCTCATTTCTTTAAAGCAACACCCGACTCTGGGCTCCTTGCCTTTTTTTTTTTTTTTTAATGTGGATCATTTTTAAAGTCTTTCTTGAATTTGTTACAATACTGCTTCTGTTTTATGTTTTGGTTTTTTGGCCCCGAGGTATGTAGGATCTTATCTTCCTGACCAGGGATTGAACCCACACCCCCTGCATTGGAAGGCAAAATCTTAACCGCTGGACCATCAGAGAAGTCCCTGGCTCTCGTTCTTAAAGCAACTTAAAGAATGGAGTTGAACACCTTACATTGATATTTCCTCTGTACTTTGGACAGTGCCTGCACCTTCTCTCCTGCCCAGAGGAAAGAGCCAGGAAATAGGAAGATTCCCAAGCCAAAGTCTGCAACTCATCCATGGGGCCACAGGATGATGCACATCGCTGACTGGACTCAGGACCCCTGGAGTCTGCCATGGCCCACAAATGCCTTGAACTAAACATACTTCAGGGATGCTGACATCTATAAACTTATGAGTCTGATGAGGTCTCCACTGCTAATTAACCTCTTGAAGCCTTCTTTTGCTCTTTGTGTTTTTTATTGTAAAGTGGGCAAAATGGTAGTGTCTACCTGTCTTAGTCCTAGTCCATTCAGGCTGCTCTAACAAAATATCACAAACAGTGAGGTGGCTTTTAAATGAGACATTTATTTCTCATAGCTCTGGAGGCTGGAAGTCCAAGACTGGGGGGTCCAGTATGGTTGGATGAGGGCCCTCTTCTGGGTTGTAGATATCTCAATATACACTTATGAGGGTAGAAAGGGACAGCAGAAGTGATTTATCAGGAGGCTCCTTATATAAGGCACTAATACCATTCATGAGGGCTGCACCCTTGTGACATAAGCACCTCTCCAAGGCTTCACCTCCTGACCTTGTGTGTAGGTTCAGTCACTCAGTCATGTCCAGCTCTCTATGGCTTCATGGACTGTAGACTGCCAGCCTCCTCTGTCCATGGAATTTTCTAGTTAAGAGTACTGGAGTGGGTTAACATGCCTTCTCCAGGGATTCTTCCTGACCCAGGGATTGAACTTGTGTCTCTTTCATCTCCTGCGCTGGCAAGTGGATTCTTTACCACTCCACCACCATCACCTTGGGGGCTAAGACTTCCACATATGAACTTTGAGGGGACACGAGCATTCAGGTCATAGTACTACCTCAAAGACTGCATTAGGTTTTCCATGAGGAAATTATAAAGCATTTCAATGACTGTTTGGTTTATGCCAAAACTCAAACTAAATGGTGACTGTCTGTGACTTGCCATTTTTGTGCCCATTTTCTCATTTGGAAAACAGGATAAACAATAAATAACCCTCATACTCTACTTCAGAATGGAGTTTAAATATGTAATGTTGGGAATTCCCTGGTGGTCCAAGGGTTAGGATTCTATGCTTTTACAGCTGTGGGCCTGGGCTCGATCCATTGTTGGGGAACTACGATCCTGCAAAGTTTGCCAAGATAAAAAAAAAAAATACTTAATGTTGAGCCATATGAAATTGTCAATATTTGATCATTTTTGACCTCTACAAATTGCAATTTCTTGTGTGACAATCTGATGACATGTGGTATGTCAATTCATATCTATAGAGCCTTATAACCAGTTATACATATGAGTGGTTGCTTTGCTTTCTAGTTTCATTGTGAAACACATCTCAGAAAAATGACAAGACTGCACCTATGGGATTTTTTTCTCTCTTTGTTTCATTTTATAGTCTTCTTCACCTCTCCCCAGAACTTGCCCATCATCATATTTCACAGAACTCTGGAAGGGCAAGCTCTGTTCATCAGAAATATCCCACTGGAGAGAGTAGATTTGTTATTTTCTGTGTTAAGTTGTTAATTGATTTGATAATTGCCTGGGAGACACACACAGACATACACACACACAAAACAAATGTCAGGCCACACACTTTTCTCTAGACAGTAAGATGAAGATGTTTTAGTTATTGGAACTCAGATGTCACCTAGAAGAATAAGAGGAGGTACCGGGAAAAAAAGAGGGGAGTGCAGCCGACAGGGCGGGGGGAGGCAGGCCATCCCTCTTGGTTATCAAGCGAAATGACTCCCCAAATATGACAATAAATCACTGCAGGAATCAATCAGACGGGAGGCCACTGCTCCACGCTGATAATGCATCAATCAATATTTAATGTTTACACTTTAATTAATCCACACATGGGAAGCATTCTTTCAGTGACAAAAATAAAGGGATGAGAAATAAAACACCTTTTATATCAAGGAGTGGTGAGGGCACTGCCTATCTGGGTGGCTTTGATTGGAGCTCTCATTGATCACCTTGAATCTCGCCCGTCTCTGAGTCACATTTGGATAGAAAGCTAATATGGGGGAGGGGTCCAGAGGTGTCAGAATCCGACCAGGCAGACTGTGACTTCGTCGAAACTGTCGCAGACCATGGATTCCTGAGAAGGCAGAACAAAGCCAGGGCAAATACTGGATTCTGCACGCTGGTGACATCTTCTCCCCAGAAAAGATTTCTGTCTGCAGATAGTGATATATAACTCCGAGGGAGGCAGGGTGATCAGGAAAGATATTTTTCCCTCTGTTTTGAAGAGTCCAAGTGTTGTCCTAGACACACAGATTCCAGTCTCAACCCCAGGACTGTTTTTATAACATTCATAGCCCATTAGCATGCTTTTCACAGTCTGCCCTACCTCTTACAAACATTTAAAAATACTCACACCTCACATTCATTCTAATTCATATACAGCTGCATGTGAATCACTTTGACCTGGGGTTGACTAGTTGACCTCATACTATATTTGGGAAACATTTAATCAAATGTATATTACATTTGGTTTTGTAGATTTCTTTTTATATTTTGGGGCCAATGCATTGGGCCCTCATGTCTTGGGTCTCAAGCATTTTGCAGGCCCTTGAAAAGTACATAGGCTGTTGATGTAACTTTAGTTCTATTTGAGAAAATGGCTTGGTAGACAATGTTGGATTTAGAAAGAATTTTTTTATTTATTTGGCTGGGTAAGGTGGTGGTTGCAGTATGTGCAGACTCAGTTGCTGTGGTGCACAGGGCTTAGTTGCCCTGTGGCGTGTGGATCCCAGTTCCCCAACCAGGGATCAAGCTTGCATCCCTGGTATTGGGAGGCAGTTTTTTAATTTCTGGACCACCAGAGAAGTCCTGAAAATGCTGGATTTTGACCCTCAAAAACCATCATATGCTAAGTTGCTTCAGTCATGTCTGACTCTGCAATTCTGTGGACTGTAGCCCGCCAGGCTCCTCTGTCCATGAGATTCTCCAGGCAAGAATACAGGAGTAGGTTGCCATTTCCTCCTCCAGGGGGTCCTCCCAACGCAGAGGTTGAACCCGCGTCTCTTGTGTCTTCTGCATCGGCAGGCGAGTTCTTTACCACTAGCGGCACTAGTGGTCTTTGCAGTATATTTCTTTGTCTTCTTCTTTTTCCCCTAAATTGCTTCATTTGAAGCCTTCTTTTCCCAGGCTTTAGGGTCCCATTTCTTCTTCCTTTCTGTTTCTGTCCTCAGTGGGTAGGGTTGGTGCAGTGGTTTGTACTGGTTTCATGTTGGGGATGAATTGTGACTGCATTCTAGTGTGAGGAGGTGACTTTATTTTTTTCTTTCGTGGGCAAAGCTATGTGTTGCTGTTGTTGTTCAGTCGCTCAGTCGTGTCCGACTCTTTGTGACCCCATGGACTATAGCACGTTAGGCTTTCCTGTCCTTCACCACCATAGGGTTTCAGAGTCAGACACGACTGAAGCAACTTGGCATATAGTGGTTTTTGAGGGTCAAAATCCAGTCTTGAAGTCTCAAAAATGACTAAGCTTTCCTTTTTGGAGCATAGCAGTGAAGGGAGGATGTGCTTGAGTTTGTGTTTAATCACTCAGTTGTGTCTGACTCTTTGCAACCCCATGAACTATAGCCCACCAGGCTCTTTGGTCTGTGGGAATTCTTCAGGCAAGAATACTGGACTGGGTTGCGATTCCTTCCTCCAGGAGATCTTCCCAACCCAGGGATTGAATCCAGGTCTCCAGCATTGCAGGTGGATTCTTTACTGCCTGAGCCACCAGTGAAGCCCAAGAATACTGGAGTGGGTAGCCTTTCCCTTCACCAGAGGATCTTTCTGATCCAGGAACCAAACTGGGGTCTCCTGCATTGCAGGTAGACTATTTACCAACTGAGCTACCAGGGAAGCCACAAGTGAGAATACTAGATGTTAATAAAAGCAGGAGTCTTAGTTTGAGTTCCCCCCAGAAGTAGATTCTGAGATAAGATTTTGAGAACAAGTAGTTTATAAGTGAGAAAGGGAAGGAAAAGCAGCAAAAAAAAAAAAAAAAAAGAAAGAAAGAAAGAAAAGAAAAGAAAAAAGAGGGTTATCAGTGTGGATAAGAGAGACTTGGTCCCACTGAGAACTTGGAAAGTCAGAGCAGAAGAGTCATTTCAGTTAAACCTTCTGGTAGGAGAGAAAGCTCTATTTATCTTCCAACTCCTTGTCTGCTCTTAAGTGAGGGCTGCTTTTGGAGGGACTCACAGCCCACCACTCCCCACTCCCAAGGCCAGATAAAGAGACCCTGGGCAGAGAATCAGGTCTTCTTATTGAGAAGCCTTCAGCTTACAAAGTGGAACAATGGCAGGATACAGCACACACCAACTGTGGCCATTCCACCAGGACACATAAGTAATACCTGACAAGGATTCTGACTGTAAAATGTAAAAACAAAAATTACACATGTTTCAAACCAAAACGTTTCAGTAACTCTGTCAACTTCTCAGTATGTCCAACTCTGTTAAAACTTCTTACAGTTCAGAAGGCAGCTTACTCTGCTAGCTGAGCATGGAATGAAGTCATTTAGGGGATGCATGTGAAAAATATAGAGTCACACTCACACTAACAGAGGCACGATGCGCATATTAGGTGAGGCATGAAGAAACTGTGGATGACAGTTTTCTCTTTCTCTGTCTCTGCTAAGCTTGATGAGCTGGCTTTCAGCAAAGTCAATTCTTCTATGATGCAATTCCGTATCTACTTACATACTCCACTCCCTATTGTAAGAACCACACTACCCCTCCTATGTCCAACTCAAGCAGGATATATGATAGTGGTTCTTTGTGTAGAATGCATATTAAAGTTGTCTAATGCTGACTATATTGATTTAGTTTTTCCTCTTTTACATTTAAATTATCTGCTCCTGCACCCCATTCTCCCCTGCGATTTATTCAGTTTCTCTCCTCTGTATCTGTCATAGATTTCAACATGCTTCTTATTTGTTGAATAGAACTTAATTTCAAAAGTCTCCCATTACAGGTCCAGTCTGTTTCTCTGAGTTTGAAAAAATTCTGTTATGAGGTTCTTTAATTTCAGATAATAGAGACAAGCTTCCATGAACTTAGGCAAAAAGAAAAGGAATAGGGAAGGGCAGCTGGCTAGACCCAGAGCATCGCTGGTGACCTCAGCCGTGACCTAGCTTTCTCAAGGGCAACCACACTATGGGCAAACTCCAAATACCTGTCCCTGTGCACCTCTACTTGAGAATCAGACTCCTAAGACAGATGCTTTGATTGGCCTTGGTTAGCCTCCGTTCTCTCTCGGTGACCAAGACTGAGTAAGGTGTCCTGCTGTCACTTTTCCCAAAGAAAAGATGGATACTATACCCAGAAGGAGAGGTAAAGTGACACTGAGCGGACAAAAGCAAAAGAAGCCATGATGTCTGCCATTGGTTTTGTACCATTTTATATAAAATAAAATTTTAACTGAAAATGCATGCTTTTTTTCATTCCCTCTACTTTTTGTTTTCAATTTTGAGATTAGCATACACACATTCACAAGGATCTTTAAAAGCTCATAGAAGATTAGACGTACAAGAGAGCAAGAGCTGGGAAAGGAAATTGAAACGTTATTTAGCACTGAATACACACCAGGCCCTTTTATATTTATATCTAGAAAGTTCTGTTGTATAAGCTCTTCTTTTCCTAGTACATTTCTGGATTCTTGAATCTTTTAGAACAAAGATGTACAGTATTTCCCTGTTGAGAATTCTTCTATACTCTCTTTAAATTGTTCAAGAACCTCATAAGATTACTTTAGGCCAGTGGTTCTCAACCTAGGCCAACTTTGCCCTTTCATTCCCCAAGGATATTTGGCAATGTCTGCAGACCAGTTTGGTCATTACTGGGTGGGGAGAGGGGATAAACTGCTATTGGCATCTAATTAGTAGAGACTACAGATGTATCTACACATTTTACAATGCACATGATTGCTTCCTACTAATGTCCTTAATGCCAAAATTGAGAAGCCACACTTTAACCCAAGGAAGTTAGTTCCAGTACCAACATCAAGCAAAGACAGACTTGATGAGTTAGTCAATAAATTACTGCTAGTACTTATCATTTGTCGGCAAAAGTCCATATAGTCAAAGCTATGGCTTTTCCACTAGTCCTGTACAGATGTAAGAGTTGGACCATAAAGAGTAACTGAAGAATCAATGCTGTCAAATTGCAGTGCTGGAAAAGACTCTTGAGAGTCGCTTGGACAGCAAGGAGATCAAACCAGTCAATCCTAAAGGAAATCAATCCTGAATATTCATTGGAATGACTGATGCTGAAGCTCCAATTCTTCAGCCACCTGATGCTAAGACCCTGTTGCTGGGAAAGATTGAAGGGAGGAGGAGAAGGGGACAACAGAGAATGAAATGGTTGGATGGCATCACTGACTCAATGGACCTGAATTTGAGCAAACTCTGGGAGATAGTGAAGGATAGGCAAGCCTGGTGTGCTGCAGTCCATGGGGTTGCAAAAGAGTCAGACATGACTGAGTGACTGAAGTGAACTGAACTGAATACTTATACTTGCTTCTTTGAGTCACTGTTGAAGATGGTCCGGTGCAGTCTGGTAACTGTTCATTCTGGTAAGAATCTGTGCTGATACTCAGTGATACCCCTCATTGGCTCTTTTAGTTTGCACGTTCATATGTTATTTTCTAAAGTCCAACAACTGATCCAGGGAGACTGGTCCTGAGTTGCTTCTATTTTAGTCACAGATAGATTCTCTATAGAAGGAAAGGGCTGTGAACTTCAGGGTTTAGCTGTGTTCCTTACCTGAACTTTGCTTCCTAAAGTAGAATTAATCCTACAGATTCCTACCACAATTTCATTGCTGATCAGATTTCAGACTCTCCTCGGCCTTTTCCTTTGGCTTCCCTGACTCAATTTTGAGGCTTCATTTTGCTCAATAGGAGCCAGACACCACATTTCCTTGGTCGCTCATGTTTTGGAGTTGGCTGCATGTACAGAAAGAGCCCAGATAAATTCTACTACCAGCAAGCAAGTGACCTTGAACTTGGCTTTGGTCCACTATTGGCAGGATGATGGGTTGGGTTGGTGAGGGTTTTTTAGAATCAGATCATGTGTGTATACCATTTTCCTAAGTTTTAATCATGTCTATGAACATACACTCTTATTTACTTAATATTTTCCTTTTAATTGACTCACTAAATTTATTCAATAAAATTTTTTTTGAAAAGAAATCTTTATTCACCTTCACAGATGGAGAACCAATTGGCATAAAGGAAGGGGATAGAAGAAAAAATATAAGGAAAACAAGACAAAAAAACTGTTATCAAATTCTAGCTAAATTCTAGAGATTCTGGAGAGGATGTGGAGAAAAGAGAACCCTCTTACACAGTTGGTGGGGATGTAAATTGATACAGCCACTATAGAGAACAGTATGGAAATTTCTTTAAAAATTAGAAATAAAATTACCACATGACCCATCAATCCCACTAGGGTGTGCAAATACCCTAAGAAAACCATAATTCAAAAAGACATGAGTACCCCAGTGTTCATTGTAGCACTATTGACAATAGCTAGGACATGGAAGCAACCTAAGGCTGTCAACAGATGAATGGATACAGCAGTTGTGGTACATGTACACAGTGGAGGTCTTCCCTGGTAGCTCAGCTGGTAAAGAATCCACCTGCAATCCAGGAGACCCCGACTCAATTCCTGAGTTGGGAATACCCTCAGGAGAAGAGATAGGCTGCCTACTCTAATGTTCTTGGTCTTCCCTGGTGTCTCAGACAGTAAAGAATCTGCCTGCAATGCCAGAGACCTGGGTTTGATCCTTGGGTTGGGAAGATCCCCTAAAGAAGGGAAAGGCTACCCACTCCAGTATTCTGGCCTGGAGAATTCCATGGACAGAAGAGACTGGCAGGCTGCAGTCCATAAAGTCAGACACACAGAGTGACTTTCACTTTCACTTTATATACAATAGAATCTTCAGTTCAGTTCAGTTCAGTCACTCAGTCGTGTCCGACTCTTTGTGACCCCATGAATTGCAGCACACCAGGCCTCCCTGTCCATCATCAACTCCCGGAATTCACTCAAACTCATATCCATTGAGTTGGTGATGCCATCCAGCCATCTCATCCTCTGTCGTCCCCTTCTCCTCCTGCCCCCATCCCTCCCAGCGTCAGAGTCTTTTCCAATGAGTCAACTCTTCGCATGAGGTGGCCAAAGTATTGGAGTTTCAGCTTCAGCTTCAGTCCTCCAATGAACACCCAGGACTGATCTTCTTCAGGATGGACTGATTGGATCTCCTTGCAGTCCAAGGGACTCTCAAGAGTCGTCTCCAACACCACAGTTCAAAAGCATCAATTCTTCGGCGCACAGCCTTCTTCACAGTCCAACTCTCACATCCATACATGACCACTGGAAGAACCATAGCCTTGACTAGACGGACCTTTGTTGGCAAGGTAATATCTCTGCTTTTCAATAGGCTATCTAGGTTGGTCATAACTTTCCTTCCAATGAGTAAGCGTCTTTTAATTTCATGGCTGCAGTCACCATCTGTAGTGATTTTGGAGCCCAAAAAAATAAAGTCTGACATATGTAAAATTTCCACTGTTTCCCATCTATTTCCCATTAAGTGATGGGACCAGATGCCATGATCTTAGTTTCTGAATGTTGAGCTTTAAGCCAACTTTTTCACTCTCCTCTTTCACTTTCATCAAGAGGCTTTTTAGTTCCTCTTCACTTTCTGCCATAAGGGTGGTATCATCGCATATCTGAGGTTATTGATATTTCTCCTGGCAATCTTGATTCCAGCTTGTGCTTCGTCCAGCCCAGCATTTCTCATGATGTACTCTGCATATAAGTTAAATAAGCAGGGTGACAATATACAGCCTTGACGTACTCCTTTTCCTATTTGGAACCAGTCTGTTGTTCCATGTCCAGTTCTAACTGTTGCTTCCTGACCTTACTTAGCTATAAAAATGAATGAATTTGAGTCAGTTCTAGAGAGGTAGATGAATCTAGATGAACCTGTTATACAAGTGAAGTGAGTCAGAAAGATAAAAATAAATATCATATATTAACACATGCATACCGAATCTAGAAAAATGGTATTGATGAACCTATTTGCAGACATAGAGAACAAACTTGTGGACACAGTAGGAGAGGGAGAGGGTGGGATGAATTGAGAGAGTAGCAATGAAACATATACATTACCATATGTAAAGCAGATAGCTAGCAGGAAATTTCTGTATAACACTGGGAGCTCAACCCTATGCTCTGTGACAACCTAGAGGGGTGGGAGGTAGGTACAAGAGGGAGGGACATATGTATACTTATGCTGATTCACGTTGCTGTAGGGTAGAAACCAACACAACATTGTAAAGCAATGATCCTTCAATTAAAAAAAATTCTAGCTACATTCTGTTGCTTGCTAAGAATTCTGGGCTATAGGTTCACTTGTGGTTTCTAAAAAAAGGGGCCTGGACCAGTGTTAGAGACACCCTAAGACCCATAGAGAACTGTTTTCCTCTACAGCTATTCAGAAGGAATGGATGGGAGCTGAAAATGAGGGCCTGCTGTGCCCTACAGCAGCTCAAGTCAGCTCGTGTATTAAGTACACCCTGTGCTTTGAGAATTTTGAACTCCATCATCTTTAAGGGCTCTTCTGGCCCTAACCACTGGTTCATCTTCCTTGTCCACATCACAGACCTGCTGAGACACTCTGATGAGAGCATGGGGTGAGAGGACTTCCTGAACCGTGACGTGCTCCCCGCTGCCCCCACCCTGCTGGAACAGGCGTGTCCTCACTTCCTGTGAGTGGGAGAGGTCTGACATGTGGGACAGTGCTCCTGCCTCCATAAAAGCACCTTCCTGTCTGATCCCTAGGTGTCTTTGCTTCTTCCATCAGAGATAAGATCCTTGGCTTAAGATTTCTAGAGCTCGGCAAATGTGCAAGTTTCCTGGTGGCAGTGGGTACCTTAGACCCACTCTAGTCCATGTATCATTTTACAGCACCTGGGACTGAGCTGATCAGTCCTTTCCTTGGAGGAATGGCAAGTCTCAAGGATGGTTAGTGTCTTAATGTCAGGCCAAGGTGAGCGAACAAGGAAGCAGAGAAGAGCTCAACCCTCCAGTGTCATGGCTTTGCCAAGGTCCATCCTTGGCTTCTGAGCTCTGTCTTCAGTATGAATAGAGCTTGGCTTGGACCCCATTTATAATAACTATGGAAGGGCTTGTAACTCCTTTAACCATAAGGAGGATTGGAAATAACTATGGAGGGTTGGAAAGAGAACCTTGCTATTTGGAACTGATAACATTATATGATGCAGGGAACTAAAACCTGGGGCTCTGTGACAACCGAGAGGGGTGGGATGCAGTCAGAGATGGGAGGGAGGTTCAAGAGAGAGGGGAATATGTATACCTATGGCAGATTCATGTTGATGTATGGCAGAAACCAACACAATATTGTAAAGCAATTGTCCTCCAATTAAAAATAAATAAATTATAAAAAATAAAATAAAACCTCCCCAAGCACAGAGCCTGACACAGAGTAAGTAACTCCCAACTCTTATTATTATTATCACCATTATCCCTGACAAATACCACTTTATCAACCTGGCTCCCCTCTGTTGTCTTTCACAGCACTTGAATAGGGCCTGACCTGTCTAACTTAGCTGTGAAAAGAGTAAAAACAACACTCGCCAACTTTTAAAAATGCTCATCATTTGTCCCAGGCCTTGTGCTAAGTTTATATATGGCGGTTTATGTCATCCCTTCAACAGAACAGAGGCTCTTCACTTTAGACTAGAGGAAACTCAGTTTAAGTGGCTTGGCCAAGATGACCATGTGAATAGGCAGCTGAGCTAGTATTCAGGTCTAGCTTCCAGCCCAGTTCTCTTCTAGCATTTTCAGAGAAACAATTTGGTTAGGGTGGGAATCAGATTATGTTTATATTTCTCTAGGACAGTAGTCCCCATGTCTTGGCTTTCTTCTGAATGCCCTATAGCTGAAATTCTCAAGCTACCAAGATCAGGTAAATGACTGAAGAGCAAGAGAGAGAGAGAGAGAGAGAGAGACTTCGGTCTCATCCTTGGTTAGAGAGTCAGGATCTTTGGGATGGATCCTTGGAATAAGTATTTTGAAGAATTTTCCTGGTGATTTAGCTAGACACGGGAAGCTATGCCCCAAAATCTGTGAGGTATTTCACTCTATGAATAGTGAGAAAATGAAAGTCACTCAGTCACATCCAACTCTTTGTGACCCCATGGACTATATCCAGTCCATGGAATTCTCCAGGCCAGAATATTGGAGTGGGTATCCTATCCCTTCTCCAGGGGATCTACCCAACCCAGGAATCGAACCCAGGTCTCCTGCACTGCAGGTGGATTCTTTACCAGCTGAACCACAAGGGAAGCCCAAGAATACTGGAGTGGGTAGCCTATCCCTTCTCCAGGGGATCTTCCCCACCCAGGGATCAAACCTGGGTTGCCTGCATTGCAGGTGAATTTTTTGCCAGCTGAGCTATCAAGGAAGCCCATGAATATGAATAGTGGTGTCTACTAAATGTTGTTTTGAAAGGATATGTTCTTTAATTTGCCAAAGATGAAGTATAGCATTTCAGGATAGGAGAAGATTTATATTCTGTAATCCCAATGGGCATTGTTAGACAACCATAATCTTCAACTCCTTTTATTCTTGTTTTTTCTTCTTTTTCCCTCCCTCCCTTCCTTTCGTTATCTATCTATTAGTATTATTAAGGTTTTTTTGTATTTTTTTTTGTATAAAGACTGCCAGGATTCCTTTTCTGTCATGGGGTGGGTGTTTGGGTCCTGATGATGAGGGATGACTGAATCTTGTATGGGAATTGGTGACATAAGCATGAGAGGCGTCATCACCATTGTGCTTTCCTTCCTGGAAGTGCAGAAGGATGCTCTGCCAAGGGGGCTGAGATGACTGCTGAAGGATGAAGTATTAGGCCCATGGCCCCATCCCCTCTAGCCCTTGCTCCCCAAATCTCTGCTGAGAGCAGACCTGACTTGTTCTTCTATTTTTTTAGTTCATTGGTCTCACCATTTGACACGTTGAGATTCAACTAGAATTTGCTTCTAGCTGACTTCTTTAAACATAAAGGATTCTTCCCTGAATCCATTTTCAGGGTCCACAAACTACTGCCTTTCAGAGGAGGAGACTGATCCATGAGGGAGGGAATGGAATAAAAAATGGGGCAAGGAGAACCTTTCAAGGTGCTGAGAAGGCAGTGGCAGTGCCTCTTGGCATTCCAGACTGCTGTTTCTCTCCGCGGATCTGGGCAATCAAAGGCTTGATGCTGCTAGTAAACCCTCTGATCTCTTATTTTCTAGGAAGTCGGACATTCAAATTCCCCTCATTTAGTTTATACTAGGCACACAGGAGTATGTTAAGGCTGTGTACATTGTCACCTGCTTATTTAACTTATATGCAAAGTACATCAAGCAAAATGCTGGGCTGGATGTAGCACAAGCTGGAATCAAGATTGCTGGGAGAAATATCAGTAACCTCAGATATGCAGATGACACCACCCTTATGGCAGAAAGTGAAGAGTAACTAAAGAGCCTCTTGATGAAAGTGAAAGAGGAGAGTGAAAAAAGCTGGTCCCAAACACAACATTCAGAAAATGAAGGCCATGGCATCTGGTCCCATAACTTCATGGCAAATAGATGGAGAAACAATGGAAACAGTGACAGACTTTATTTTCTTGGGCTCCAAAATCACTGCAGATGATGACTGTAGCCATGAAATTAAAAGACTCTTGTTCCTTGGAAGAAAAGCTATGGCCAACCTAGACAGCATATTAAAAAGCAGAGACATTACTTTGCCAACAAAGCTCCATCTAGTCAGTTATGGTTTTTCCAGTAGTCATGTATGGATGTGAAAGTTGGACCATAAAGAAAGCTGAGCGCCAAAGAATTGATACTTTTGAACTGTGGTGTTGGAGAAGACTCTTGAGAGGCCCTTGGACAGCAAGGAGATCCAACCGGTCCATCCTAAAGGAAATTAGTCCTGAATATTCATTGGAAGGACTGATGCTGAAGCTGAAACTCCAATGCTTTGGCCACGTGTTGCAAAGAATTGACTCATTGGAAAAGACCCTGATGCTAGGAAAGATTGAAGCCAGGAGGAGAAGGGGATGACAGAGGGTGAGATGGTTGGATAGCATCACCGACTAGATGGACATGAGTTTAAGCATGCCCTGGGAGTTAATGATAGACAGGGAAGCCCGGCGTGCTGCAGTTCATAGGGTCGCAAAGAGTTGGACACGTCTGAGGGACTGAATGGAACGGAACTGAACTGAGCTAAGGCACAGTTTGTCAGTGTGAGTGCTGACTTGTGAATGCACCAGAGAACTTTCATTTTGTTCCCACCAGTTAAAATCTCAGGCCCCTGCCATGACACGTATGCTGTAGTTGAAATTCTGAAACTATGTTCTAAGGTCACCATCCAAATACATGTAGAGATGCCTTTGCATTCTCTAATGGGCCTGTATCCTTCACCAAATGCATTTCCATTGGTTTCTAATAGACTTTAAGCGAGCTCCCTTAAACAAGCAGAGAAATAAAATTGTTTCATTTTTAATCTAGTTTTGTCTTTCTCTCTGAGAAATCAAATGAGGGAAATGGTAAACCAAAATTATAATTTTGCCTAAAACATTCAGATGTTTTAGTGATGTTTAAGAATTTCTCATAGATACTGAAAGGAAACACTTTGCATATTTACTATAAAATGGTACTTTTAAAGAAGCAGACTCTATCTCTGCATGTTTTATACTATAATAGTTCTAGAATGAGAACAATGAGTTCTAGGAAATGAATGGAAAAAATGGCCAATTCTCTTACTCCAAAAAGGATGACTTTTTCTTTTGCTAAAAAGGGTCATGCTTTTACCAAAGGAGGAGATTTTGTGGCCCTCAGCATCCCTGGAAAATGCTCTCACATAAATTGACTGTTGCTCCAATGTTGGGACAGTTGAGTTAATTCAGGAGTGTGTGTCCAGCTATTAGATTGAAACCACCATGTTGGCCAAGGCAAGAATGATGAAAATTAAGCCGTGGTCAAATCTCCTGTGGTTGGCATCAGAATGAGAAGCTGATTGGGTGTCTTGGCCAAAACTAAAAAAAAGAGCTAAAATTCTGAAATAAGACCAAGACTTTTTTTCCCCCTGTGGTAAGAAAATCTCTGAGAAATAATAGTTTTAAGGTAGAATGTCTTTGAAATTCAAAGGCAAGAAAATCACTGAGCAATTCTTTCCTTTGCTATGATACATTCAGAAAAAACTTGCAGGTTTTACAAAGGGACCCATGATTTTAAATACCAAAGGAGACCTCCTTTGCCCTTTTCTCTTACCCCCGTGACTGTCTGTCAAAGCTGAGGCACCCCATAAATTCCCATCACATGGGCTTCCCCATCAGTAACAGAAAATGGAATTTAGGGTCAGTTTATGGGGTGACATTGTTGTGGCTGACAAATTATTCATGCCAAAAACCTGTTGTGAATGCTGATTGAATGCCATGTACATTCTCTGCAAAGGAGCTCAAAGAGTACCAAATTTAAACTGTTTAAAAGGTTTTGAGAGAGACAGAGTATTGTGTTTAGGTATTCAGCTGCATTAGTCACTTTGAGAGATTTAATGAATATGTCCACCAAATTTGATTTTTAAAAGGCCAGTTCCATCAAATGGTATGTGTGCTGGACACAGATGGAGGAACTTGCTTAGTCCAAGGATGATGTTTAGAGGTCATCTAGTAAAACTCACACATTTTCCAGGTGGAACTGAGGATCAGAAAGGGGAAGTGACTTGACTAGAGTCATATGGGGGCTGTGGCAGAACTGGAGGTCTTCTGGTTTCCCAGTTTCATGTTTCTTCTGTGTTAATGATCTCATCTATTTGTACACAGGTAAAGGATTCTAAAATCATCATTTATCCATCTATCATACATCTGCTCTGTTCAGTCACTAAGTCATGTCAGACTCTTTGCAGCTCCATGGACTGTGGCATAGAAGGCTCCTCTGTCCTTCAGTATCTCTTGGAGTTTGCTTAAATTAAATTCATGTCCATTGAGTCAGTGATGCTATCTAACCATCTCATTCTCTGCCAGTCTCTTCTCCTTTTGCCTTCCATCTTTCTTAGCATCAGGGTCTTTTCCAATGAATTGGCTCTTTGCATCAGGTGGCCAAAGTAGTGAAGCTTCAGCCTCAGTCCTTTTAATGAATATTCAGGGTTGACTTCCTCCCTTCCATAAAATAACATTTATTAACCTTCTTTTCTCTTTGGGGTATTCTGCTGGGTCATGAGGGTACAAAAAGGAAAGATGCTATATTTATCTTCAAGAAACAGGTCAGACAATATGGTACACTGAGTGTTCTTTTGAGGTTTTGTGTAGTTTCCTACTGGAACATAGAGAAGATGTGTTGAAATCTGATTGGACCTAACTGCAGAGGGTGCAAATGAAATATAACACCTGTGCTGAGTCTTGGAGGACAGAGAATATAAGTTTTTCAACTTTGTTCTTCTTTTTCAAAATTATGTTAGCTATTTAAGTTCCTTTGATTCTTCATATAAGTTTTAGAATTGACCTGTCAGTATCAACAAAAGCGTGGATACTGTACTTAATCTTTTCAAGGACCTAATCTTTGGTTTCGTTGATTTCCTCTATTTTCTATTCTCTCTTTAATCTATTTCTGCTAATATTTATTATTTTCTTCTTTCTGCTTGTTATGGGTTTAGTTTGCTCTTCTTTTTCTAGTTTCTCAAGACAAAAGTTTAGATTATTGATTTGAGATCTTTCTTCTTTTGTAATATAGGCATTTATAGATATAAATTTCCCTCTAAGCATTGCTTTAGCTGCATCCCATATTTTGTTATGTTCTTATTTCCATTCACATCGTGGTATTTTCTAATTTTCTTGGGACTTGTTTGCTGACCCATTATTCAGTTGGAAGAGTGTTGTGTAATTTCCACACATTTATAACATTTTCTAATTTCTTTTTCTTACTGATTTATAATTTTATTTCATGTTTAGAGAATATAGTAGGTGTGATTTTAATTCTTTTAAATTTGTTGAAATTTTTGTGACCTAACATATGGTCCTGTGCTGGAGAATGTTCCATGTGCACTTGAAAGAATGTGTATTCCATTGTTCATGGTGGAGTATTCTATAGATGTCTACAGGGTTTAGTATTTTATAGTGCTATTCAAGTCTTATATTTTTTTTTTGTTTATCTTCTTCCTAATTGTTCTATCCATTGTATAAACTGAGTATCTAAGTTTCAGCTTTATGGTTGATTGCCTACTTTTCCTTCAATTCTGTCAGTTTTTGCTTAATAAATTTTGGGGCTTTGTTGTTAGATGCATATATATTTATAGCTGGTACATCTTTTTGTTGAACCTACACATACCATTACAACATGTCCTTTTCATGTCCAAGCACAAGGCTCTTTGAAGCTTTGAATGATGCTTTCACTGGAAATTTTATCTTAATGCACAAGTACTGTTCATGATCTTCAGTGCTAATAACTTACTATCTTGCTTTTTGAACCAATCATTTAAAGACTTGTGTACAACAACACTTGAAACTCGCTCTTGTAAAGTCATACCCCCAGGAAGAATGACCAAATCTGTTTTAAATATTTTTGTCCTCTTTCTTTATTGATTCTGTCAGGTGATCTCTGTTAGCATCCCAAACCAGCTGGCTGAGGTTATTTCAGGCTTACTTGTTTTCCCGAAATAGTACTGTTTGTTCAAAATAAAGTATTTGAGAGAGCTTTTTACAACATGAGAGACTTCAGGCCGACTTAAAATATAATCCACTCCCTTTTATTGAAGAAATAATTTGGGGGGAAAATAAGCTTGCTTGATAGTCAGGCATATACAGTCTCTAGCTATCTATGCTGGCATTTTGATTCTATTTCATAAAGTGGCTCAGCGGATCACACATAATGTCCTATCCACTTCTTTACCTCTGGCTCTCTGGTGCTTTGAAAGTTGTTCCTTACAGGGCACTGGGCCTTACCAATGTGGACTCCTGGAGAGTAGTATGTGAGTTCCAGCTTGGGATGCAACTTGGTGTGTCTAGGCCTCAGGAGAGTCTTGACTCAGCCTGCTGATCTGTTTCCATCCAGACTCTGCCAGATAACTAATAGGCTTGGTCAGTTAAGTAGGAAGCTCAGGCAACAAGAGAGCATAGCTCTGTTTTCCATAAAAAATAATTTTCTTCAGGACACCAGAGGGATGAGGGTCATTCAAGGCCAGCATCACAATTCCTGGGTTCATTGCCGCTGACTTGAACCCCTCAACAAAGGGCATTCTCAGAGTCACGTGTTTAGGAGGAAAGTCTATCTGTACAGCCAAGCCTATGCACATATCCTACATCTACAACAGTGCTTGGTGTTCTTCATGGAGTCCTAGAAAATCTCAAGGCTGGAAGGACCCAAGACGTTCTCTTATAACAGAACCAAGGGGATGGGAGAAGGAATGGGTTGGAAGTTTGGGATTAGCAGAGGCAAGCTATTATTATATAAGGGATGGATAAACAACAAGGGCTACTGTATAGCACAGGGAACTATATTCAATATCCTGTAATAAACCATAATGGAAAAGAATATGAATAAGAATCTATATCTATATCAAAATCACTTAGCTGTACACAAGAAACTAACACACCATTGTAAATTAACTATATTTCAATAAAACAAATTAAAAAAAAACAACACACAGTCAAAGGATCCTTCTATTTCATTCACATGGAACTGTGTTTCGGCCCAAAGACATTGGCTTATTTCTCAATGTGTGTATCCAAATGTAGCTGAAAAATGTACATTTTGAAAAACCAGATCATCTGGCTTTAAACTATCCATTGAAAGTAAGAGTACCAGTGAGGCTGTCAGCTATGTACTCTGTTCAGGGTTTACTGTTTATTGACCCCTCTTGTTCTGTTCCCACCTCCCTCTTACCCCCAACCATTGTTCTCCCTTTTAAAGAGATCAAATGAAGAAATGAATAGGCTTTGCCTGGATTAAGGAAAAAGGAATAAGAAAACAAGTCTCAAAGAGATGTGATACATGTCTTTCAACACTTAGGAGCCTGTGAGATCTAGGCTTAGTTTGAGTGATCACAGAGATAAAACTGAAGCTATTAGAGATTGTGGGGGTATAGAACTGTTCTAGAAGAGCTTTCTATTTGCTGAGAGGGTCCAAAGAAATAATGGCCTGCTTTGGGAAGTAATACAACTTTTGCTTCTGGAGACAGTAAAATATGACCTTGATGATCAGTCATTAATCTTTTATATTTTAGCAATATGTATTTGGAACCCTACTGTTCTGGATTCTGTTATAGGATATGGGGAAATAGCTGTGAACAACAGCAGCAGGGTACTTGCTCTCTTGGAGCTTCTGTTTTAGTGGAGTGGAGGATGCAGACCATAAAGGAAACCAAATATTTTAAAAATCAGAGATTGTGATTCCTGTTAGGAAGGACATAGGCTGCTATGGTAGGGAATGAAAAGGGTCCTGACATCCATCATTTCCAGGATGGTTTAGATGGAAATTGGACATCACTGTGGACATTGATTTCTTTGCAATTCTGGGAAAGTGATTCTATGACAGCAATGATTGCTTTGCTGCCCAGGAATTCAAGATAATCCAGGACTTTTTGGGTTCGGTTACCTGGAAACCAGTGGAGTGTAATATAGAGCTCGAAAAATCAACCCTTGACCCAGAAATGCCAGCTCCCTGAATCTTGTTTGCTGTTGGTTTTTAGTCCAGTTTGAACTTTACTGTTTTTGGCCAAAGGTCATTGTGTTGATTTTTTTTTTTAGCAGAGAGACCTCAGATTAAAAGAATTGGCCTGATGTCTAGATTTCTTTTAAAAACCACCTTCTGAGGTCTGTCCCAGACACAGGCTTTCCACGTGACGCTGGAGGGGCAAGGATAAGGACAGTTCATCCTATTCACCTTCTCTGTGACCCACTGAGATCTTTTTAAAAATTAATGAATTTATTTGTTTGCTCTTGGTTGCACTGGGTCTTTGTTGCTGTGCGCGGGCTGTCTCTAGTGGTGAGCAAGGGCCACTCTTCATTGTGGTGCATGGGCTTCTCACTGCAGTGTGGTGGCTTCTCTTGTGGAACGTGGGCTTTAGGCATTCAGGCTTCAGTAGCTGCTGTACGAGGGTTCAGTAGTGGCACATGACGGGCTTAGTGCTTGGAGGCATGCGAAATCTTCTTGGAGCAGAGATTGAACCCACATCCCCTGCTTTGGCAGGCAGATCCTTATCCACTGTACTACCAGGGGAGTCCCTGGATTTTTTTTTTTTAAGCCAACATTTAAAATTGGGATGCTGGGTTTTACTCAAAAACCCAGAGTTCTGATTTTTCTTGCAAAAGCTGAAGATCTGTCAAGAAATGTCCACATTCCCACATGGAGTCATCAGCTGGAGACACAGAGCAACAACCTTCTTTAGATGAGTTGTGGGTTCTCTGTTTCACCCTGGTTACTATTCAGCCCAGCTCACTCATTTCTGAGACATGCTTGGCTCAACACTGAGTTGGTGACATCAGAGGCACTCCACAGGGAGTTGCCCATACACAGAAATCCCATAGTAACCATTGCATTGAATGGAATCCAAAGCAATTTAAGAACAGATTTTGATACTGGAAGAATTGTTTCCTTTCTTAAAAGCGTTAAAAATAAGTTGAGAAAAAAAGAAAAAGAAAAAATTCTGTGTTCTCGATCAGATCTGTGCAAATTTTAACAATCTTAAACATATTCTTCCAGATAAAAATATCTGAATGTCTCATCTTAATCATTATCTTGCTGATTTGCACTTAGCATGTAATCTAGAAACCCTAGAGAACAGTTTTAATCCCTTTGGCAAATTTCTTTAGGGTGTTGATGCCCTAAAGATGTGAAACTTTCCAAATATCTTCTCAGGTGATGGAAAGGAGGAGATTCTTTATACTTGAGAAAATGTGTTTCTTTGACATAGAGGATACCCTTAGACTTTGGACTCTTGTCCTTCATCCTTTGGCTTTGGCAACTGAGATAAAAAGGATGGCTTTTGGGAGTTCCCAATGCCTCTCTGATAAAGAGTGAATTGCTTAGGAGACAAAGTGTGATTCCCAGAGGCTGAATACCATTGATAACAACAATAACAATAAATTTTTTTTTAAAAGCAGCTCCATTTCTTGAGTATTTACCAAGACTTAGAACTTGTTCTTAGAAAGCCCCGTTTATTACCTCCCTGACTTCTTTACAACCCGCCTATGAACTCAGGTCTACTGTTATTCCCATCTTACAGATGAACGGACACTGAGAGGCTCGGTGGCTTGTTTAGGGCTTCATAGCTAGATATGTTCAAGCTGGGATCCAGCTCTGGTCTCCAGAGCCCAAGTGTTTCACCATTATTTGAAAAAAAAGAGCAAACAGTTGCAGAAGCAGAATCTACCCATCTGAAGTTCTCTTTCTATACATTATTTGGAACAGATGAAGCCTCCTAACTCCCAGCTTTCTAGATTTGCGCAGCCCAATATGGTAGCCACTAGCCCTGTGTGACTCTTTAAATGTAAGACGGCTATGATCACATAAAATTAAAACTTCACTGCTCAGTCACAGTGACCACATTTCAAAGAGTTCAAAAGCCGCACATGTCTCAAAAACCCACGGTACTGAGCCCTGAAGACAGAGAACGTTTCCATCTTCGCAGAAAGCTCTTTTGGCCACACTGTTGTTGATGAAGAAATCAAGACTCAAAGAGGCAAATTGACTTGTCTAAGACACACAGCAAGACCCAAGATTTGAAAAGCGCCTATTACACTGCCACGCCTTAGTCCTTTCCTTGATCCTCTGCTGCCAACCTCCTACACATCTGTCTTGTGCGTGTGTGTGTGTGTGTGTGCAACAAGACTTTATCAACAGCAAGCAGTAGACATTTTATTTCATCTGTGCATCACGCTCCAGCTGCCCAATCCTTAGTCCCTTCCAGGGCTGAGCACACAGTAGGGCCTTTACAAGCCTTAAGCACATAGTAGGGTCTTCACAACCACTCTCTCCTTTCCTTCCTAGTCTCCACTTTCAAAATGACAGTGGGAGTTCTGGTAAGCATCAGGCCTCAAGTTTTAAGTGAGACGTGTTATTCTAATTTTTTTTTTTTTGATCTGGCAATCTTAATTGCATAAAGCAGAAAGATGGTTTTTATTTGAAAATCTCGAAGGACTAGTATGTTTAGTGAGAGGAGAGGGGCTGTGGGGACCTGTAATGTTTACCTTTCTCGAGGTGAGAGTGGGGTAGGGTGTGTGGACACCCGAGCCTTCAGGACCTGGGCTCTAGCTCTGTCTTGTAAGAATCTTAACCAGAGGTTTGGTTAGGTGTATAGACCCTGGAGACTGCAAGATCTGGGCTGCTGCTCCAGCTTCAGCAGGTAACAGCTGTGTAAGCTTGGACAATTTATGCAACCTTTTTGAGCCTGCATTTCATAGTTTGTAAAGTGGAGTCTGACCTCCTAAGATCAGGAAGCATCTTTGTGATAACTCATGTAAAAGACCAGTAAGTACTCTGACCCATTACCTGACATACACAGTTGTTTTAATTGCCTCATTGTAAATGAGTTATTTACCATTTATCACCCTCACTGGACTGAAGGTTTCTCAAGGGCAGGGCCCATGTCCATCTCATTCACTGCTGTACAGAGTACAATTCTCAGTCCTGGAGTTTATGTTCAATAAATATCTATAGTGAAAGAATATTTCAGTCTCAGGAAAAGTCTGTGTTAATAAGGACACTTAAAAGTTTATCCCTCTCAGATGCAAAATCTCAGCTGTAACAGTTTTGTCAGGCAGTTGTCTGACCACTACTTGAATGCCTCCAGTGATGAGAAGCTCATTCCCTACGAATGGCTTTTTTTCAGTTTGGACCCCACTATTGGGCTGGAGGGCAATCACATATGTCCAGCGAATCACAGACAGAAAATGTCACACTCTTCAAGTATATCTGGCTGTGTTGTGCAGCCACCCATCTCAGCCTAAGTAGAAACAAGGCCATACAAAGTGAGTCTCCAGACAGCTCTGTGGAGTTTCATGCCTATCATTGGGGGTGGGGAGAGAGGTGGAAAAACGAACCTAGAGAATCTGGCTATAAAACACATTACCTGCATTTATGGTCCTTGTGCCCCAAGGCCTGGGATAAAATGAAGAAGGAAAAACATTCCACTCTGGCTCTCAGTGACCCCTAAAAGAAACCCCCCGTGGAGTCATTTAGGATAGTAATTTAAGTATAAACTCAAGCCTGCGTTCCTAACCTTCCTTCCATAAACTCAGAAGCCTCACGATGATCGGTACCAAATTGCTTGAAAATGTGGCCCAGAACCCTTCCAGATGAGGGCTGGGCTCAGAGAAATAAAAAGTTAAGGGCATGTTGCTATGGCATTAAAATCAAGGGAGTATGCACGAATCTCAAACTGTGCACAGAAAATATGTTCTTTTTGTGTGCCCTGACCATGAAAGGCTAAGCCGGCAAAAGTCATTAAAATGTCAGACAGGGAACTGGGTGGGGAAAAAAATGCATGTTTAAAAGTAAATATGTAGCCCTGTGACAACTGTGTTCCCTGAAAAACTAAAGATGATGCAAAGAAAGAAAAAAGGATTGGGAATAAAGAGGAAGTCAAAGAGAATGGGCTACATGGTTCCTTCCTACCCCAGTTTGAGGAAATGGCATGATCATCCATTCATTTGCTTCAACTTAGTCCCTTAGAGCCATCTTTGATTCTTTCCTTTCTTTAGTTGCCTGCATCTAATCAGCCAGCAAATTCCGAGTCCCAACTTAGCTCTAAAATATTAGGTTGAACCGTATGAAGTTGCCAATAATAGAGCTTCTTTGACCTACAAAAAGGTAATTGCCTACGACTCAACGTAATTAAATCTTAAATCAGCCCTTTTTTCTATCACCACTGCCACCACCCTGGTCCAAGACACCATAATCATTTCCCTGGACTATGCCTTAGTCTCCAATTGTCTTCCTTTTTCTACTCTAGTTTTCTTCTAGTCCTTTATTCTTTACTTTATATATCAAAGTGGACCATGTCAATCTCCTGCTTAATATATTGGGTTGGTCAAAAAGTTCCTTTGCTCTTTAAGAATAAAAGACACGTTTTTCATTTTCATCAAGAACTTTATCGAACAACTTATTCACGGTTTTGTTCCACTACCTTTTGCCTTTTTAAAGGCAACTTCATAATTCTACCTTCCCAAAACTTTTTATCTTTTTGGGCAAAGAACTGTTCCAAGTGAATGGAATAGTCTTTTATAGTCTTCCAGGGAATGGAAATTTTTCCTATTAAGGAGAACTTGGTAAAGACTGAAATAAATGGTAATTCAAAGGTGTAATGTCTGGTGAATATGGCAGATAAATTCTGCCAGCCAAGCTGTAACAGTTTTTGCCTGTTCATCAAAGAAACATGTGGTCTTATATAATCCTGATGGAAGATTATACATTTTCTGTATAATCTAATTCTGGATACTTTTCTTTGAGCACTGGTTTCAGTTGGTCTAATTGGGGGTAGTATATTTGGAGAAGGCAATGGCACCCCACTCCAGGACTCTTGCCTGGAAAATCCCATGGATGGAGGAGCCTGGTAGGCTGCAATCCATGGGGTCACTAAGAGTCGGACACGACTGAGCGACTTCACTTTTACTTTTCACTTTCATGCATTGGAGAAGGAAATGGCAGCCCACTCCAGTGCCCTTGCCTGGAGAATCCCAGGGACGGAGGAGCCTGGTGGCTGCCGTCTATGGGGTCACACAGAGTCGGACACGACTGAAGGGACTTAGCATAGCATAGCATAGCATGTTTTGGAGTTAGTCATTTGATTTTCTGGAAGGAGCTCCTAATAGAGGATTATGAGCTTCCAATCCCTTCCAATCCCACCATATACACAGCATCACCTTCTTTGGATGAAAACTGGCCTTTGGTTGGGCTGGTTGTGGTTCATTTCTCTTGCCCTATGATCGCTTTCATTCCACATTACTGTGCCGTATCCATTTTTCATCACTTGTCACAATTTGCCTTAAAAATGAAACATTTTCACTATATTTCAGTGAGAATTGCGCACAGATATATGATCAAGAAAGATTTTCTTTTGTTAATTTACGAAGAACCCAACCATCAAAGCAATTAACATAACCAAGATGGTGCAAATATTTTTCAGTGCTAGATTTGGATATTTTGAGTATGCTGGCTATCTCCCATGTGGTGTATTTATTGTTCTCAACTAACATCTCGATTTGATCGCTATCAACTTTAGCTGATCTGCCTGACTGTGGAGCATCGTCCAGCAAGAAATCTCTAGCATGAAACTTCTCAAACCACATTTGACATGTTCAGTCAGTCACAGCACCTTCTCCATACCCTGCACAACTCATTTTTATGACTTTAAGTTGCATTTTTAGAATAATAAAGTATAATATGCTGAAAATACTGCTTTTTTCCCCTTCCACCTTCAGTATTCAAATAATTTGCTACACAAAAATTCACCAATTTTGATAAATTTTTAAAAAATGCACTCTGATATTGCTGCTGTCACAGTATTTAATACAATTTAACAAAATTGTTTCAAATGAAGTTAAAAACAATAAAGCACTACTAGAACCAACTTATGGGGAAAAAAAACAAAAAACAATGTTTTGGGCAACCCAATTCTTCAGTGATAAATTTGACAAAGACATGGTCTCTCAGACAGTAAAGAATCTGCCTGCAAGGCAGGGCGCCTGGGTTTGATCCCTGGGTTGGGAAGATCCCCTGGAGAATGGAATGACTACCCACTCCAATATACTTGCCTGGAGAATTCCGTGGACAGACGTGCCTGGCAGGGTACAGTCCATGTGGCCCCAGAGAATCAAAGACAACTGAGTGACTAACACTGGTCAGTGGTCTACTGTATGCTGAAAACTACCAAGTGTTCTGTAAAGAAATGTGAAAGTTCATGTAAACAGAGGTGCACCATGCTCCTGGGTCAGAAGTCTCAATATTCTTTTCTAATTGGATCTATAGATCCAGATTTAAAGCAACTCCAGTCAAAATCCAGTAGGCTTTTGTCTTATAAAATTGACAAGCTGATTTTAAAATTCATGTGGGAATGCAAAGGACCTGGAATAGCCAAAATAACGTTGCAAAAGCAGTTCTAAGAGGGAAGTCCATAACAGTCCAGGCCTACCTCCAGAAAGAAGAAAGATTTCAAATTAAAAAAAATCTAACTTCACACCTAAAAGTGTGAAAAAGAACAAAGCCCACCGTTAGTTGAAGGAAGAAAATAATAAATACCAAAGTGGAAATAAAGGAAACAGAAACTAAAGAACAATAGAAAAGATCAATGAAACTAAGAGTTGATTCTTAGAAAAGATAAACGAATTTGATGTCTTTAGACAGACTCATCAGGGAAAAAAGGGGGCTTCTGTGGTGGCTTAAATGGTAAAGAATCTGCCTGCAATGCAGGAGACCCAGGTTTGATCCCTGGGTCAGAAAGATCCTCTGGAGAGGGAATGGCAACCCACTCCAGTATTCTTGCCTGGAGAATTCCATGGATAGAGTAAACTTGTGGGCTGCAGTCCATGGGGTTGCGAAGAGTTGGACAAGATTGAGCAAATGACATACACATCAGGAAAAAAGAGAGAAGATACAAAAAAAATTAAGTCAGAAATGAAAATGGAGAAGTTACAACCAATACCACAACAATACAAAGATCATAAAAGACTATTATGAACAACTATATACCAACAAATAAGACAGTGTGGAAGGAAAGGATAAATTTCTAGAAATCCACAGTCTTCCAAGACTGAACCATGAAGGAACAGAAAATCTCAATAGACTGATTCCAGTTCCAGTTCAGTCGCTCAGTCGTGTCCGACTCTGCGACCCCATGAACCGCAGCACGCCAGGCCTCCCTGTCCATCACCGACTCCCGGATTCACCCAAACCCATGTCCATGGAGTCGGTGATGCCATCCAACCATCTCATCCTCTGTTGTCCCCTTCCCGTCCTGCCCTCTTTCCCAGCATTAGGGTCTTTTCAAATGAGTCAGCTCTTTGCATCAGGTGGCCAAAGTATTGGAGTTTCAGTTTCAACATCAGTCCTTCCAATGAACACCCAGGACTGATCTCCTTTAGGATGGACTGGTTGGATCTCCTTGCAGTCCAAGGGACTCTCAGGCATCTTCTCCAACACCACAGTTCAAAAGCATCAATTCTTCGGCGCTCAGCTTTCTTTATAGTCCAACTCTCACATCCATACATGACTACTGGAAAAACCATAGCCTTGACTAGACAGACCTTTGTTGACAAAGTAATGTCTCTGCTTTTTAATATGTTGTCCAGGTTGGTCACAACTTTCCTTCCAAGGAGCAAGCATCTTTTAATTTCATGGCCGCAGTCACCATCTGCAGTGATTTTGGAGCCCAAAAAATAAAGTCAGCTACTGTTCCCACTGTTTCCCCATCTATTACTAGTGATGAAATTGAATCAATAATTAAAAAAACTTGCAACAAATAAATGTCCAGGGCCAGATGGCTCCACAGGTGAATTCTATCAAATATTTAAAGGAGAGTTTTCACATCCTTCTTAAATTATTCTCAAATAACTGAAGAAAAAGAAATGCTTTAAACCTCATTTTACAAGGCCAGCATTGCCCTGATATTAAACGTAGACAAAGATACCACACAAAAGGGAAATTGCAAGCCAAGATCCATAATGAAAATAGATGCAAAAATCCTTGAGAAAATATTTACAAACCAAATTCATCAATATATTAAAGCAATCATACACACAATCAAGTGGGATTTATTCCAGGTGTGCAAGGATGGTTTAACATTTATAAATTGATTAATGTGATACACCACTTTAACAAAATGAAAGACAACAATCATATAATAATCTCAGTGGATTCAGAAAAACATTTGACAGTATTCAATATCCATGTGTAAAAAACCTCAACGAAATGGATATAGAGGGAATGTACTTCAACATCATAAAAGTCGGATATGACAAACTCACATTTAACGTTATACTTAGTGGTAAAAAGCTGAAAGCTTTTTGCCTAACAGCAAGAGCAAGACAAGAATGCCCAGTATCTTTATTTTTATTCAGATTAGCATTGGAAATTCTAGCAAGAAAAAGAAAAGACATTCTAATTAGAAAGGAAAAAATAAAATTATCTCTGTTTACAGATACTCTGATTTTTATGTAGAAAACCAGAAAGACTCACCAAACCAAAATTTGTTAGAATTTTATAAATAAATTCAACAAAGTTGTAGGGTACAGTGTCAACACACAGAAATCATTTGCATGTCTATACACTAACAATGAAAAATCTGAAAAGAAAAATTTGATTTATAATATTATTAAATAGAATAAAATACTTAAGTAAAGTTAGCCAAGGAGATATAAAACTTATACACTAAAAACTCTAAAACATAGCTGAAAGAAATTACAGAAGACATGCTGCTGCTGCTGCTGCTAAGTCGCTTCAGTCGTGTCTGACTCTGTGCGACCCCATAGACAGCAGCCCACCAGGCTCCTCTGTCCCTGGGATTCTCCAGGCAAGAACACTGGAGTGGGTTGCCATTTCCTTCTCCAATGCATGAAAGTGAAAAGTGAAAGTGAAGTCGCTCAGTTGTGCCCGACTTTTAGCGACCCCATGGACTACAGCCCACCAGGCTCCTCCATCCATGGGATTTTCCAGGCAAGAGTACTGGAGTGGGGTGCCATTGCCTTCATAAATACATTAAAATTCATGTGTTCATGGATCAGGGGCCTTAATATTGCTAAGATGTCACTATTTCCCAAACAATCTATTGATTTCATGCAATTACTATCAAAATCTCAGCTGTTTAGATAAAGAGAAAGCACCATTCTAAAATTCATATGTAATCTCAAGGGATTCTTAATATCTAAAATATCCTGAAAAAGAACAAAGTTGAAGGTATTGCACTTTCTGATTTCAAAACTTATTGCAAAGCTACAAAAATCAGAACTATGATACTGCATTAAGGATAAGCATACAAATCAATGGAACAGAAGAGAGATGTGAGGTCAGATGATGATGATGCCAAAACCATTTAATGGGATAGAGATGATCTTTCAACAAATGGTAATGGGAAAACTGGGTATCTACATGCAAAAGAATGAAGTTGTACTTTTTTCTTATACCATATGCAAAACTTAATTCAAAATGGATCGAAGACCTCAATGTAAGGACTAAAAGTATAAAACTCTTAGAACAAAAAGTATGGGGAAAGCTTAAGGACATTGGATTTGGCAATGATTTCTTGGATATGATACCAAAAGCACAGGTGATGAAAGAAACGTTAGATAAATTTGTCTTCCTAAAAAATTAGACTTTGGTGCATTAAAGGACACTATCAATAGAGTGAAAAGTCAAACCAGAGAATCAGAGAAAATATAGCGAAATAATATATCTAACAAAGGATTAATATCCAGAATACATAAAGAACTCCTAAAAGTCTACAACTAAAGAAATGAAAGCTCAGTCAAAAAATAAACAAAAGACTTGAATAGACATCTTTTCAAAGAAGATATACAAATGGCCAATAAACACATGAAGAGTCTCATCATTACTTATTAGAGAAATGTGAATCAAAACTACAATGAGATTCCACTCTATGCCCATTAGGTGGCTATTTAAAAAAAAAGAAAATAAAAACAGAAAATACCAAGTGTGAGCATGGATATAGAGAAATTAGAACCCTCATGCATTGCCAGTGGGAATGTAAAATGGTCCAGTCACTGTAGAAAAAATTAGGGCAGTTCCTCAAAAAATTAAACATAGAATTACCATATGATCCAGCAATTTCACTTCTGGTATGAGTCCAAAAGAATCGAAAGCTGAGTCTCAAAGAGATACCTGTATACCCATGTTCATAGCAACATGATTCACAATAATCCAAAGGGGAAGCAAATATCCATTGGCAACGAATAGATAAACAAAATGTGGGTATATACATTCAAAGGAATGAAATTCTGATATGTGTTACGGCTTGGATGAACCTTGGAGATATGCTGAGTGAAATAAGCCATGAAAGGACAAATATCATATGATAACATTTGTAATAGGTACTTAGAATAGCCAAATTCACAGAGACAGAAATTAGGATGGTGGCTAAAATGTTCAATTTTATGTTATTTATGTTTTACTGCAATTAAAAAAATACTACCTTATGAAGAAAAAAAAATGCTTCAGTGGCTTCCCATCACACCTAGAATAAAATCTAATTTCCTTTCGTGGCCTGTGAGGTCTTCCAGGACTTGGTCCCTGCTGACCTTTCTGAGCACACCTGTTACTGCTCTCTCCTTCACTGACTACACTTCAGTCACATTGGTTTTTTCCTTTTCCTTTAACACAAAAAAAGTTTTCCTGCCACTGGGTCTTTGCATTTACTGTTTCCCCCTCCCTGGAATATTCTCCCTTCAG